>NC_084831.1:110936771-111247429 GCF_033115175.1 Lepus europaeus
GGAATCCAGGAGCCCTTCAGAGACGCCATCGGGACTCTTACTGCCAGGCAGTCATTAGGAGTAGCAGTACGAAGAATTATTATGTTTCTGTGGGACCCTTTTCCTTAGTGATCATGCATGGCGATTTGATAGGGCTGTTTCTTCTTTCTGATTCCCTCCTGCTCAGTGAAGCGGCGTATAGCTGGGAGGTGAGGCCAGGTCCAGCACTGATAGGGTAACCATGGGGACACCAGTGCCCCCTCGGTGTGGCCTGACATCTTGCTGTCCACCATAAGACCTTGAGAGACTTGGGTTTACAAGGTGGGATGTGGTACTAGCATTTGTCGTGTAGCCTCTAGCCCTTGGAAAAGGCAGAAATAACTAAAGAGCAAACCTGCAGACATAAAAATAATAACAGAAACAGAATTCTTGGGCTTATAACCCGGGTTAAAATGTTTTCATAAATGAAGATGAGATCAGGGTCAGTTACAGCGCAAAGTACTGCAGGAATCAGTAGTTTCAGAATGAAGATGGGGCTGAAAACAGCCCAGCCGCTAGGGGTGGAACTGGGAGATGGGTACGTAGCCATGCAATGTGTTTGCTATCTTGAGTTCTTGCTAAATCTGGCTGTAGGCACATCATGTATGAAAGGAAGGAAGGAAGGAGGGCGAGAATCCCATTTCTGTTGCTTAATTATTCACACAATAGTTCCAAAATATATAAAGACTATTTACTCCGTGCCAGGGACTGTTGGGCCCTGGGGCAAAACCCAGCCCGGTCCTGTGCTCCTGAGGCCTCGTGGCTGGTTGGCAAGACAGGCAGGAATAAAATAGCTACGGAAGGCTTTGAGGCAGGGTGGTGACAAGTGCTACGATGGAGGGTTTGTGGAGCCAGAGCTGACAGACGGGTGTGTCCTAGGCACCAGAGGTCTTTGCGGAAGTGCTAAACTGAAATCAGTAAGTAGGAGCCAACAAGGCAGAGTGCAGTGCCTTTTCCCATATTCTGCATCTACTTAACACTCACTTCATCAAAACCACCTCTTAATGCAATCAAACCTAACACCCAGGTGTGCGTCCTTGGGCAAAGCTGAGCGCCAGCCATATTGTGGAGATCAGAGAGCACGTGGACTGACAGGTTTGCGTGTGTGTTCATCATCCAAGATGGCTGATGGTGTTTATCCCATTAGAACATCCCAGGGGACTGATGCTCTAACCTGTGCCTCTTTTTTCTTACCTGTTACACCAGAGACATACTTACATCAGAACTCAAAGGTGATTGCCGAGGCACACCTTTGAGACAATTCCTAAATCCTCTAGTTCCGCCTTCCTCACCATGCAGCCTTGGGTCCTGTAGATCAATCACACTGATCTCTCAGCTGGCAGGGCAGTTGAAGCCACTCCTTTGTGCGGGCCAAGGAGTGGCAGCGTCCCTGCCCCGCTCCCTGGAACTTCAGATCTTAACAGAAGCGGTACCCCTACTACTGCTTAAAGGCTAAGGCATTAGCCAGACACTAGATGTGTTATGCAAGTTTTCCAGAGTAGTGTTGTCCGGTTACTGAAACAACTGAATGTAAATAGTGAGGTTTTTTCAGCCTGTTCTGAAATCAGGTTCATTAAAAGATGCATGGGAAGATGATGTAATACCAGCAGCTCTTCATGGCAAGCAGTTCCCTGGATGTCTGAGGTAATGGGGAGATGCAAGGCTGGTCCCTCAGGGGCATTCAACTTACCCAAAAGGTTTACGAGAAGGCCTAGCTTGTCTCCCAAGTGGTCTTTGGGTAAGCGACAATTACTGGGGTGTTGGGAGAAGGGAAGTGTGGTTTGTAAAGTCAGATTATCAAGGCGATCCCAACAGCCAATGAGAGGAGAATTGAGAAGAGTGACGCTGCATAAACCGGGTGAGGGAAATGTTTCCTGGAAGGGAAGGCTACCAGGTGTATGAAGGCTGGCAACAGGACAGCTGGCCTGTGCATGCTGTGACTGGACTCCACTGGTCACCTTGACAAGGGCTGTCGTAGTGTACATCTGGGCATGAGAGACTGATGATTAGATCCAGGAAAGAAGATAAGGAGGAAAAGTGAAGGTGGCGAACACTTCTTTTGAGGTGTTTTTACAAAGGAAGCACTGAGAGGTTGCTAAAGGAGATGTAAATTTGTTAGCGACTGGATTATTTTCCCCAAAATTCATAGGTTAGAGCCCTAATCGCCGGTGTGACTGCTTTTAGAGACAGGGCCTTTAAGGAAATAATTAAATAGGGTCGTCAGGGTGGGGCCCTTATCCATAGGGACTGGTGTCCTTGTAAAAGAGGAACAGAGACCAGGAGCACAGGCACGTGGGGAAAGGCCACGTGAGGACTCAGAGGAAGGCTGCCGCCTGCAAGCCAAGGAGCGAGGCCTCACCAGACACATCCCCGCCAGCACCTTCCACGCGGACTTCCAGATTCCAGAACTGTGGATTAAGCTCCGCAGTCTGTGGTGTGGTTATGGGGCCTATGAAGACCAATGCAAAAATCAAGGGAAATTTGCGTTTTTTTTCTTTTAAGATAGAATTCTTGTAGAATGTTTCTTTTTTTAAAGATTTATTTATTTGAGAGGCAGAGAGAGAGAGGTCTTCCATCCTCTGGTTTACTCTCCAAATGGCTGTAATGGCCAGGAACCAGGAGCTTCTTCTGGGTCTCCCATGTGGTTGCAGGGCCCCAAGCACTTGGGCCATCTTCCACTGCTTTCCCAGGCACATTGGCAGGGAGCTGGATCAGAAGTGGAGCAGCTGGGGCTGGCACCGCGGTGCAGGATAATTCTCCACCTGTGGCACCAGCATCCCATATGGGTGCTGGTTCTAGTCCTGGCTGCTCCATTTGCAGTCCAGCTCTCTGCTATAGTCTGGGAAAGCAGTAGAAGATGGTCCAAGTCCTTGGGCCCTTGCACCCACATGGGAGGCCTGGAAGAAGCTCCTGGCTCCTGGCTTTGGATCGGCGCAGCTCTGACTGTTGCAGTGATTTAGGGGGTGAACCAACGGAAGGAAGACCTTTCTCTCTGTCTCTCCTCTCACTGTCTGTAACTCTACCTCTCAATAAATAAATAGGCTGGTGCCACGGCTCAATAGGCTAATCCGCCTGCGGTGCTGGCACCCCGGGTTCTAGTCCTGGTTGCCCCTCTTCTAGTCCAGCTCTCTGCTTTGGCCCGGGAGTGCAGTGAAGGATGGCCCAAGTTCTTGGGCACTGCACCTGCATGGGAGACCAGGAGGAAGCAACTGGTTCCTGGCTTCAGATCAGCACAGCACACCGGCCACCAACGTGCTGGCCGTAGTGGCCACTTGTGGGGTGAACCAATGGAAAAGGAAGACCTTTCTCTCTGTCTCTCTCTCTTACTGTCTAACACTGCCTGTCAACATAAATAAATAAATAAAAATCTTAAAAAAAAAAAAAAGTAGTGGAGCAGCTGGGACTTGAACCGTGCCTATATGGGATGCTGGTCCTGCAGGTGGAAGCTTAACCTGCTAAGCCACAGCGCCAGCCCCCATCATGTTTATTTTCTGAAGTGGGCACTGCAGTGTGCGGAGGTAGCAGGGCGCACTGGAGCAGTGTTCCCAGAATGGAATCTAGTATACAGTGTAGAAGTTGGCTTTTCATAGGAACACAGGCAGACTGGTAGAATTTAGGAGGGCAGGAAAATTGTCTTCTGAATCCTTTTATTTTCTTGGTGGAATATGAAGCAAGGTCTTAAGTGGACAGGAGAGTTGGGTTTGAAATTGGATTGAGGAGAAGAAGTATGAAATGACTGTTTAGGAGAGTGGGAGAGTAAATGGACTAATGAGACGTCAGGCCTTTGGGCAAGGCTAAAAGTCCACTGAAATTAGGCCATATATTTCAGGTGAGACAAGTCAGCAGGTACTGTGTTCTTGTGCAGGGTCACTCCCTGGGGCTACATGGAGAGCTGCAGCTAATCTGGGTTGGCGTTTTGCCAGGCAGGAATGACAGAAGGGGACTATCCCCAAGAGAGTGATAATAGTGATTTTTGAATCAAAGCTGGGAAAAATAGAGAAAAGGATGTGAGGGAGGTGAGGGGAACAATGAGAAGGCAGTGGCGTCACCGCGTTGTGAGGTCTAAGGAGACAGTATTGGTAAAGTCAGGATGTTACAGGGGGCAAGCTGGGAGGATGGGAGGCTGTGATTATAGGATGCTCAAAACTGAACCTGTGCAGAGGGTGCAGCTGGAACTAAGGTCTAGGCTGTGGTTACATGGCTACAGTAAAGCAAAAAACATGGGGAACTGGCCACAAGGCCAAGAATCCCGTGTAACTGCAATTATCCCAAGACTGACAAGGAACAGAACTGCAGATGGCCAGCTAGGTGCCATGCTCTTCAGGGATTGCGGGGGGTCGTTTGGGGCTCTACAGATAGCTGAATCAGGAAGCCATAGTAAGTTATATAGTTTAAAGACATGAGCCTCTAGACAGTCCATTTTTAGAAAGTAGAGATAATGATCTAGAATGGGTTTCCTCAACTGACCTTTTGGACTTAATGGTTCCGTTTGGGGAAGCTGTCCTGAGCACTGTGAAATGTTCAGCAGCACCCTGACCTACCCACGTGCAGCACCTTGCCCCAGCAGTGGCAACCAAGTCTCCCACGAGAGCAGAAGCAATGCTGACTGAGAAGCACTGATGGCCTCCGGGCTCAGTGACTCAGGAGTGTGCCGGAGCAAAGGCTAATCATTTGGAGGCTGACGGGGCAGCAGTGTCTCGTGGGAAGGTCAGATTTTGGTTAGAGAAAGGGGCTTACGGAAATGTTTCCAGAAAAGGGTAAGAATGTAGGGAGGACCCTGGAACGTCCGGCTGCAATGTGCCCACACTGTGGGCCTCAAGGAGGAAATTACTCCACCACGATCGGACAGCACCTAATTACTTCACTCCCTTTGCCTGACCCAGCTCAACATGAGCTGCTCACTTCCTAAGGAACCTTACAATGGAGATTTTAATAATTATATTTAATACATGCTGAGTTTATTTCTGTATAAGAAATAGAGTCCCAAAAGAACACATAACACTGAAGGTGCTGGCAGGGCTGAGGCGCCACACCATGCCTCTCCCCAGCGTTCTCTAGCAGCTAAGAAGGTACGCTATGAGCTTCAAAGCTCTGACATTCCAACCTAGGAGTATGCACGAATTTCCAAATTTTTTTTGCACCAAAATAATTGTTTAATCTCATTTTCCATGAGCTTTTTGAAATCCCCTCATACAGACAAAAACAAAGAGTACTCTGTGATAAATAAAGAGACTGCAGATCTAGATTGCCTGGCATGACCAGAACTGCAGTAAATGGACGGGGTTCTACTTCAACACCGTCACCTTTATTAAGTTCCTACGTGTATGCCCTTGACCAAATAGTAATCTTCCAAGGCTCAGGGTAGGGGTGAGCGCCGCGTAGAGAGGGAAGAGGGGACGCCCACTGAAACAGCAAAATCGCTTGGGAAGTTCACAAAATGTACCAGTCACGCCACTGCAAGGGTACTAACAAGAAGCGCACAGAATCAAAGATTTTATTCTCTGAGAGAAAATAGCTAATATGTAGCTCAGGCAATAAAAAAGTCCTAATGTACCAGAAGTTAGGAAACTGAGTCCCCTCCCCCCGACACACACACACACACACACACACACCATGATCTCTAAATTCCAAAGGCACAGATACCCCCACACTCGTACAAAACAGGAGACTCTTGTGGTTCAGAATAACCGACCCTTCAAGAGAAAGGTCTTTGGCTCGCAACCGTCCACAAAACAAGCAGTGAGTAACTCACAAAAAAGCACTTGGACTCTACTGTACGATAAGGCACTCTGTTTTTAATTTTCTGTCTCTTCGGAAGTAATCAAGGCCTGGGGCCCCTCTGATAAACAATTCACACCGCTGCAGCTCTGAGTCCACAGCCAGGGGGCTGTCAGAGCGCCACGGTCCTGAGCAGACCCCTCGGTGCGGTCTGCCCACCTGCGCACGAGCACTCGGACTTCTCAGCAAACTTTCCACAGCATGACCAGTGGGGACGACCTGGGTGGCCTCTGTGTCCGTGGCCACAGCCTTGGTAGCCACCTGCGTGATGCAAAGAACGGAGAGAAAAACAACCATTGGAACAGAGCCCAGCAGTTACCATGGATGTTAAACCTCCTGGCAGCATGTGGAGCCCTGAGAATGAAGAAGATAAACCTGACGAGGAACAAGCCATCTGACTCCTCTTCTCCCGGGGCTCTCATCATGACGACGACAGCCAAAGTTCTAGAACAGCTGTAAAACGCAGGGCCTGTGTTGTGGTGCAGCGGGCTAAGCTGCTGCCTGTGGTGCCAGCAGCCCATGTGAGCACCGATCTGAGTCCCAGCTGCTCCACTTCCAATCCAGTTTCCTGCTAATACGTGTGGGAAAGCAGCAGCAAATGGCACAAATGCTTGGACCCCTGTACTCACGTGAGAGATCCGGATCAAGCTCCCAGTTCCTGGCTTCACCCTGGCTCAGCTCTCGCCACTGCAGCCATTTGGGGAGAGAACCAGTGGATGGGAGACCTCTGTCTCTCCTCTCTCTGTAACTCTGATTTTCACATAAATAAATAAATCTTGAAAGAAAAATTTGCCAACAGAAAAAGATGAATTATTTTGAACTTGAACTGTAAAATGTTTGAAGAAAAAAAGGAGACTGGTGGAAAAGGGGGGGGGGGACTGAAGTGTACAAGAACCTATTTTATAATATGCCCCCCATGCTAGACTTCATTTTAAAAAAAAAAAGATTTATTTATTTGAAAGGCAGAGTTACAGAGAGAGAGGGAGAGATCGAGAGATCCTCCATCTACTGGTTCACTCCCCAGATGGCCTCAACGGCCAGAGCTGTGCCAATCTGAAGCCCAGAGCCAGGAGCTTCCTCTGGATCTCCCATGTGGGTGCAGGGGCCCAAGCACTTGGGCCATCTTCCACTGCTTTCCCTGGCCATTAGCAGGGAGCTGGATCAGAAGTGGAACAGCTGGGACCTGAACTAGGGTCCTTATGGGATGCCAGTGCCACAGGCAGAGGCTTAACCTACTATGCCACAGTGCCAGCCTCAGACCTAAACTTTTTTTTTTTTTTTTTTTTTTTTTTTTTTAATAATTACATCTCTTGCCTGGGCTGGGCTGGCCTCCTTTCCCTCCTCTCCCACCAGAAGAACCAGACCTGGTTCACTTGGTTTGTTATCCACTCCCCAGTCCCAGCTGCGTTTAGAATTCTGCGAGGCCGGCCACTTCCATTTAGAACAGAGGAGCTTAGTGGAACTTTAGAGCAGTGGTACCTCTGTATACACAGCCTCTACTTCCTAGAGACATTCTAGACATCGTCAACCTCACGGCGGGTGGTAGTGGAGGAGCTGCCACCTGGTTCCCAGCGCCCAGAGGGTAATGACTGTCCTTACCTGGCATGGTCCCGCCACAGGCACAGTGAGCCGTTTTCTGTCCTCCACTGGAGCAGAAGGTACAGCAATGAAATACACCTGGGTGTGGGCGGTGCTTCCTCCTCACCGTCACAGTGAATGGGGAGCCCTTCAGCGGTCGGACCGAGAGCAAAGAACAGCACCGTATGAGTCAACAGGATTTGCTGAGCATCACCATGGGCTAAACAGTCTAAGTCCAAGGCCTTCCCTTGGAGGCACAAGGACAGCAGGAGAGAGATTAGAAGACCAAGAAGACCTCTGCTCAGCTGGGTGGGGGCAGATAAATATGCAGTGAAAGAACCACGGAGTGGGGCCAGCGCTCTGCTGCAGCAAGTTAAGTCGCTGCTTGGGACACGGGCATATCCTATCAGAGTGCTGTTTGAGTCCCAGCTGCTCCACTTAGAATCCAGCTCCCTGCTAATGCCTGGGAGAGTAGCAGATGATGGCTCAAGTACTTGGGTCCCTACCACCCATGTGGGAGACCAGGATGGAATTCCTGGCTCCTGGTTTCAGCCTGGTCCAGTCTCAGCCATTGCAGCCATTCGGGGAGTGAACGAGTGGGTGGAAGCCTGATCGCTCTCTCCCTGTAACTCTGCCTTTCAAATAAATAATCTTAGAAAACAGACAAAAACCCAAAAAGAACCAAGGAATCTGTGCAGCACTCCGATCGTGCCTTTCACTGCAGATGCTAACCACTCGGCAGAGCCACAAATCCCCCCATGCAGCTGGGCACGGGCAGCTGATCACACAGAGGGAGGCTGCACTCGCAGTGACATCTGTCTCGGCTGGGGCTTGTGCTGGCAGGACGGCAGCAGAGCCGAAGCCCGTATCACAGTCGGGTTAACCCTTCTCTTTAATGGATTCTGCCTCACCCTAGCCTTGCATGAAGTGACAGCATGTGGACCCTGGGATACACCAGTCATCTCAATTTGTGCTTTTGATGTGACTGACACTGGACTCCCCGGTTCTCAATTTCAATTTTGAGGAATCTCAGGCACTATGAGTAGAATATTGTGACCAGGGAGTGAGGACAGCCTGTGGTCCTTTCTTCAATTTCGCAGGCTGTGGCTCCTCTCCTCACATACTGAGCTGGCTTCTCTTTCCGCCCCGATCCGGGACTTGACACGTCCGTTTCCCCATCCTCTCAATCTGGGGCCGTGAGGTCACGTGGAAGGGAGAAAGGTTGGGTTTGTACGGCCAGTATTTCTCAGGTTAGTGCTCTTTCATTTGCCTCCTTCCCTTCAGGGTAACTCCTTCTCCAGTCTCCATCCTGTGTTAAACAAAAACTATTTCCTAAGGGTTATAATGTGCCCAGCACGGCGTGACAACCACGTAGTTTGTGAACACACAGAGTAAACAGCCTAGCAGGGATGAGGCACCTTCTTTCTGCCAAGGGCCACTAGGGTATTTACAACATCATTCTCAGACCATACTAAATGATCAACTTAAATGAGCCTGCTATACATTCACTGAATTTCAAGTCCCACATGTGACTGCCTTGGCAGGGCCAGACCATGTGAGTTCGTGGCCCTTATTCAGCCTGTGGGCCAGGAGTTCCTCGCCCCTGGCCCAGAGCTTTAGAAACTTTTCCTGTGTTAAATTTCCCCTCCTTTTAAAGAGTTTACAACCCATTTAAAAAAAAAAAAAAAAAAAAAACTTGGAGTTCAAAGAAATGGGTTCCAATTCCGATTTTGCTAAGGGTTGTGAAAGTTGGACTAAACCTGAGTGGTTTTGAGGAAAATGCAAAGAACTAGTGCAACTTGTTGCTGTTGCTGACGTTGCCACCCAGCAATAAATGGCTACTGAGTGTGCGTCCTCCCAGGGCACAGGCCGTCAGCCAAACACACAGCGATGTGGTATGCTACCATCCTACCCTGTCAGTGTGGACTTCCAGTGTCAGCAGAGAAACACTGCTGCTCATGTATTACCCGATTCTCAAACCTTCACCTCCAAACCAGAAAGTGACACTGGTCTGTGGAGGTGGCACAGTAACCATGGTAACATAAGTATATCCGTAACACAGAGTGCAGAATCATGTGGTTAGGTAGACAGACGACTGGTCAGTGGATAGGAGGGGGCACAACCCTCCCCACTGTGTTCCAGGAAGTTCACGTCCAGTCGCAGTCTGACCAGGACTGGGAGATGCTGAGCCGGATTTTATTTCTTGGATGTGCACAGTTGTCTGCTGACAGACTGCAACCTCAGATCAGAGCATCTTCTCCAAGTTAAGAATTCCAATAAACCAACGAGAGAACTATAAAGTTGAAACGTGATTACCAAGAAGTAAAACAGAAAGAGTTCTTACTGTCACCGGCATCCTCTAACAAGAAAAAAGCGTAGCAAGACCCGGGCCATTTCTATAGTGAAGAGGCTGCATAAGGAAGAGAATCCTATTCAATCTGTTTGCAGCTGACCCCATGATAAAATTTCCAGGTCCTAAGACAAAGAGCCCAGGTGGGCTGGGGAGAAAGGACGGCGGCAGCGCATGCGTG
Source organism: Lepus europaeus (assembly GCF_033115175.1). Classification (NCBI taxonomy): domain Eukaryota; kingdom Metazoa; phylum Chordata; class Mammalia; order Lagomorpha; family Leporidae; genus Lepus; species Lepus europaeus. Next base: position 110,946,677 of record NC_084831.1, read on the forward strand.
GGGGTTACTCACCTGCACGTGCTGCTCTTTGACACAGACCCACACGGTGTACAGGCCAGGCTCCTTGGGGGTGTAGGAGACGTAGTATGTTCCGTCCTTGTTATCCTGGACCACCGTTCTGACTGCACTGCTCGGAGGTAAGAATACAAAACACCACTCACTCCTCTAGGGCTACGTCAGTTCCCTGCTGTCTTAGGAGGTCAACGCTACACCATCTCATTCAACATTAATGCTGAATGTCCCTCAAACAGGCCGCTTCTTCCCCGTGCCTCTGAAGTTAATTTTATAATAGTAAGTAAGTAGTGTAAGTTCTAATTTAGTCTGACGTTCAGATGAATTCCCTGAGAACGTCACTGTGTGCTTTTCAGGGGTCTCAGGTGTACCCTCTTGTTTTTTGTCATTCCTTCTCCTTACTCCAAATGCAGAGGAATACAGATATGCTCCTGGCACAATGCAGTAGCAAGGGAGGGATGGATTTTGAGGCCATCATTCAGCCTGACAGAGGGTTTTTTTAGTCTGATCCACACTTGGGGTGAACACAATCAGAAGGGCAGACTCCTCTCGGAGAGAACAGAACACAGACACAAAACCCACACAGGACAACCCATTTGGTCCAGTCGGGCATCACAGCAAGGTAAGATGAACCACTGTAGTTGTATCTCCTGCTGCCAGTGTCCACACTGTTGGTGACCCATGACACCTGTGTAATACGCACCTGTCTTTCTTATCCTTCGGGACAACGGCGACATGAATGTCGTCTCCTCCCCTGCCCATGCTCTCTCCTGCAGAGTCCTTACACAGCAGGGTGAAAGAGGCTGTCTGTTTCTCTCGGGCTCTGTGGAGATCTGCAAATGACAAACACTTGTCCTCACCGTGAAGGCAAACTGCAGTGCCCACATCCCCGGACCAGAAGGCTTCGCTGTTTTTCTTCAGAACAAAGGGTTGTGCTTCGTGTTGACTGCTGCCACCCAGCTGCCTTTCTTCTCTCTTCCCCTCTGCCTGCCTCTTGGGAATCCCGCCCCGTAAGTCTGGTCATCTCTCAGCCAGTAGCTGCTCTTGGATCGCACAGGATCCTAGACCTTACCGTCAGCCACAAGGCAGCCTTGCAAATACTCGGAACTTGCCTAGATACAGAGAAGAAAACCTGTAGATAGGCTGCCCCAAAGCTGCCCTCTCCCAGCTCTGGATCTTGCTGGAACAGGCAGGGGTTCAGCAGACCAGCTGGGACCCTGGCTGCCGTGAGATACTCCCCAACTCTGCAGCTCACGCCAAGGTGTTGGGGTAATATCCAATAGCCATGGACTCTTACTGAGCATTCCAATGAAGTAAGGTTCCTTAATTTATGGCTCATGGACCACCACGAGGTCTACAGAGAGGTTTACGGAGGGTCTAAGACTCTCCTGAAACTGTATGTCCATGGTAGTGGGTGTTTCTGGGGAGACATCATTCTCAAAGGGATACATGACCTGCAAACTGTTAAGAATTCCTGTGCGAGAGCCTAGGTGACTCTTCTCACCAGGACTGATTCAGGAAACACACATCTGAATAGCATGCTTGCATTAGGAAGAGAACACTGGCCTTCCCTACTGAATGAAACACCTACCATATCCTTTTAAATGCCAACGATGGGAGGTTTGTATGAATCAAAAGCAGCATAAAGAAGGAAACATCATCTTGTCTGCCTCATTCTTCTGAAAGCCCCTTCAGAACTTGATCCAAGCAACCCAGGGCCTGCCACACTCCCCTCTGAGCAGGCAAGATTCTCCCTGCCCTAGCCAATGCGGTTACCTCCTGTGGGCACCATCTCAGCTCCGTCACCTGATAGAAACAAAGCATGATCCTTGGGTTCCCTGGTGGTTACTGCTTCCCTGAAGTGGGAAAGGGTCAAGCCCCCCATTGCACTGAGTGAGTGACTACTGACTGTCCTCAGACCAGAACAAACCAGAAAGAAACAGGCAAGGTGGCAGCATGGGGCAGGTTCACGTCCTTTAGGCCAGCATGTCTCTCTCCCTTGGCACACTGGCCAGTAGACGAGTACTTCCTAGCTAGGCGAAGGCCTTAGAGGAACAACTGATAATTCTTTATACACCAGGCCCCGGCCCCCTGCCCCTCTCTGTGCCAGTGGGAAAGGCCCTCCTACCTTCTCCCTGAAGAACACATTTGGCTGGATCAACCTCTTTGGTATTAATGGCCCCATAAACTTCGTAGCCACGGCACTGGCCTGCTTTCTCCTGAGGAGAGAAGCAGATCTTATCATTCACTCCGGGCCGGGCGCTATACTCGACTTTGTTCAGCTTCCTGAGCCGTTCTACCACCACGCCCTTGGTGATGAGGACCTCCAAGTCCGAGCCACTGGCTAGCAAGTGCTCGGTGAACTCCACTCCAGTCCGCATATCTGCCAGCAGCTGCTCCAGCTGTGCCTTCTGCAGCTGCAGCGAGTTCTCCTTCTGGACCCGGATGTCATCCAGCTGCTTCAGCAGCTTATCCCGGTGCTCCTCGATGGCCTTGATGTAGCCCTCGGAGAAGGCCCGGACATCAGCTGCCACGGCCTCTACCCGCTCCTGGAGGGCGCTGCTGAGGCCTCTGATCTGGGCCAGCGCTTCCTCCAGGGCCTCCATGTGGGGCTGGGTGCCTCTGAGAAGCTGCCGTACGGAGTGGCCGTGCTTCTGGATGACGTTGCTGGTGAAGTCACAGGGGTGCTCTCGGTGCTCCCCCACCACGCAGTCCCGGCACACCGGCTGGTCACAGAGCTCACAGAACAGCCTCAGCTCCTCGGCAGGGTGGGTGGCGCACGGGATGGGCCTCCCAACCCCGCTGGAGCCTTTCAGGTCCTTCAGATCCACCATGGTGTGGGAGCTTGTTTTCTTCTGCCGCCTGCGGGCAAGCAAAGTCAGAAAAGGAAATTACGGAATAGGTTCAGCGGGAGGCGTTAGGCTGTGGAGTTAAACGAATCTGAATTCAATTCCTTCCCCTAATCTCTAACTGCATGAGGCTCTCTGCTATCCATTCCTTGGGTATACAGTGGGGACAATATTTATGTGAAAGTGGACTAGGGCTGCCTTGGGACAACATCTTTGCAAAATTTGCGACACTCAGACTAAATACATCCCGAGACCCTCCCCAGAGTTAATTTGGCAAGTTTAGACATGAGCTACAGCCTGCTCCCTACAGCAGGCTAGAGCAGACAGCACGATGGAAAACCAGCACCGGGAGATGGAAACTGTGCCAGATGGCATAGCAATAACCCCAGCAATTAAAAAGCAGCTAGCTGGTCCCAACAGGAAAGTGCCATCAGCCGTCATCTAAGAATGTAACGAAGCATTTCCTTAGACCAGTAACTCTACCACCCAAATCAGCGGGCTAGAAGGGCCCTCCAGTCGTTAGCAGTATTAGAAAGTGAACTCAACGGTCGGCTGAATGAGCGCTCTCTTTCAGTTCCCTTTTCTGGAGGCCTCCAGAGATTCAGAGAAGTTCCTACAGAACCGCAGCGACAGTGCAGTGTCTCCGTTAATTTCTTATCAACTGGAGGCTCATAGGCCTATCCAGGCACCAGAGAAATGGCTGCAGAGAAAATGGGGCAGCTGCTCAGCTCGAAGCAAGGCCGTGACAGGGACTATCACATAATTACAAGTTAAAAATAGAGTGAAGACTATTTATTTGTTCTGTTGGTGAGGCCAGAAAACAAATGGAAGTCAGCACTTAAAAACTATTTTAGGCTAATCCTAAACCCTTGGTCATTTTATAATCTGATGTCCTGGAATGGGAGGGGGGCAGGGGTGGAAAAAGAAAGGACAAAGAATGATCCCTCTCATAATTATTCACTAAGTATAATAAAAGACATAATCTGCGCCTTCCGATTAACACCAACCAGCCCACTTACCAGGCTCCACAGTAACTAGGGCATAGTGCAGGCTGCGGCGAGGCCTGCCAGTCAGCCCTATACCAACAGGGCAGCACAGAACAGTCGGAGATCTGGATGTGAGACTCGGTTCTGTTTCACACTGAATACCAGCTCTGTGGGAACCTGGCAAATCACGTAACATACAGAGCTTGTTTCCTCAATTAATAACCGGGAATAAAAATAGTGCCTGCCTTTCTGTAAGAGTTGCAATAATCAGATGAGACAAGGGCAGACCTAAGAGACTGTTCCTCCTCCTGTTTTTCCAGCTCCCACCACAATTGTTCACTACACAAACGGCTGATGACTGAAGGCATCCGTGAGCGCTTTAGGACTATGCAAGCTATTATGGCCATTATTTCTACAGATATTCTACGCGGCTGAGGGAGTAACGTGTTCTCAAGTGTTTGCTATCGCGTTGTATGCTGTTGGTTGACGTTCGACTGTAGCTGAGAAAGCTTTCCTCTCCATCTGCTCACCAAGGGATCTCTGTATCCGCACCTCTTTGCACTCTGCCCTAAGCCACACCCGGTAGGGGATCCCATCTTTACCTATGAGCCTGGCAGCAGAAGTGGCAGAGGTTGGCTTTGCAGGTCTGACACCTCTTCTCCACCTCCCTGTCGCTGCACAGGTCACACACCAGGCCCTGGCCTTCCCCACGCAGGCTCTCCAGCATCACATCATTCATGGCCAGGTGGTCTAGGGTTAAAGCCTTCACTCCACCCACGGGCAGGTCCACCTGGGCATCACATACCGGACAGAGGATGCCAGTCTGCGGCTGCACACTGCGCGGCTTGAGTTCCTGGAACATGGACCCCTCAGAGCTGCTGTCGGAGTCTCCCCCTCGGATATCCACTACCGAGAAGGGTTCCAACTGCTCCAGACACTGGGTGCAGACCGTGTGCAAACAAGGCAAGAGCCTGGGGGCTTTGAAAAGCGCCAAGCACGAAGGGCAGTGGGTCTTGCCCGAGCCCCCAAGTGCAGTCCCGCTGGGAAGTTTGCGCACCAAGCCCATCGGTGGCTTCCCGTGTTCTGACATAGTCCCCACGTTTGTGCCTAGCATCAGAAACAGCCCTGGGCAGTTCTAAAACGGAGTAGCAGCTGAGGAAGCCCACCCAATGAGAAAACTTCCAGAACTTGAACAGAGACCATGGGGACGCTCTCGTTGGCAAATAAAAGGGCACACGGGAGGAGGCTTCCTCAAAGGACCCACCCACAGATCTCGGCAGGATCTGTGGTACGGCCCCCTCCTTTCCACGGCATCCCATACCAGACCCGCCCAAGCCCTTCTCGGCCGCCCAAGCCCTCCTTCCCCAGATGCGCTTCCAGCTCTAAGCCTCAGGCCAGTGGCGCTGCCAGCTCCTCGACCCCTGCATCGCCCGCCCGCCCTCCCGCCCCAATGGCCCCGCGCCCCACACGCGACAAGCGCCACCCCCGCCAGCGCGCAGTGAGGTAGGGAGCCCTCCGGCTCCTGCCCTCCGTGGAGGGCGCGCGGCGGGCGACCGGGCCACCAGTCCCCGCCGGCTCCTCCGGGGCCAACTGTGTCTCGGGCCCTCGGCCCAGGATGCCCGGGGAAGCGCTGCCCTCGTCCCACCAATCCCAGCCCCGTCTAGTCCGGCGAGTCCAATCACCGTCCGAGAGGGGCGGCCCTCGCCGCTCGGGGCCCCGCCATCCTCCAGAGTGACGCGAGCAGCAGCCAGTAAGTTTTGGAAATTCCACATTCTCGCCTGTCCGCTCACGCCGAGGGAAGGGACCAAGCGAAGGGCCTGAGGCTGGGCGGCCAAAGAGCTCGGGGCGGCGAAAGGGGAAGTTAAAGAGAGAGGCAGGGAGTGAACGACATAGTGTAGCCAGCGTCACCATTTCACAGGGACTGTCCCTCTCTCTAGCTCTGAGGCGACCAGAGAGGGCTCAGGCCCGTCGAAGTAGCCGCGCAGGTACACCACACGCACGGCCATCTTTCCGCCTCTGGATTGGCCCCGAGAAGGCAGACTGCACTCTCCCATTGGTCCGTGGCGCTGTCAGTCGCCCTTGGACGTGCTCAGCCCGGGGCTTGCTGGGAGTTGTAGGAGCTGCTTTTCTGGCGGCCTGGTCACGGGTGTTTCTCAGCTGCGGAGTTCCCGCGTGGCCTCGGAGTTTTAGTTCAAGAATCCCTCCGGCCTAGCGTGCGGGTCACAGAAACTCCCGTGGCCTGGTTCTGGGCACGAGTTAGGGAAACCTTTGAACAGCCCGAGGAGCTCGACCTGCATCCCCTGGACTGGAGCTTTGGTTTCACCCACTTGGGAAAAGTGCAGTTGGTCCAAGGGGTGAACTGTGTGCCACCCAGAATCCTGCATCCTGCAGTTGTGTGTAACAGAAGCCGGCCAGCAGAGCAGATTTGGAGCCGACTTTACCCGTCAGTCAAGGAGGCCGCCTGAGCGGTCACAATGGGGTGGTTGGAGGATGATGTCCACTTTGTGGGCTCACGGGCTAATTGGGACATGAACCCGTCTGGCACCCTTAGCTTTCTAATTTTGTCGTCTTTGCGAAGTGCCCTGACCGGGAGTCTCTCGATTCGGCCAAGTCGGGGCTTTGCTACGCCTGGGATCTGAGACCTGTATCTCCAAAACTCCAAAAACGGTAACTGGCTGGCTCCTCACCTTCGGCTTGGGGTCCCCAGCGGCTTAAGCCTGCCTGGAGAACCGCGGTGTCGCCCGGCTTTGCAGCGGGCAGCTGTTCAGCTGATGCCCTCATGACCCGCTTCGGGCATAGTGCCTGGAGCCTTTGAGAAACAGAAGGGGCGGGGCAGAGGTTGACCCCGTAAAACATGAGAACTATTAAGTGAAACAATCGAAGGGTGGCTATTTCAAAAATACAACCTCTCAACGAGTCAAATGCCGCTTTTATATGAACATTACGTGTAATTTCCAAATGTAGGCATGGCTACAAAGGCCTTAAAACACTCCTTACCTAGATCTCTGCAGCCTGTCTTCCTTCTCCACGCTTGTCCTCAGGACCTGCTCTGTCTCCGCTCCAGCATGTTGGAGTGAGTCACACGCTGGGCCTGGTTTGCTATTTATTCTTGCTGAACTTCACCCCCACCCTCTCTGGTGCCAGGCTGCGCTGCGCTTCATCTCTTTTTCATGCAGTATCGCATTGCCTGTGATAGGTGTTCCCACTTCTCTCATTAAGAAGTGCTTTATAATTTACATGTGCCTTATCTCATTTACTCCTCACAACTTGGAGGAAATCAGAGAGGTCTGGTGACCAGCCCGTGAAGCCTGTCTGAGACTTGAACACAGTCTGGGATGTCGTGTCTGCAGTTCTACCTCCGCGACGGCTGCACTTCCCTTTCTCGGCTTCTTAAGCATCCCATCCCTGGCACACTCCGCAGCTGCCTTTAGTGGAGTGGAAAGAGAAGGTTGCCTGGAGGACTCCCTCAGCTTGCTGCTTCAGGATCTGAGTCTTCACACCTCCTGACCAACCTCACTGCTAGTGTTCTCTTCCAGGGTTGGACACTCAAGATCTTCCTTCTTTAATCCCAACCTCTCTCGCCTCCTCAAAACTCTTCTATGTTTTCAGTGAGTCCTCGACTAACATTCTATCAGGAAGTGTGCCCGAGCCCTGCAGGGGCACACAGATCTTCCCTTCGCCCTGCTCCCTTTTGACCAGCTGACTGTGGAGGCTCTCACCACTACCCTGCCCAAAACAGCACTCTCACTGTGTGTTCATCACCATCCGTTTACTCCTCCCCTCTTTCCTATTGAAACTCTTCTCTTGTAGATTACGAGTGACCCTATTGCCGGCCTTTTCTCAGTAATGTCTCCAGCATTCACCATTTTTATGCGTCTCCTCCTCCTTAAAACCTGCTTCCTCCTCGGTGTCTGCTCCCCTGGCCTTCCGACCTCAGGATGCTTCTCCCAAGCCTCCTCTCTAGTCCCCGTTCCTCTTTTCTCTCTTGTGCTGATGATTCCAAGGGTCACATTTTTCTTTCCTTTTTATTTTTTTAAGCAGAATATCAAGCCCCAGTTCTTAATGATAGGTTTCTTTTTGTGTTTAGACTTATTTATTTATTTGAAAGAGTTTCAGAGAGAGGGGGAAAGACAGAGCTTCCAACTGCTGGTTCACTCCCAAGATGGTTGCAACGGCCAGGGCTGGGCCAGGCTGAAGCCAGAAGCCAGGGGCTTGCTCCAGGGCTCTCGCATGGAGAGCAAGGGCCTAAGCACTTGGGCCATCGTCTGCTGTTTTCCCAGGCCATCAGCAGGGAGCTGGATCAGAAGTGGAGCAGCTGGGACACAAACCGCCACCCACATGGGATGCCAGCATCACTGGCGGTAGCTTTACCTGCTACACCACAACACTAGCCCCTTCCTTCCTTCCTTCCTTCCTTCCTTCCTTCCTTCCTTCTTTCCTTCCTTCCTTCCTTCCTTCCTTTTTTTTAGAGATATTTGTTGTGACACAGTGGGTTAAGCCATAGCTTGTGATGCCAACACCCTCTTTAAAAAAAAAAAAAGATTATGATTATTTATTTGAAAGGCAGAGTAATAGAGAGTAAGAGGCAGAAACACACACACACAGAGAGAGAGAGAGAGAGAGAGAGAGAGCTCTTCTTCCCAGATGGCTGTAATGGCCAGAGCTGTGCTGATCTAGCCAGGAACCAGGAGCTTCTTCTAGGTCTCCCACGTGGGTGCAGGGGCCCAAGGACTTGGACCATTGTCTACTGTTTTCCCAGGCCATAGCAGAAAGCTGGATCAGAAGAGGAGCAGCTGGGACTCGAACTGGCGTCCATATGGGATGCCAGCACTGCAAGTGGTGGCTTTACCTGCTACACCACTGCACCAGCCCAAACACTTTCAATACTTACCTATTCCCAGGGGTTTTGTCAATCCCTCTATAGAAAATCTGCATCCAGATGTGTCCCCATCATGTTAGCCCTCTGTGTCTTAATTTTCGCTGGAGCTTGCTTACTGAACTGTGCTGAGTTTTCCCCTTTCATTCTTTCCAGGGTGACCTCAGTCTCCCTCCTCTCCAGCTTGAAACGTTATAGCACTCCTGGCCTACTTTCCCTTTTCCCGTATCCAGGCAGGCACTGTTTTTTTCCATCCCCACTGCCAATATCTTACTGCATAGAACTTTAAAGATGAGACGGAGCTTTATCACCGCACATCAAGTATCACAGGAGTCTCTTATTACCCCGTATGACGTTTTTTTAAAAAAATTGATCTACACAGTTATTCCACATCATGCAAGTCAGTCTTCATTCTGAAAACCTTCAGGAGCTCCCCATCTCTGGAGGATGATATTTGGGTTCCTTAATAGAACCATAAAATTGGCCTCTAAGATGTACCAAGGACATTTGAGGCCAATTTGCCTGCAGTATTCTCTTCTGTTAGTCAATCTACCCTTCCTTCTATGTCAGGCCTGCTTCCCAGGAATTCCTTGAAGCCTTTCTCATCATTTCAAGGCTCCAGATTTGAGCTCTCAAAGCTCTTTAGCCAATATTGTTGACTTTGCAGTTTGTGCTACTTGCAATATGGTTTTTACTTATATATGTATATATATGTATGTTGTATATGTCTGTGTATGCCATAAATATCTACACATGTATGAATGGTATTATCTGTCTCTCTGTTCCCTTGGCAGCCAACCTAGTATCTACACTGTAGGTGTTTACTAAAGACCTGTTATTAACAAGATAAAGAATAGTGAACTCAAATAATAGTAAGACAACAGTCGCACATTGAGGGAAGAGTTTTGTGGCAGTGCCCACCGTAAGTGGTATGGGGTGAGATTACTGGATGAAGGAGGATTTGTTAGGGATGCTTCTTTCTCAGAAGTAATGCAGTGCCTTGTCTCATGCTCACACACAGCTTCATCTGGGGACCTCAGCCAGCACATAGTTACAGGGAGGTGCGTAAGTCATGGGATCAGAGGAACAGGACTGGTGACCAGGGTTGTGTCAAGAGTACAGCCCATTTCCATTGCCCAAAACCGGGGAGGGAAGATGACCCGTCAGGAAATCAGGCAGGCAGGACTGGGCTCTTTGCTTAACCAGTGCCGGCAGACACGGAGTGAATATATGGAAAGGGAACTGAGAGCTCCGTCCGAACCGTCTTTCGCTGTTGCACCTGTCTCTATCAGGCATCATTCTTCCTCCTGTATTTCAGAGGAAAGTGAACCCTCCTGTGACCTGTGCTCGGAACCCCAGCCTCCTTCCTCTCTTCTGATGTCCTCTTCTGCTGTCTGGAGGATCTTTCAGCTCATACCCAAGCATAAGCCACTCCTAGCTTATGCTCCTTTCTGGTTCCAAATTTCTCTTTTCCTGTTATGGCCAAGCTTCTTGCTCCTCTGACTCTTTTTAGTTGTTGTTGCATTTTACTCTGGAACACAGGGAAATCTAGTGTTTGGTCTCAGCTATGCCCTGAAATTGCTTTTGTCAAAGTTACCAAAAGCTTCCTATTGGCTATCTCTGGTGGTTACTTTCCAGTTCTTTTAGAAATGAATTCACTACAGCTTTTGACACTGAAAGCTTTCATCTTGAAACTCTCTTCTCTTGCTTGCTGTCCACTGACCCTGATTAACCTTCCACCTCCTGCCCCTCTGCCCACTCCTCCTTTTCCCTGGTAGTACTTCTTCCACCTAACTCAAATGTTGCTTTATCCCAGGGTCCTTGGCCCTGTTTGAACTTCTTTATCCTTCCTTTGTTGTGGTGTTTGGAGGTGATGTATGTAAAGCACCAGTCCACTTTGCTACCTGGGGCCTCTTTTTGCTGTGTCCTTATTACTTCTCTGAATTCAGTAGCTCCTTTCCATCCCTACTCCCTGCTTTAGCTCTTGTTCTTAGGCTTTGTCTCGGTTCCTAATTGGTGTCCCTATCTCAGGTCCATTCTCTAGTATTCCATCAGTGATCTTTCTGCAATTCATATTTTATCTTTGTGGCTCTTCATGTGTATTTTGACTTAGAATATGTTTTCTCAGGTGTCTTTATGGCCTACTCCCAATGAGACTAGTAAGTTCCATGAGGGCAAGGCGATTTGATTATGTGCCAGGCACCAGAGACAGATACAACACTGTTAGAACAAGCAAAAATTTCTTCTCTCGTGGGACTTGTCTTCTTGTAGGAAAAAGCAGCCAATAAACAATGAGCATAGTAACTACATAAACTGTATAGGGTGTTAGAATGGGATAAGTCCCACGGAGAGAAATTCAGCAGAATGAAGAACATCTGTCAGCCAGGGTAGGGTGTGTTGCAAGTTAAATGGGGTGATCAGAGCTAGTATCACTGAGATGGTGATATTTGAGCAAGGACTTAAAGATGAAAGAATGCCCCATGCAGATGATTGGAGGAATGGTATACAGAAGAGTCAGTGATGTTGGGAGAAGAAATACCTAGTGTGTTAGAGCAGTGGCTAGGAGTCCAGAGTGGCAGGAGCAGCCTGAGCAAGGGGGAGAGGAGTAGAAGTTGGCCATCAGTGTACAACTCCATGGATACATATGTGTTTCCCCTCATTCTACTTCTGCCAGTCCAGCTGACCCCATTTCTTGAATTGCCTTGTGCCAATCCCTTCAGCCTTCTTTTATGATTGTTCAAGCTACTTGCTCTGCTTAGGACACCCCGCCCACTCTTCTTTGACTAATTAAAGTCTAACTGTTCTTTAAAGCACAGTTCAGACATCACCTTCTCTAGGAATCATCTGTTTCCAGATCTTCATTGGGTCCCCCTCTATTCACTACCCATGTAACCATGTGACTCTGTGATGATCTCTATCAAGTCTTTAACTTTTTGCCTTTCACTTTTCCACTTGCTTGTGTAATTCTGACCTCTGCCCTCATTATACTCCCACCCCAGTGCACTAGGAACCATGTCTGCCTGCCTGCTTTTCTTTTTCTTTTTTAAGGATTGACTTATTTAATTGTTAAGTCAGAGGTACAGGGAGAGGGAGAGAAAAAGAGAGAGCTTCTGGTTCATTCCGAGAATTTCATCAGATCTCCCACATGGGTCGCAGGGGCCCAAGCATCTGGGCCGTCTTCTGCTACTGTCCCCAGTGTGTTAGCAGGGAACTGGAATGAAAATGGAGTAGCTGGGACTCAAACTGGCCCTCCTGTGGGTTCAGACACTGCCAGTATTAGAGGCACAGAAAGACATGGTCCCAGGACTGGCGTTGTGGGTTTAACAAATGCGCGATGAGTTAACAAATGGCTGAGATTAATGTGTCATTTCTAAAAAACTGATCTTAATGACAGGACAAGTTTTGCTTCTGATTTTCCTTTTTGAAAAGGGCAAGATTCCTGAAAAAAAAAATCTTTAGTGCCATCTAGTGGAAGTAGCTGCAATGAAAAGATATACTTTGGATCGTGTTTACTTCTCTTATTTTTCATTTGAACTGAGAGAAGGAAGGACATGGTTGCATAGGCTTCAGCACACACTGCCTTATGGGTATTTTGATATTTTAAATTTAAATTTATTTGAAAGGCAGAGAAAGAGACAAAGATCTTCCATCTGTTGGTTTACAACCCAAATGCCCACAACAGCTGGAGCCAGAAGCCTGGAACTTAAACATCCAGAGCTCCCTCGTGGGTGGCAAAGATCCAGATGTTTGACCCATTGCCTGCTGGACCTCCTGGTGCAGCTTAGCAGGAAGTTGGAGTGGAGAACGGAGCTGGGACTCAGACCCAGGCACTCTGATATGGGATGCAGGCGTCCTAAGCAATGTCATAACTGCCACAACAAATACTCATGCTGGGAGTGTTGGTTTTCTGTCTAGAAGTTCACTAGATTCTGAGATGATTCTGCTTGTGATATCTAATAAGTATAAAAATAGTCCTTCCTAACTGATATAATATGTGCTAAGTGGGCAACTCTGCAAGTTGAAGGTGCAGGTGCTATAGCTAGAATAACGTAGCTTTGGAGCTCTTGTGTAACTTTTTTCAGGTCAGACTATAAAAACACAAGACATCAGTTCCATTATTACATAACTACCTACCATTTTAGGAAAAATTTTCCACCGTGTTATCCAAGCTCTTTTAGCTCCCTCATTTTTCGCTCCTAGTTGTCTGCCCAAATGGTTTGCCGTAACTTCAGACATTCCATAGTTGACGTAGTGTGAGAACCGCACCCAATCTCTGTTGGTTTAATGTAGATTTAAGTGGTTCTTAGACCGTGTACCTTAGTCATCTCTTTCTGTGAACTCCCTTTTCTATGTGTATCACAAAATAGAGTTCAGTTTTAACCTCTTTCAAAATGAATGTTTTTGAAAGTACCCGTTATATTAATATATTTTATTAAAAAATAAACGGAAGAGCAGGCATTTGGCTTAGCAGTTAAGTTGCCTGCATCCCACGTCATAATCCCTGGGTTTGAGTCTCTGCTGTGGCTCCTGCCTTCAGCTTCTTGCCAGGCAGACCCTGAGGTAGTGATGGCTGTGGTGTGTGGGTCCCGGCCACCCCTGAGGGAGTCCTGGATTGAGGCCCCAGCTCCAGCCCTGGCCCATCCCAGATCATTGGGAGCATCTGGGCAGTGAACCAGCAGCTGGGAGCTTTCTCTCTCTCTGCCTTTTAAATAGACAGATAAATTATTCAAACATGGGGATAAGTTCTCTTTGATAGTTTATACAGATGTGTTTTCCATGTGAAACATGGGAAAGTGGGTGGTAATAAGGAGAAATGGCACAGTGAGAGACTGGATTTCCTGGTGCACATGCAGCAATGCCCGGGGTTGGAATTAGAGCAGCAGCTGGCACTGCTCACACTGTGTGTGTTAGAGAATCAATCACAAAAGTCATGTTGATAATCATCTTCATAATATTGCGTTACAACTTAGCATGCACTAGTTTTTACTTTAGATTCTTTTATTTAATACACATGTCAACTTTCAAGATTAGCCATGCAAATTTTGGTTTAGCCAAGGGCCATTGGGGAGGGGGTTTATAATGTGTTTGCTCCAGATACCTTCATGGCTTGCTCCTTGCCAGAATGATAAAGCAGCAAGGGCAAGGACTGTTATCTGTTGAATTCTCTCTGCATTCCCAGGATCCAGGTGCATATCCAGCCCATAGTTGGAACTCAGTAAATATTTATTAAATAAGTGTATGAAAAAACTGAGGCATGGTGAGGTAAACGCATTGGCTTTAGGTCTCAGATGAAGCAATTAGGGCAAGAATTCATATCTTCTGACGTCTGTTCCATTGAGTGGTTCAGTGTAGCACCTGTCTCCAATCAGCACAGCTTTTAGTTCCCTCCCCTGTGGCCCCTGGGGCCTTTGCTTGGAAAGGACCCATCCTGGCCCTTCTTCAGCCACACCCATTGTATGGGCCACAGAGTTCCAAGAGCTCTCGGAATGTATTATGCAATTTAAATGTTATCCTTTCATAAGAAGGCTCAGAAGTAACTTAGGGACACACAGTCAGTATCCTCAGGAAGTAATAATTCTATACGTACCAAGTCACTAATGTGTGTATCTGTGTGTAGATGTGTATGTGTATGACACACAGGCTGGTCTGCTGTATATGTCAGCTTGCATCTGTGGATTCAATCGAATGTTGATTTAAAATATAGTTTTAAAATTTAGGCCTATATTGAACATGTACAGACTTATTTACTTATCATTACTTTCTAATACATAACCACTATTTATGTAGCATTTATATTGTATGAATTTTGGGTATTATAAGTAATCTAAAGATGATTAAAGTGTACAAGACAATGGTTATATGCAAACACTATGACATTTTATTTAAGGAACTTGATCATCCATAGATTGGGTGCCTGCTGGGATTCCTGGAACCAATTCCCCATTGATTCCCAAGGACCACTCTATATGTGTGAGTGGTGTGTACACTTGGACATATGCACGTACACATTTTTCATTGAAAACATGTGTTTGATTAAAAGCATGCAAACAATTTTTAAAAGTATAAGTAAACAGTAAATTCCTCATGATAGGCTCCACGTCAAAGACAGAATATTAACTTTTTTTAACTTAAAAGAGCCCATACATTTAAAAAGTTATGAATAATTTTTAAACTTTTTTATTTGGGACACTATACTTATTACATACACGATAGTGTGGAAAAGCGTAAGGTGTTCCCAACTACCCTTTACTGAGCTCCACCACTACACAGAATTCTGTCCTTCCTGTCTAATTACTGCCCCAACTTTCACTTTGATTATTGTCTTTGCTGAAGCGTTCTAAAGCAAATCCCAGATATGAATGTGATGTAATTATATCGAGATTACCTTAAGATACTAATTTGTAAAGGTTTGGATATAAAATTGGAAAATATTTTGCATTTAATTTTTAAAATGTCCTTCATTTCAGAGAAGACTCACTGGGAGTCGGGCCTTTAATAATGGCCTTGTGACTATCAGTAAGACTTCCATGTGTGCACACACGCGGGTGTACTTGTCATGTCCTGCTGTTATGTCAAGCAGCTTCCTTTGCAGGATTCAGTGAGCCTCGTCTCTTTTTATCTCACAGCCAGCCTACTGTCTGTGATTTCCTTTCCCTTGTTTGGGAAGAGCTGTTGAAAATGGTAGGCAAATAAATGCCTTTTTTCCTCTCACTTTTTTGAGTGATGAAATCTGAAAATGATGACTGTAAAAGAGCAGACTGTGATTTAATGTAGGACCTTTTTCTAATTCCAGCACCAGCCTACTTTCCTGAGCTAAAGTGCACTCACGTCCTGGTAATAGCACTAGAGCATGAGTAGGTTATAATATATCATGGCACATACGGAAGTCCATGCATTAGTTCAGGAATGTTGCTAGGAAATAATGCCCCTGGCTGCAAAGAAATATAAATAACCTTCACCTAGAGAGGCAAAGCCTAGTTATTTACTTCTGTATTGACAGTAACTTTTTTTTCTTAAGTACCTATTTTCTCGGTAGCATTTAAGTCTGTACTGCACTTTTATAAAACATTTTTCATTCTTTTTGCACAATGTGCTAGACCTGAAAACCCTTTCCCTAGTTAGTAATGAGGGGAGCATGGTATTTTCAGGAAATTATGGTGTGATAAAGCCCTCTTACTCTTCAATGCCCCATGCTGCTCCCGTTGAGAAAATCCTTGAAGTGGTACCCTCTGAAGCTGGAGTGGGGGCAGCGTGCAGGGACGATGCGCCTGCATATCTGTGGTCCAGGAGCCGAGAGGCAACAATCAGGGCAGGGTGAAAGTTCAGAGATTTATTTAGAAACTCTTTGCAGTGCAAAAGCACATTTTCCTTATGCTTGGATCCAGAGTGGCTTGGAGCGATGCTGATAGAGATTGTGAAGTAGGAAGAATGGAGGGCAGGTCAAGTCTTTCCAGGCTGCCTTGGACACTGTCACATTTTTAGACTTGTGCTGGTCAACATGGGAGCCAGTAGGCATAGGTGGCTTTTTGACCCTTAAAATGTGGTTAGTCCAAATTAAGATAATGCTTTTAGTCTAAGATATATGTTGGTCTTCAAACATTTATTGTGCAAAAAAAAATGAGTATTTCATTAATAATGTTGTGTGTTGATTGCATGTTGAAGTGATAATCTATATTACATTGTTTTTCAAAGATTTACTTATTTGGAAGACAGAGTGACAGAGGGAAAGAGAGACAGAGCAAGAACTCTTCCATCTGTTGGTTCACTGCCAAAATGGCCTGGAGCTGGTTCAGACCGAAGCCAAAGGCCTAGAACTCCATCTGCTCTCCAAAATGGGTAGCAGAAGCCGAAGTACTTGAGCCAGTCTCCTCTGCTTTCCCGTGTGCATTGGTAGGGAGCTGGATCAGAAGGCCATGACTTCACCAATGCCAGCTCTTATTTTTGTTTTTATAATTTTTAAATATAGACTTTATTTTTTAGAGAAGTCTCAGGCTCACAGCAAAATTGCGTGGTAGGTACAGAGCATTCTCACATCCCTCTCCTGCCTACACAGGCCCCGGCTGCCTCACCAAGAACACACTGCACCAAGATGGTAGATGTGTCAGAATCAGCAAGCCCAGGTGCACATACTGTTATTACCCGAAGGTCATAGTTTGCATCAGAAATCACTCTTCATGTTATACCTTTTATGAGCTTTGGCAACTGTATGATGCATATCAACCATCACGAGTAGTTAAAAAGTTTGTGGAAAATGGAATTAAAAGATAAACTTGTTCAGGAGCAAAAAACATGTTGCGATCTGTGCTTAGTATTTCTCATCATTGAAGACCCCAAATGGTATGTAGGGTGTTTCAATGCCTTAAAAAAATCCCTTGGCACCACCTACTAATCCCTCTCTCCCTCCTTCAAGCCTCTGGCAGCCACTGTCTCTCTCATTTCATCTTTTCCAGAGTGTTGTAGGTCAGAATCAGCCAGCACTGAGCCTTCCAGATGACCTCTCTCATTTGGGGATATGCACTGACTTTTCCTCCACATCACTTTGTGGCCCAATGGCTCATTTCTTTTTCAGCACTGAGTAATATTTCATTGTATGGGTATACTAGTTTTTCTAAAAATGATACTATTTTAATAAAAATATAGTAAATAAAACCTATTAGTAAAATTAATTTCCACTTGTTTTTTTTTAAAGGTTATTTTTTATTTTTATTTTTTGACAGGCAGAGTTAGAGAGAGAGAAAGGTCTTCCTTTCGTTGGTTCACCCCCCCAAATGGCTGCTACGGCCGGTGCACTGCACTGATCTGAAGCCAGGAGCCAGGAGCCAGGTGCTTCCTCCTGGTCTCCCATGCGGGTGCTGGGCCCAAGGACCTGGACCATCCTCCACTGCCTTCCTGGGCCATAGCAGAGAGCTGGACTGGAAGAGGAGCAACCGGAACAGAATCCGGCACCCCAACTGGGACTAGAACCCGGTGTGCCGGCGCCACAGGCGGAGGATCAGCCTAGTGAGCCGCGGCGCCGCCCAATTTCCACTTGTTAATTCCTACTTTTAAACTTTTAAAATAAATGTCTATGGGGCCTGCACTGTGACGTAGCGGGTAAAGCCCGCTGCCTGCAGTGCTGGCATCCCATATGGGCACTGGTTCGAGACCCGGCTGCTCCACTTCCGATCCAGCTCCCTGCTATGGCCTGGGAAAGCAGTAGAAGATGGCCCAAGTCCCTGGGTCCCTGCACCTGCGTGGGAGACCCTGAAGAAGCTCCTGGTTCCTGGCTTTAGATCAGCACAGCTCCAGTCATTGTGGCCATTTGAAGAGTGAACCAGTGGATGGAGGACCTCTCTCTCTCTCTCTCTCTCTCTCTGCCTCTCTTCTTCTCTCTCTGACTTTCAAATAAATAAATAAATAAATCTTTTAAAAAATAAATGGCTATTCGAATAAAATTGTATAAATTGCACATAGCACAATTCTATTGGACAACTCTGCTCTAGACCTTATGAAAACAGTGTTATCAGTAGAGTTTATCTTTAGTACACCTTCTCATTCCAACCCCTGCCTAGCTTTTGTTGCCTCCAACAATGGGCACTCTTCTCTAAAACTGCCTACCTTCCTTAGTTTCCTGTGCCATCCCTAAACGGCTTGGGGTCGTCATGCTTCCTCGTACACCATTCCCACCACCATTGGAAGTCACTTCAGTGATTTTGCAGGACTGGATGAAAATTTACTAACTTGGTCTTTTTTTTTTTTTTTTTGACAGAGTTATAGACAGTGAGAGCGAGACAGAGAGAAAGGTCTTCCTTCCATTGGTTCACTCCCCAAATGGCAGCTATGGCCGGCGCTGCGCTGATTTGAAGCCAGGAGCCAGGTACTTCTCCCTGGTCTCCCATGCGGGTGCAGGGGCCCAAGCACTTGGGCCATCCTCCACTGTCCTCCTGGGCCACAGCAGAGAGCTGGACTGGAAGAGGAGCAACCGGGACTAGAACCGGTGCCCATGTGGGATGCTGGTGCCGCAGGCGGAGGATTAACCAAGTGAGCCACGGCACCAGCCCCTAACTTGGTCTTTATTTGAAAGGTAGTTACAGAGACAGAGGGAGAGACACACAGAGAGATCTTCCACCTGTTGGTTCACTCTCCAAGTGGCTGCAATGGCCAGGGCTGGGCCAGGTTGAAGGCAGGAGCATGAACTTCCATCTGGGTCTCCCACATGGGTAGCATCTGCTGGTTCACTCCCCAATTGGCCACAACCGCTGGAGCTGAGCTGATCTGAAGCCAGGAGCCAGGAGCCTCCTCCAGGTCTCCCACATGGGTGCAGGGGCCCAAGAACTTGGGCCATCTTCCGGTGCTTTCCCAGGCCATAGCAGAGAGCTGGATCAAGTGGAGCAGCCAGGACTTGACTGGCACCCATATGGGATGCCAGCACTGCAGGCAGCAGCTCTACACGCAATGCCACAGTGCCGGCCCCTCAGCTGTTTTCTAGGTGTGAACATTTTCAAAATAAAAGTTGGGGTAAAAGGCCATCCTTCTCCAACCCTGTATCTAGCCACCCCTGCATTCCCTTTTTACTCTGGGGCCCTATGGAGCTGCAATCTCTGGCCTTTTGCCTAAGTTGCACCCTCTGCATAGAACACAGCTTGGGGTCTCCCTCCTCTTCCCTCATGCCCAGCCTCTGTATGGATAACTCCTAACAGACTTTGAGAGTTTCTCTTCCTCCAGGAAGCTTTCCATCACCACCCAACTCCACCCAGGTCTAGGTTCCGACTCCCATATATTTTCTCTTTATTGAAATTGTCCTTGTCATATAATACTATATCTGCACACTATATTTATCTGTCTTCACTGGACTATAAGTTCCTTAGAGGAGAGGACAACAACTTGTTTTAGTCATTTCTTTGTCCTCTGTAACTTCACAGGGCTTTTCTCAGTATTTATTAAATAAAGCAAAAATTAATTTTTCTATGAGATGCATAATTATTTTATGTAATTCCATGCAAAATGTAAAAAACAAAAGTAAAATCGAAGCAAACTTGATGTTTTGTTTGACTTGTAAACTTTTACTCCTGATAACAGTATAATTTCAGGTTAAGCTTTTATAAAATATAAAAGCTCCCAGATGCCCATTGTTAAGAGCTCTTGGTGAAGGCCGGCGCCGCAGCTCAATAGCCTAATCCTCCGCCTTGTGGCTCCAGCACACCGGGTTCTAGTCCCGGTTGGGGCTCCGGATTCTATCCCAGTTGCCCCTCTTCCAGGCCAGCTCTCTGCTATGGCCCGGGAGTACAGTGGAGGATGGCCCAAGTGCTTGGGCCCTGCACCCCATGGGAGACCAGGATAAGCACCTGGCTCCTGGCTTCGGATCAGCGCGGTGCGCCGGCCGCAGCGCGCCAACCGCGGCGGCCATTGGAGGGTGAACCAACGGCAAAAGGAAGACCTTTCTCTCTGTCTCTCTCTCACTGTCCACTCTGCCTGTCAAAAAAAAAAAAAAAAAGAGCTCTTGATGAAACATCCCTGACCATCCCATGAACCATCGGCTGGCTGTTGCCCTCAGCTCCTACAGGGCCCTGCTTCTGCCAGTGTGAGACAAACTCTGCAGAAAGGGCCGGGGTAAGAGGGACAGTGCGAATTTACAAAGATAGATGGAATATGCTTTCAGGATTTCAGAGTTTAATGAGAAATACAAACTCGTCAGTGATACTAGGAGTTTTTCCTTACAGCTGTATCCTCTTTTTGGTAGTTTAAAAAGCAATTTCACGTATTTGTCCCTCACAAAAGCCCTATGAAGTAGGCATTCTCACCCTATCTTATGGCTGTTCATATAAGCCAGAATGTACTGGGAAAGGAAGGGGTTCTTTTCTTTTTAAAGATTTTATTTATTTATTTGAGAGGCAGAGTTACAGAAGGAGCACTGATTCACTTCCCAGATGGCTGCAACGGCTGCCGCTGGGCTGATCCAAAGCCAGGAGCCAGGAGCTTCATCCAGGTCTCCCAAGTGAGTGCTGGGGCCTGAGCACTTGGGCCATCCTTCGCTGCTCTCCTAGGTGCATTAGTAGAGAGCTGGATCGGAAGTGGAGCAGCAGGGACTCGAACCAGTACCCATATGGGATGCTGGCACTGCAGGTGGTAGCTTTACCTGATATGTCCCAGCACTGGCCCCCAGGAAGGGGTTCTTTGTTCTCTAGACGTTAGGTATTTTCATCATATCTAGGGTCTGCCAACTTTACATCCATAGCTCCTTACTAAACTGCACACTTTTCCTTCTGCTTAAAATTCTGTAGATTCAACTCAGGTGCAACTTCACCCTTCACTGGCAGGAGGTACTATCTGGAGCATGATGTACTCCACGTGGAAAATTCATCAAGAGAAATGCATAGGACTTGGATTAAGTCATTACTCCCCCCCCCCCCCCAATTTAGCTACTCGATGGCTCTATAATTCTACACATTTACTCAAGACAAAGGTTATCATTGCAGCCACATAAAAATTGTGTGTAAATGAATAATGACTGTACAGGCATGGTAATCATTATTAGGGAGCTGGACTTAGGAACAATTTTTTTTCCTATATAAAAATCAAAACTTGAGGTGGGCATTTGGCCCCATGGTTAAGATGTTGGTTGGGTTGCCACCATCCCATATCAGAGTGCTTGGCTTTGAGTCCTGGCTCTGCTTCTGAATCCAGCGTCCTGCTAATAGGCACCCTGCAAGGCAGCAGGTGACAACCCAAATACTGGGTCCCCGCCGAGGACCTGAGCTGAGGTCTATGCTCCTAGGTTCCACCTGGCCCAGCCCTGACTGTTGTAGGCACTTGAGGAGGGAATCAGCAGATGGAAGATTTTCGTTTTTCTTTGTTTTTGTCTCTGTTCCTTTCAAATAATATAAATAATAAATTGGGGGCAGATGTTTAGCCTTGTGGTTAAGATGCTTCAGTGCCCCATAAGAGTACCTGGGTTCAATTCCTGGCTCTGGCTTCTGATTCTGCCAACACCCAATGCAGACTCAGGGAGGCAGCTGTGATGGCTTAAGTAGTTACGCTTTTTCCACCCACATAGGAGACCTGGATTGATTTCTTGGCTGCTGTCTGAGGTTTGTTCTGGCTGCAAACATTGTGGGCATTTGAGGAGTGCGTTAGCAGTGAATCTATCTTCTCTCTTCCTCTCAAATAAATAAATAAATAAATAAAACTTTGAAAGAAATTAAAAATTGTTAACTTTTAAAAAATTTGAGAGGCAGAGTTAGAGAAAGAGAGAGAGAGAGAGAGAGAACCATTCACTGGCTCTCTTCTCAGATGGCTGCAATGGTCAGGGCTGGGCCAGGCTGAAGCCAGCAGCCTGGAACTCACTCTGGGTCTACCATGTGGGTGGTAGTGACCCAGGTACTTGGACTATCTTCTGCTGCTTTCGCAGGCACATTAGCAAGGAGCTGGATTTGAAGTGGAGCAGGTGGAACTCAAACATGTCCTCATATAGGAGGCCAGTGTTGTAAGCAGTGGCTTAATCTGCTGTGCCATAATGCCAGTCCCCATCAACAATTTTTAGTGTATCTCCAAGTTCTTTTGTACACTCATTAAGCTGAGAGTAACCTATCTTGAGTGCTAATAGATTTGTGGCTTTCTTTTTTTAAACGTCCAATGACATTGATGGATAGGGAGGAGAGCCTGACCCTCCCTGTGAAGGCTGCTAGGCAGGTCTGACTTTTTTTAAAAGATTTATTTTATTTATTTGAAAGGCAGAGTTACAGAGAGGCAGTGGCAGAGGCAGAAAGAGAGAGCTTTTCCATCTTCTGGTTCACTCCCCAAATGGCCGCAATGGCCAGAGCTGGGCCAATCTGAAGCCAGGAGCCAGGAGCTTTTTCTGCATGGCCTACGTAGGTATAGGGGCCCAAGGACTTGGGCCATCAACTGTTTTCCCAGATCATAGTAAAGAGCTGGATTGGAAGTGGAGCAGCCAGGACTTGAACCGGTGCCCATATGGGATGCCGGCAGTGTAGGTGGTGTCTTTGCCTGCTATGCGACTGTGCTGGCCCTGATTCTTGGCTTTTTAAACCCATGTGTTGAGTAGCCAATTTTCCTATGTTTTCCCAGCTCTGCTCAAGAACATACATAGGATTTGTCAGAATTATTGGATCAGACCACAGTGACCTAGGAAAGACTTTTTCTTCTCTTTCTTTCTTTCTTTCTTTCTTTCTTTCTTTCTTTCTTTCTTCCTTCCTTCCTTCCTTCCTTCCTTCCTTCCTTCCTTCCTTCCTCCCTTCCTTCCTTCCTTCCTTTCTTTCTAAGTTGTATTTATTTATTTGATAGGCAGAGTTACAGAGAGGCAGAGGCAGATATAGAAAGAGAGAGAGATTTTCCATCCGCTGGTTCACTCCCCAAATGGCCGCAATGGCTGGAACTGCACCAATCCGAAGCCAGGAGCCAGGAGCTTCTTCCCGGTCTCCAATACGGATTCAGGGACCCAAACACTTGGGCCATCTTCTACTGCTTTCCCAAACCATAGCAGAGAGCTGGATCAGAAGTGGAGCAGCCAGGACTCAAACCGGCACCCATAAGGGATGCTGGCACTGCAGGTGGAGTTTTTACCCTGTATGCCACAGTGCCGGCCCCTCTTCTACTTCTAAGCATCTTCACTCTTCTGTTTCTAACAAGGCCTACTGAATGCTTGCTTTTCCCTTCCTAAATCGCAATGAAGCCGCAGGCAGGAATATTAGTTGAGGGACCGAGGCAATTGTTCACCTAGGAGCTACTGCACATCTGAGCAGAGGCCTGCAGGTCTCTTCTCCCTGCCCCTGACAGGGAGCTTGTTCACTCTGCAGGTGCGGTCACCCCCGCGTGAGAGCTCTTACAGAAAAGTGGTCACCCTGTGTGTTGTCATTCTAACCGACCAACATCCAGTGACATAGATGGATAGTGAGGAGAGCCTGACCCTCCCTGTGAAGGCTGCTAGGCAGGTCTGACTATTCCTTTCTTCTTTTTTTTTTAGAAAGCTTTTATTTAATAAATATGAATTTCATAGGTACAGCTTTTGGAATATAGCCGTTCTTCCCCCCCATAGCTGCCCTCCCACCTCCACTCTCATCCCTCCTCCCACTCCCTCTCCCATCCCATTCTTCATCAAGATTCCTTTTTAATTATCTTTATATACAGAAGATCAACTGTATACTAAGTAAAGATTTAACAGTTTGCACCCACACAGACACCCAACGTATAAAGTACTGTTTGAAGACTGGTTTTACAGTTAATTCTCATAGTACAACACATTAAGGACAGAGGTCAGCTATTCCGTTTCCTTGACTGAGCAGGTACTCACCTAAAGGACCCTGGAAGCCTTTGGCAGAACAACCTAATCTCAGCTCTGAGCTTTGTGGGGTTCCCTTTCTAATAAGACCCTCCCTCAACCGGGGGCTTCCACGGGGCCATACTCATCTGCCCTTCTTTCCCTACAATTATAATACAGATTTTTACTGTTGGGGAGGGTCACTCTTTACTGTAATGGGACTGGGGCGGCCTCTCTATACTTGATCTTAGCCAGAAAACTGAGAGGCAATGGGGAGACCTGTCTATTGGAAAACTTGACCCTGATGAGTCCAGTTGTGTCTGACCTAAGTGCAAAAACAAGAACCCAGAGGGTTGTCCTGCTCCTTTAAACTGATTGTAAGTCTTCCCCGAAATAAGCCGTCTTCTATGTTTGCATTACATGGCACCAGAGGACAGTGTGCCTGTGTCCCTTTAGCACTCTGACCAGCACAACAGATGTTTTCAGTCAGGAAGGGCTGCAGAAAGTTAAGGGTTTTAGTGAGAAGAAAAGAAAAAAAAAGAAAAAATAATTCTGTCCTGAGAGCCCCAGGATAGAAAAGATTGTAACCTGTCTAGCCCAGAGGCAGTCCTAGTACTCAGCAATTTCATTTAGTCCCACTGTGATTCAATTCTCCTTCTTTGAAGATTGGACCCACACTGGTTTTATTTTTCGTCTTTTCATGCTCTGTGGTCCTTTGTAGCATTTAAAATAGTAACCTGTGGTTTGGGGAGGACATTAGGCAATTCAGCCCCCTTAGCAGCATGCACCTGCTGAGTCATTGTGCCCTAGGTTGCAAGTATCCTCTGACACCATTTGAATCAGTGAGCTATTTGGACAGGGCTTTCCATTGTGTCCCAACTGTTCAAACGTTAAGCGTCTGTTCTTGGTCAAACAGAGGAAATGGCAAAATTGTTCGCATCTTTCCTGTTGTGATTCCTTGATATTCATTTGCCCTGTCTGCCCTCTCCGTGTACTTAGGAATAGCTCATTTTTGTCAATTCCTTCACACATGCTCGTGTTAGGGACTGAGTTGTATCTCCCCAGATTTGCAGGTTGAATTCTTAATCCCCAGTACAACTCAGAATGTGACTATGGAGATACGGCCTTTCCAGAGGTCACTGGGCTTAAATGAAGTCATATTTGTGGACCCCAATCCAGTGTCTTTGTAAGAATTGGGAGAGATCCCAGACATGCACAGGTGCAGAAGAAAGACCCCTGAGGACGCAGCAGACACACAGCTGTCTGCAAAACAGAGGATTTTGTTGACTCCTTGATCTTGTACTCCCAGCCTCCAGAACTCAGAAAATAAACTTCTATCATTTAAGCTGCCTGATCTGTGGCATTTCATGATGACAGCCTTGCCAAACTAATATAACCAGGCAGTGTCATAACTGCTTTTATGATTTATTGTTGTTGCTTTATTTGAAAGGCAGAAAGACAGATAAAGTCTTCCACCTGCTGGTTCACTCCGCAAATGCCTGCCATCAGCCTAGACTGGGCCAGGCCCAAGCCAGGAGCCCAAAACTCCATCCAGGTCTCCCCTGTGAGTGTCAGGGACCCAGGTGCTTGAACTATCACTTGCTGCCTCCCACAGTGTACAGCAGCAAGAAGATGGGTTAGAAGTGGAGAAGCCAGAACTCTAACCAGGCACTCCAATACAGGACATGTGTGCCCCAAGAGGCGTTTCAATGGCTGTGCCAAACGCCCACCCCTATGAAGTATTTAATTGTCATGGTTACCAGATGACGCAGGTACGATTTAGGCAGGGCTTCCCAATATAGATTTTTCCCACAGTAGGGGCTCAGGCCTGACTTTGAAAGTAGGTAAGTGGAGTGCTCGGGCTCATAAATGGGTGAGGTGGGGAGAGGGATTGGATGGAGCCGAGTGTTTTCCTGACACGTGCATATTTTGATCTAGACTGCGTGTGCTCCTTGCTCATCACATGTAAGGAACACAAGTTGGTATCCTGGGAGTGCGTTAGGAGGAGGCTCACAGTTTTGCTCTTAGTCTGGTTTCTGTTGCTGCAACAGAATGAATACTCGAGGCTAGGCAAATTACAAAAACGAAGAGGTTTATTTGATTTACGATTCTGGCAGCTGGAGGGTCCGTAGAACTCAGTGCTGGCATCTTAGAGAGGGCCCCCTGCTGTATCACACATGGCAGAGAATGGAAAGGGAATAGGCCCTGCTTTATAACAACACACTCTCGGGCCAGCGCCGTGGCTCACTTGATTAATCCTCCACCTGTGTCACCGGCATCCCATATGGGCGCTGGGTTCTAGTCCCAGTTGCTCCTCTTCCAGTCCAGCTCTCTGCTGTGGCCCGGGAGGGCAGTGGAGGATGGCCCAAATGCTTGGGCCTCTGCACCCGTATGGGAGACCAGGAGGAGGTGCCTGGCTCCTGGCTTCGGATCTGTGCAGTGTGCTGGCCGTGGCGGCCATCTCGGGGGTGAACCAGCAGAGGGCAGACCTTTCTCTCTGTCTCTCTCTCTCACTGTCTGTAACTCTACCTGTCAAATAAATGAAAATCTTAAACACACACACACACACACATTCTCATGGGAACAGACTCACCCAAGACCAACCAGCGCTGCTCTCTAATTGTCATCCGCCAGGTGCCACCTCTTTAAGCTTCCACCCGCCCCCCCCCCCCCCGCCCCTGCCACAGTGGGGCCCAGACCTGCAGCACATGCACCTGTGAGGAATGTACTCAAACCATCTCCAAACCACAGCAGCCGGGGAAGGCCCGAGCACAGGAAGGGGTCATTGCTGTCTCCTCCAGGGAGAGGAGCTGTCCTCCAGGCAGGAGCGGAAGGTCTTCGCCAGCAACCAATTGAAAGCTCCCAGTGAATCCCCCTATGCCAACACAAATAGCACCACAGCCAATACGCATGTAATGTGTTAGCCCCTAGATAGCATTCGTGTATGTGTTTGTACTCTTCCAGAAATGGTGTGGCTTGTGAAGACAGGTGTGGGTTTGAGTTTGGTAAACCAATTGGCTACGGGATCCTGGGTGAGTTATGGAACCTCTCAGAACCTGTTTTGCCTTCTGTCGAATGGTGATGGTGATGGTGCAAGAGCCAAAAATGATAGCCCTCTGGTAGGATAAGGGTGGAGCGGGAGAGGTAGCCAGCAGGACATTTTGCACGCAGGGGACACTCAGTCTCTTCCCTCAAAGAGGCTGTTCTTTGCACCAGTGGACTTCCACAGCAGTTCCGTTCCCTTCAAACAGCTCTCGTTACTGTCCACAGTGATGCTTAACTCCAGCAGGGGCATGGAGCTGGGGATGCCGGCATTATCAGAAAGCACCCCCCACCTCCCTGCTGAGAACTGCCATTGCACTGTGGGACCCCAAGTCTCCTTGACCGGGTTGATGTGTTTGCGATACTTTCTCCTTCACTCTTACTGCTTTCTCTCAGTGGAGTAAGGTGTTAGCTCCATGGGAGGGCCATGCAGTAAGCTAATGAAAAGGTACTTGATACACTGCTTTCTCACATGCAGCTAGATGCCAGGAAACATCGGGGAGAGTTGTGGGAAAACAAGATAAAGAACACACAGGCCTAGAGGAGTTTTGACTGGGCCATTGGGGGAAAATGGATAAAAGGGAAGGTGAGAGGAATTGAAGATTATCATCATTTTTCTCATAGAGCCTCATTTAGCTGTGATTCGGCTTCCTCCGGGGGCACCTGCCACCTCTCACTAGAACCCTGTCCCACATCCAGTCTCACCTGCCCCAGGTCTAAAACCTGGGCTAATGACTCGGGTCAGATAAGTATATGGTTACCTGAACCATCTCATCAGAATCATATTAAATACCAAAAGGCCCTAGAATTTTATCTCTCAGAACCTAAAAATGTTCTCCCTGTAATGATACATGAATGATTCCACATAAAATTTCATAGCCCCAAATATGGAAGACTAGAAAGGGAAGAAATGGTCTGTGTCTCTTGTGAACAGCTGGCACACAGGCTAGATTAACTGAGCGTCATTCTTTGTCTGTTCTAAGGGAAGGGTTATAGGACCAAAGTGTCTGGAAAGTTCTGAGTTGAAGTAATGTTTAGTGTTTTGGGTAAGGGACCTTATAAGTGAAAATACTAAGGATACCTCTTAGGCCAGGCAATTACATCTGAACTGAGGAGTTCAGATCCAGCTCAAGGTCAAAGTCATGGCTTTGAGAAGGGTCAGGCGATGCCATCATCTGCAGCAGCCATGCCTTCCAGCAGCCGGGGCTCCTGCAGTAATGCCAGCCGAGCCTCCTCTCCAGGCAGTGAATTAGCTGCTATGACCCAGTGCAAACCAACAGCAAACAAGTCCTCCTAGGGATCCCCTTGGCCTCTTTCACAGAGCAGATCTCCAAGGACTGTTTGGGTTTCCAAGCTTATTTTGTTATCATCTTCAAGGGAGTGAAAATGCACATCAATGAAAAAAATAACAGTGTGTGATTGTGTGGCAAATTGTGTGTGATCGACTTTGGATCACTCAGAGATAGCTTCACTGGGAAAGAAGACTTTTGGACTTTGAGAGCCGGTAAAATGTAAAGAAAGATGGGAAGGAGAATGGCTGCACTTTTGTTTGTGGGTCTCTGTTTTCACTGGTGATGCCCACATGGGAACTCCGGGGAATGATGCTTGTGAAAGAGGAAGTTAGCCCAGGTTAGAAGGAGAAGGCAGTTCAGCAACGTAGAGAATCCGAATTAGAGCAGTCAGGTGGATACATGAAGACTTCACCAGCTTTAGGGGGATTGGGAATTACAATTGTCATCAACAGAACCAAAGTCCACTACATATTCCACAGGGCAGAGCCTTATTATGTAATAATGACCCCCTGCCTCCCCCTTTTCCTTAATCAACAATGTGCAGATTGAGGTCACTGTGTACTTAAAAACCAAGTTCACATATAACCTAGGACAGGTGGTAGTCTGTACTTGACTTTGTCCCATCGTTTGTTCCCTCAAATGTGTTGTTGGTTCTGAAATGCTTTGGCCTTTTTGGCATCGCTGGATGTCTGGCATATGTCACGTTCTGGTCACTTCACCCGGAGTCTCCGGGTCTTTTTTTTTGACAAGTGAAAGGACTAGAGAGGATGATTTTGAGGTTCTTCTAGCTCAAAGATTTGAGAATTTTGTAATTCCTCCCTATACACTGTAGAAATTCATCTCTCTCTGTGCCTTTTTCCATTTAACTGCCTCAAGTCCCCTGTGCCACTATTTCCTAACTAGAGATGTGCCAGGGGACATTAGTCTGGCGGAGTTTCCTTGAGAAACTACCCAACCACCTGGCCGTTCTCACAGTTCCCACCATTCCCTGCCATTCATTCATCCATTTGTGCAACACAAAGCTTACTGAAGACTTGTCCCATAATTATAAGCCCTAATCTTTCACAACTTCTCTGTGGTATTTGTAACCCATTGTCCACATCACTCACTTTCTTTGACAAACCAGGCCGGCAGAAGTGTAGGAAATGTATATTTAATCATTCTCCTGAACGGTCAGAACTCTGAAATCAAGTTTTCGGTGACACAATGTAATACAGTTGTGATGAGTCCAAGTGCCAGGCAGGCAGTGGTCAACACCCGAAGAGTGTGGGGGAGAAGGGCTGGAAACCAGCGTCCTTTTCCATCCAAAGCTTCCTTCCACAAGGCCTTAGTTCATGTCCTGCTTTCAGAAGTCCCTGTGTGTTTCTAGGAGGATACCTGTATTGCCTTCATTTGAATTTTGGTGAGACAGGGTCCTGAGATCGAAATTCAGAGCGAGAGACCTTGAGCTGGAGTTCCGGCATCTCTCTCTCACAGAACCCAGTTTTCAGGTAGATGGAAGGGAGAGGAACCTGAAGATAATCCCCTCTTGAAT
Source organism: Lepus europaeus (assembly GCF_033115175.1). NCBI lineage: Eukaryota > Metazoa > Chordata > Mammalia > Lagomorpha > Leporidae > Lepus > Lepus europaeus. Next base: position 110,976,521 of record NC_084831.1, read on the forward strand.
TTCCCAGGGCCGTGTGGGTTCAGTTCCTTGGAAGACACTGTCCAGGTTGCCTGACACAGACTTCCAGCTCTCTGTGCTGAGGCAGCAGCCAGAGAGACAGAAACCAGTGCCCAATCCTGGGAAGCAAACAGATATATTCGCATCTACTCTAAGTCAGGGTCTCTAACCTTGGCATGACTGGCGGGGGCTGGCTAATCCCCTCTGGTAGGGTGCTGTCCTGTATATTGTAGGATGCTGAGCAGCATCTATGGGCTACACTGGCCAGGTGCTGGTAGTACCGTGTCCTCACCTCCCAAGTTGTGATTCTCAAACTCGTCTCCAGACATTGCCAAGTGTCTTCTGAGGAATGGGGATGGAGGGGACGCAAAATTGGGCCTGGTGAGTCTCACTGTTCTAGGTGCTGTCAAGAACAGGAGCACCAGCTATCCATAAAGGATAGGGAGTCGAAGCCCCACACCTTGTGATGACGTAATGCCACGTAGGCAAGGTGAGAGGTCCTTCCCTGGACCACTAATGGATGAAAGTCCTCTGACAGATACACTGGCATTGGTTTGTTTTTAAAAAGATGCTCCCATGATTTAGAAAAGCAGTGTCAGCCAAATCCTTTTCTTCCACTAAAATCATTTTTCATTCTTTGGCGTTTATAAGGTGGGAGGGTGAGCCAAGACACTTTTGAAGGCATTGGAATGAAATGCAAATCCTTGGCCCACCTCTGAGGGTGCGGTGGCAGCTGACCAGCAGTGTCTTCACGGCATACACAGCAGTTGAGTTTGTGGAATACAAGACGAGGTTGTATCATGAGTGAAACTTGCCGGAGCTTCCTTGGAGCAGCACCACAGCACGCGAGACTAAGCTTCAGAGCCAAGGCAGGTGCACTTTCCCATCTCTCACTCCTCGGAAGTTGATGGGAGGTCCCTGAGATACGGGAGCACCTGTGTCCACGTGTGCACCAGTCAGCACTCTGCACACTCCTCCAGATCGCATGAATTAGTTCCCCAATTTTTCGTAGATGTCTTTGAAGACAGATTTATCTTGCTCTTACTGGAATCTTCTCTGAGTTGCTTTTGACATCTTTTTTTTTGTTTTGTTTTCTGTTTTTGTTTGTGCACTCCAGACTCCTAGATATGAATTCATTTCCCCATAGAAATATAAAACTAGGTCATATCTTCTGGTAAAATTGTTCTGTAGATTCCTGGGATTCTGAAAATAACAGCAATAAGGCACCATTATAGCCAGTCAGCAAACTTCTGTTTGAAAACCAAGCCCCTCCCTGACACTGCGCCTGTGGGTATCTTGTTTAGAAATGGGCTTAATTTCTGTATTTTGATGTTGTCCTAATGAGGCCACACAGTCCCATGGGTTGCTGGGGCAAGGGGCATGGCTTGAATCCATCCTTAAGGGAGGTCATTCCAGTGACTTCTCAGGAAGAGACAGGTCCTCAGATGAGGGATGGGCAGGCTCCCTGGTAGGGGTGGAAAGGTGCTTCTTGCTTCAGTTCCCAACAAGAGGGTATGTGTGACCTAAAATGTCATGGTCGGTCATAATATGTGTATGTAATAATGACTGAGTCTTTAGTTTAAAAATATCTGAGGAGCCGGTGTTGTGGCATAATGGGGTAAGCCACCACCTGTGATGCTGGCATCCCACATAGGCAATGGTTCGAGTCCCGGATGCTCCATTTCTTGTTCAGCTCCCTGCTAATGCACTTGGGAAAGCAGCAGAAGATGGCCCAAGTACTTGGGCCCCTGTACTCACATGGGAGACCCAGGTGAAGCTCCTGGCTCTTGACTTCGGCCTGGTCCAGCCCTGGCTGTTGATGCCATTTGGGGAGTGAACCAGTAAATGGAAGATCTCCTCCTCCTCCCACCCCATAACTCTGCCTTTCAAATAAATACAAATAAATCTTTAAAAAATATCTGATTGAAGGCTGTTCCTCTGGTTCTAGAGAGAAAGAGGTGAGGCTGCAGCTGACTGGCCCACAATATGTCACCCAGGGACGCCGACTGTGAACATCTCCCAGTGTATCTATGTCATGGCTTTTTTTTTTTTTTAATATAAAAAGGCTGCAAATGATTGCTTTTAGGGGAAAAATGTAGACAATAAGCTAAGCTGTACTTTGTAGGTCCTGTTGTCAAGTTGTAGGTTATTAAAAACTCTTTTGCAGTGCTGTGAGAAATCAAGGGGGAAAAAAAGGGTTCCTTCTGCTGGTAAAATCGCCAAAGGACACGGCCCTCAGGGAAACCTCCCTGCACTGGCGGTGGTGGAGGGTGGGAAATGAGGACAACTGGTGAGTTTCCTTCTGAAGAATTGACTCCAGGCCCTGCATTGTAATAAGCACATGGGGAACAAGAGGAAGAATGAAAAGAAGCCGATCAGATCTTTGCCTGCCCTGGGGACTGAACACTCTAGGTAAAGAATGGAGTATGACTTAGCGAGCATAAGCTCAATGATACATGCATGGCACAGGGATGGCAAATCCAAGGACCGCCGGCAAAGGGGCACAGGAGCTGGGGTGTGCTTTCCTGCAGTGGACAGAGGAAGTAGTACGGGTGGGTTGCTCTAGAGGTAGAGATTTCTGGGAAGGGGCAGGGGCAGAGGGAGGAAGGCCGGGAGCACTAGCAGGTGTTTGAAGGGAGGAGGATGCTCAGAGAGCGCAGTTGTTGGAGGGCTGTGACCGCAGAGCTGACATCCAGCGGTGCCCCAGAGTCAGGGTACGTTCCACCGCCAAGGGTTCCTGTGATGAAAACAGTGCGGGAAGACTTTCCTCCCAACACCTTGCTTCGCATCTGCTGCAGCAGGAAAGGGGAGCAGCGAGTACAAGGCTTGAGAACTAGTTTGGGTGTGAGATAATGGAGACAGGATTAGGATCAGTCTGAGAGATGACAGGGGGAAATGTGCTAGGGGCTGGTAATAAATTGACAGGAAGGAGAGGAGGCACACAATTAGCTCGAAAGCCGTGAGCCTAGGGGCTGGTGGGTAACCAGTGAGTCATGTGGCAGTGCTGGCTCATACACAAATTCCACACACTGGGGAACATTCTGAAGGAAATGTCCTAGCAGTAATTGGAACCCAAGGACTGCAGTGAGAAGGAGAAATCTCCGTAGGAGGCCTCGTTGGCGAGTCATCTGCCCACTCTCCCGTCCCCGGGGGAGCGGTGGAGGCGAGGTCACTTGTGTGAGTAATTACATCGTTATGCTTTATAGGTAATAGTGGAATTTGGGGTAATTAGGGATCAACTCCTCTTTCTCTTCAATAAGATACTTTTGCCTTCACTGATGACTCTGTCAACGAAGAGGTGTTTCAGTGGACACAAACATTGCATTGTGCGGTGTTGTTTTCTCTCTGACTCTTGTTGGGAACACAAGCACAGCCAGACCCAATCTCCCCTGCCGTTCGTGATTCATCTCACCTGTGGCCCCAGTGGCTTTGCATGCCTATGTACGGCCAGGGCACATTATTTCAGCATCACGTAAGAGGAGAGGGGCAGGAGCAGCCAGCCGACGGCAGAGAGAGGGGAGACACTCGGGGCAGCCCTCGAGTTGAGCAGCTGCAGGCTACTCCGCCTTTTGATCTCAGAGTCTGTAAAGGGAGAGAAGAACGTTGAAGGTCCCGTAAGAGAAGCTGGACGTCGTCTTCAGGCGCCTGCCTAGCAAAGAACAGGCCAGAGCAAGGGTTCCCCACACAGGCGCTGTTGTACCCCTCCCTCCACGTTCCTCTGACTGGCTTACACAGAGCTCTCCCTCTCTTCAAAGGAGTTCCATGCCATGGTCCCCCTTCAGTAAGCACTCAGCCAAATGGAAACCTATACCAGCAACGAGGCTGTTAGAGGTTAGCCAAGGAAGAATGAGCTAGGCACGCAGCCATGGCCAGGTCTTAGTTTCAGGCACGTCTTTCCTCCAGGCTGTGGCCTTTACTGGTTCTTTGTCACTGGCTTTCATCGCACCACTATAACGTAATGAGGAAGAATGGTGTTCATTTTGAAGTAGAGGAAGGTAGAAGTGAAGTCATAAAATTACTCTTCTTTTACTCTGTTTTCTCCTTAGACAATCTGATCTCATTTAGTTCATTTTGGTTCTGTCATTGATTAGTTATGTAACTCTAGGCAAGTTAATATGTAATTGGCTCCAGTTTCTTTATATATAAAATAGGGCTAAAATAATAATAACCTACATCATAGGATGTTTAAAATAAGGCTTAATAAGTGCATGAAAAGCACTTGGGTTAGTGGCTGGCACAGAGTGAGCACTGATGTATTAGCTATAAAAACAATAGTAATCTCAGTTCAGCCTAATGACTATCACTTCCATCCTGATCATTTCCAAATCTACTTCCCTGGTTTGAACTCCATCTTGAGTCGCACTTCTGGATTTACAGTTGCCACTAAATATGTTGGTTAAAAACATAATGATTCACCAACTGTTTTGAGTGTCTACTGTTGAGGTTCAAAGGTGTCCAGTAAATAGCACCCTCTTTTCCCAGCTTAGCACTGAACCAATTAAAGACAAGGACAGAAAGAGTAAGGCAGCCAGAGACCAAAATATAACTTTGCTGAAAAAAATCTGATAACAAAAGATGAAACTTTATAAGTGGGCTGCAGCCCAGACTTCCCCAGTGGGAGCCGAAAAGGAACTAGGGAAGCTTTCCTCCTGGCAGATTCTACCCCTGAAAAACTGACAACTTGGAGGAGCAGAGAAAAATGCGTACTTCCTTCGTGGTAGCATTTCCAACCTCCTAAGCATCCTGGGTAGAAACATCAAAGTCATTTTGACTTATTTCTATTGACCTTCACACATATTTATATATAAACACATCATCAATACTTACACAGTTTTTTTGCTCAAGTAATTTGATTCCCTCTGCTTTCCCACTGCTGGTGCCCCAATTAATACACTCATAATTTCTTCCCTGGAACATTGCCATAGGCTCTTGACTTCTTGGCTTCCTAGTCTATCAAAATAGTTTTTCTTCTCCTTTATCACCCAACTTGATCTCTGTCTTACCTACACAACCCACTGATCCTCTACAATCATGATTATGAGCTTTTTCCAGTGGGTACCATGTCTACACTGTGGTGAACTTTTCTTATGATACTTGTGCGAGTCTTATCAGTCTCTCCTGAGGGATAACTGTGAACATACCTGGCATGCAATAGAAACTTTAAAAAAATGACCTGAATTAGTAGTGTACTCAGAGAACATAGGAAGTGATTCCCATGGTCCTATTCAACTTTTTAAAAATATGTGCAGAGGTGTTGGCATTGTGGCATAGTGGATAAAGCTACCACCTGCAACACTATTACACCATATAGGTGCCGGTTTGTGTCCTGGCTGCTCCACTTCCGATTCAGTTCCCCGCTGATGGCCTGGGAAAAGCAGTGGATGGCCCAAGTGCTTGGGTCCCTGCACCAATGTGGGAGACCTGGAAGAAGCTCCTGGCTCCTGGCTCCTGGCTTCAGCCTGGCCCAGCCCTGTCATGGCCATTTTGGGAGTGAATCAGTAGATGGAAGACTTCTCTCTTTCTCTGTGTATGTGTCTCCATCTCTTTCTCTCTGTAACTGCCTTACAAATAAATAAATCTTCAAAAAAAAAAAAAAAAAAAAAAAAGAAGAAGAAGAAGAAGGGGCCGGCACTGCAGTGCTATAGGGTAAGCCTCTGTCTGTGGCACCGGGATCCCATATGGGCACCAGTTCCTGTCCCAGCTGCTCCTCTTCCAATCCAGCTCTCTGCTATGGCCTGGGAAAGCAGTACAAGGTGGCCCAAGCATGTGCAAGACCCAGAAGAAGCTCCTAGCTCTTGGCTCCTGGCTTCAGATTGGCTTAGCACTGGCCATTGTGGTCATTTGGGGAGTGAACCAGTGGATGGAAGACCTTTCTGTACCTCTCTCTGTAACTCAGTCTCTCAAATAAATAAATAAATAATTTTTACAAAAAACAAAAAAAGAAAAAATAAACCACATATGGAGCACCAACTTTTTACATGTCAAGAAGGAATTTTAAGGCCGGCGCCACGGCTCACTAGGCTAATCCTCCACCTGCGGCACATGCACACCGGATTCTAATCCCAGTTGGGGCGCCGGATTCTGTCCCGGTTGCTCCTCTTCCAGTCCAGCTCTCTGCTATGGCCCAGGAGTGCAGTGGAGGATGGCCCAAGTCCTTGAGACCTGCACCAGCATGGGAGACCAGGAGGAAGCACCTGGTTCCTGGCTTCGGATTGGCGCAGCGCGCTGGCCGTAGTGGCCATTTGGGGGATGAACCAACGGAAAGAAGACCTTTCTCTCTGTCTCTCTCACTGTCTAACTCTGCCCATCAAAAAAAAAAAAAAAAAAAAAAAAGGAATTTTATTGTTTTCTTAATTTTGAGCTTCCAAAAGTTGTATTTAATCCTAATACAGACACTTGGAATTAGAATGTAAGGGGAAAAATCTATTTACTGAATAAAAGGTGTTCTCAATTTCTATGTGTGTGTGTGTATGTATGTAAGTATATATACATATATAGATATTTAATTATTGCCTTTCTACTAGGCATTAGGTATACAGTTTGGAGCTTTTCCACAATATCTGGACTGAGATACTGTTGCCAGCAATCATTGTTGTAACAATCAATGGTTCACTCCCCCACCCCACTTTTCTACTGAGCAGAACTTCCACCAAACACTGCCTCATTGGTCTAGGTATGGTCACATGACCCACACTGAGCCAGTCAAAGTCCTTCTTGGGAATGCAGAATGGGACTGATGGATTGAGGTCAGTTTGGTGAATCTCCAGCGAGAAAGTCATTTCTTTAAATTTAGGAGCTTTGGCATCCGCATCTTGCCATATACACTAGCATAAGCAAGTACAGAGAGTGTAGTGTGGAAATCAGAGACAAACTCACAGGGACGGAAATTCCTGATTCCACCTGTTTCTGAAGTCAGTATTTTTGATTTCATGAAATATAGTATCTTTTCCATAAATACCCCTTTCAGTTTATTTGAATTGATTTTCTGTTATAGGCAACTAAGAGCTCCCTAACCAAGACAGTCACCAATTTGTCCCTCAATAGATTTATCTCTTGTGTGTGTGTGTGCTTTAAACCATATATAATGGTTTAAAAAATTGAAGTAAAAACTCATAGCATTAAATTTATAACTTGAGCCATCTTTAAGTGTACAGTTCAGTAGTGTTAAGTATATTCACATTGTTGTATAACCAATATCCAGAATGTTTTCATCTTGCAAATTAAACAGCCATTCTGTCCGCCTCCATCCTCATCATCCCACCTGGTATCCACCATTCTATTTTCTGTTTCTGTGACTCTGACTACTTTAGATGCCTCATTTTCATAGACTTATACAGTGTCTGGCTTTTTGTGATTGGCTTATGTCACTTAGCATAATGTCCTAAATGTTCACCCATGTTGTAGCATGTGACAGGATTTCCTTCCTTTTTAAAGCCTGAATAATTTTGCATATACTATGCATATGTATTTATGTATATATCACATTTTGTTTATTCAGTAATCTGTCAGTGTATATTTTGGGGTTGCTTCTAGCTCTTGACTATTGTGAATAGTGCTGTTACCAACATGGATGTGAAAATATCTGTGAGACTCTCCTTTTAATTCTTTTGGATATGTATGCAGAAGTAGGATTGCTAGATTATAGAGTAGTTCTATTTTTAATTTTTGAGAACCTCCGATTCTATTTTGATAACAGTTGCACTGCTTTAGAATCCCACCAACAGTGCATGTGGGTCCCACTTTCTCTATACTCTTATTATTTTATTCTTGTTATTTTCTTGGTTTTGTTTTAGCTTTGTTTTTGATAGTAACCATCCTAATGAATGTGAAATGATATCCCATTGTGGTGGTCTTGATTTGCATTTTTCTGATGATTTGTGATGTTGAGCGTGTTTTCGTGTGCTTTTTACATTACCTTTGGATAATGCTGGTGCATTATCTTCAGGAAAATGTCTATTCAAGTCCCTTGCTCATTTTAAAATTGGACTGTTTTGCTAAGTGTAGGAGCTCATTATATATTCTGGATATTGAACCCTTATTAGGTATATTGTTTATAAATATATTCTCTCATTCTATAGGTTTTCACATAATTTTAAATTGCAAATATAAGCTGGTAAGGATATGATTTATTCAAATTCAGCAAACATGTATGGGGCACTTAGAGTGTGCAGGATAATTTCTGCCTAGCTCTGACCTTGATATAGAAAGCACCTCTCCTTGTATATTCCTTCCTCTACAATTTGAATTCTGTTTAGCCCCAAGACAGATGATCCGAAAAGTCACAATTCAGGGCCTGGTGCTGTGGCACAGTGGGTTAAAACCCTGGCCTGAAGCGCCAGCATCCCATATGGGCACCGGTTCCAGTCCCGGCTGCTCCACTTCCGATCCAGCTCTCTGCTATGGCCTGGGAAAGCAGTAGAAGATGGGAAAGTAGTAGGAAAGCCCCTGCACCTGCGTGGGAGACCCGAAGGAAGCTCCTGGTTCCTGGCTTCGGATCGGCACAGCTCCGGCCATTGCAGCCATCTGGGGAGTGAACCAGCGGATGGAAGACCTCTTTGTCTCTACCTCTCTCTCTGTAACTCTGTCTTTCAAATAAATAAAATATTTTTTTTTAAAAAAGGTCAGAATTTGGTCTATGCATTTTCTTGACTCTAGCTCAACCTTAGGTTTTGTATGTAGTAGCACACTGTGGGCAAACTAGGGTGGTGGGCCCTCTCAGCCAGTTCTCAGCAGAGTGCTGGGAAAGCAGCTCCATGTAGAGCATTCACATTCGTCTGGGGCCAGTGTTAGTGGGATCACAAGTCAGTTCCAGGACGGTTGAATAAAGTCAGAGTCCAGACCTTTAATCTTCAGATTCAAAACCTTCTCAAAGGCAGGTTAGAGCCAAGCCATAGGATGGTAGCGTAAGGCTTAGGATATGGCGACTGAATATATCAAATATGTCAAGTAATCATCATTTCTCCACTGTTACACAAAAGTGGTACCAGGGAGTTAGAAAGAGACTCGGGATCCTAAACACTGCTTTCCAGGAAACCCGTCGGTGAGAAGGTGCCAGAGATGAAACCTAATCGCCGTGGCTGACCTTTGTGCCATGGATGTTGTTTTGTGATTGGCTTGCTCTTAGGTAATGCAGCCTGAGCTGGAATTGTGACTCAGGTCTCAGGGAAGAGGAGTCCTGAGGTTTTTGTGCCCTGGTGTTGGGACGTAACATGTTTCTCAAAGGCACTGGACCTTGATATTCTCTCCCCTTAATAAAGCCATACAGAAAAACCTGGAGGGACCCACCTGTGACTTTGATATCCCCAGTGGCTTTGGCGATGTCATTTTCAATCATACAGGAGTACGTGTTGTTGACTGTGACATTGTAGAGCACAGACACAACCTTCATTGTCACATTCTCCGAGTTCAGCTCAAAGCTAGTGTTGGAAACTTCTGAGAAGTTGGCACCCTGGTCAACTTGGGACGCCCAGACCACTGTGGGCTGGGGGAACCAGCGAGGAGCCTCACATCGCAAGCTCTCTGAACTGGCATTGTAGTCCACATTTACCTCTGGCATGCTGAAGGCTGCAAGGTCAGAAGTCAAAAGGGCAGATGTCAAGGTCAGACAGCTAAGACAAGATAGCATTTGAAGTGCTAGGTCTTAAAAAACACAATCATTTTCACCATTCGAAGTGACTCAGTACCTCCCTGGGGAGGAATCTGTGTAAAGTCCATTGTGTTGTAGACACGAACAATGATTTGCTTATTGCTATGCATCACAACCCTTTGACCAGAATCACAAACTCCAAGTATTTAAGTTCTAGGTATATTATTGCTACAACAGATCACTTTCTCTAAGTAAGAGAAGGTCCCATGATCATAAAAAAAAGCTTATCCCTCAGGGAAATTGAGCATTTTCTTAGGAACCTGCGAAGTCTTTCAGATTTTATGTACTTTTCTGCCTGGTGGATAAATTTAGGGTGAAGAGGGAGAGGAAGAAGAAAGAAACAAATGGCATTCTCCTGTCACCCACAGAAATTCCATACATAGAATTTACACACAGAGATGTAAATTCAGAAAACATGTGTTAAGCTACGTTGGCAAGGAAGGGTAGATTTCATGGTGGAGAGGTATTCATGAGTTCACAGGACAAGGCTGCTTTGGCTAGTTCCCTGGGAACTTCTGGAATGGATTACACTGGATTGGCTCAGGGTCTGGGGATTCTGGTCACAGACTTGGGCCCGGGCCTCCTTGGCATAGCAACGTTCCAGCCCAGATAGGCTTTCCTTACTAGTAGCACCAGGTGCTACCATAAAAGAGACTACATTTATTTCGGTAAAATATCTGTGAAGAACACACGCATAAGTTTTGAAGTGGCGATAAACTAGAACAACAGATTTTACGTCTTAACATGATGGCAGACTACTTTTGGAGTTGAAGTGGATCTTGGGCATCAACAGCAAGATGGCTGCTTACAGAATTGCAAAGGTCTTTGCCTGATACTGGTCTTTCATGAACTCAACATATTTCATTAGCAACTCCTGCTCTTTTGCCTCAAATATCTTTCGGTACGTTCTTTCCCTTCCCTTGAAAGGAACTCACCTCCAGTTTTATACTCAAGGTTGGCATTCCCTTTGCCTTTAGAAGTGATGATGTAACACTTGTAGGTGCCAGCATCTGTGAGTTGCACATTTTTCAGCCTCAAAGAGGCATTGCCAACTATCACTTGATCTGTAAACACTGCTGTCCGGCCTCGGAACATTTCATCCTGGTCTGACAGGTCATCTTTGCCTTCTTTGAACTCATGGACCAAGCCTACAACACCTTCCTTCAGCCACTGGATCACAATATCAGAAAGCCTGATGTCGGGTTCAAAAGTACAGCTCAGGATTCCATCCTCACCAATGTTCCCGGCCGAGGTGAGAGTCGTGACTGTGATGGAGTGTCTCCCTGAAATTCAAGAAGCAAGAGTCAATGCCAAGGGCAGACTTGGGACTTCTACAACCAAACCATTCATTGGTAAAAGCCAAATGGAGACTTTTAGGATAACTTAGAAACAGAAGCACAGGTGAGGCATTTCAAAAAAGACAACAAGAATTGAAGAGAAGGAAGACAACAATCGTGTTATCTACATTGATCTGCCCTTCACCTTCGCTTTGGTTAGACCAAGAAACCTAAACCTTGAGGTTGAAAGATGAGAATTCAAATCTTGGCTTTGTCACTTTATAGCTATGTCATCCTGCATAAGTCATGTTACCTTTCTGGGCTTCAGAAAAATAGAGGCAAAAATATCTGTCTTACCTACCTGAAGGGGCTCTTGTGAGGAGTAAGTCAAGTGGAAGTGAACTTGACTTGCAAACTGTAATTACACATGTAAGGTATTGTTAGTCTTACTTAACCAGAAGTGGCACAGAAGTGAAACCACATGTTAACTGAATGAAGCTAGTAACTATGCACAATGTTAAACTATAAATGTTGCTACTTTTTTCTCCACTTGAATGATGAAGAAAATAAGGCATGGAGAATACCAGGAATTTGCTCAAGGTTACAATTCTAGCTATGGCATAGTGGAGAATAGCATGAATTTTGTTGATTTTTGCTCACGGTAGAGGCTACACCCTCCTTTCTGAACATATTACCAGGAGAAATATTAATTATGGGACCAGCTGTACACAACTGCATTTTCTTCACTTTCCTGGGTTATAGCCCAGTCAGGGAAAGATCCACCAGCTGTTCTTTGTGCACTGGAGGTGGATCAGGACGCCTTTAATTTACTGAGTATTCCTGAGAGACTTCTTCTGTGATCTGGATGTGAAGCTAAGGAGAGGATGGCCATGGAGCAGTGGAGCAGACAGAGAAGTGTGGGAGAGAGAGATCATGAAAGAGGAAGATGGGGGGAGTTCTCCACGCCAAGAGCTGGCTCGGATCCTGAGTGTGCTCAGGTCTAGTTCTTGTCTCACTCTGCATGTCCTTTAAGCAAACACCTGACATTAAAATGGCCTGCACAAGCCTCTCTGCCTTATAGACGTGAAAGCCCAGCATGATGTGTCCTGAGCACTTCTCAGTTTCCTTATTGGTATTCCTGTCTTTCACCTTTGCCTCCATCTGATCCCTTTTACACGCGTTAATCTGACAGGTAGACCTTATTACAGTGCATTCGTAACATGTCTGTTCTCTAATGGCCAATCTTCCATGGTTCTTCAGGGCTGTGAGATGACTTTCCCATTTGCTAGCATGGTCATCAGAACCAAACACTGCCTACCATATAGTAAATGCTCCACGGAGACTTGTTGCTACCTTGGCAGCCTCATTTCCCACTTGATCCTTTCATAATCCATTCTGTCTGTTTCTATCAAATGATTTGTTGATTTTCTGCCCTTGATAATCTGTCATCTCTCTAAACAAAGCAAACATTGTCTTTCCAGATGTCAGAAATAAATATTATGAATGTAGGGATGTCCTTGGCTCTTCTCTTCTTCCAGTCCATTAGATTTGGAATTGTCTAGTTGCCTGCAAAATCTTCATAAAGTAGATGAGGGTAATGATTGGGTGACTGAATTGTAAAAGCTAAGCTAGATTTATTTTCACTAGAAAGAACAGAGGGTTTTTGACGGGAGAAAAATTAAAGCAGCAGAAGAGGCAGAGGAAGCAAAACTATGTGCGTGGATCAGGGTGGGAGGATGTTTTGGAGGCTTGAGAAAGTGGGACGAGAGACTTCGGGAGCTGCTGCCATGCGTGGCCATTCACGTGGGAAACTGAGAGAGAAATTATGAGAGAGGACAGTTTGAAGTTTGTGCTGCCTAATATGAATGCACTACACCCCCACCTCCTGTCCAGGCATCTTCTTGAACAATGCTTTAAGGATTCAGTTTGCATTTCAATGATTTTCATTTGACAGACCCATATCCAGGGCCTCCCCGGCTGGCATGAGTCATTCAAGTACGCTCCCCGCTCATCTTGCATCAACATTTCATAGTGCCCTCCTCTCCTTTCTCCAAATTCTACTTAGATTTGAGTCTGCTCAGATGGCAGCCCTCCCAAGAAATCTTCTTTTAATCTACCAAAAAAAATTTGTAGATTCTCTCTTTATTCTTCTTCAACACTTTCTTTGGCCTTAATTATAGCAGCTGTCTCCCTCTACCTTGTCTCTAGTCCAGATCTGGCAGTAATTTGCAAGTTTTTCAAGGGCAGAGATCGTCTTAATCATACCTTAAGTCTTACAATGGCAAGTGCTATGTTCCTAAAGGAAAAACACGATTTACTGAGTGCATGAATAAATGAATGGATAAATGGAAATCAGGAAAGTCAAAGCACTGTTTGAGATAACCTATTCACAATGGTTGTAGGAGTAAGGAACATTTGGCAGAATTACCACATCTAAATTTTGGAGAAATGAGAGCCAGTGAAGAAGGCGGCAATAAAAATACACAGAGATTCTCAATAAAATCATGGAGAAAATGTAACTGCATTAGAGCAAGAGTAGACTTGATTATAGTTTATAAAGTGCCATTGAAGTTGAATTGAGAAATTACTTTTCAGAAAAAAATACATGATTAGCATACTATATGGAGAGAATGAAATGGTAATGACAGATTTTAGTTCAGTAATTGTGTCACTGAGTTAATTTGAAAGTGTTGGCCTTGAGCCCATAGGTAGGGAATCCATTGAAATATCTCCTAGAGACTTTAATGGTTAAAAGAAGGCAGCTGTGGAGTGCCCCAGGGACCTGCAGCCGGTTCTAGTCATTTAAGGTTGCATTGATGATGTGGCAGATGGAATGAGTGTAATGTCAATTAAATCCTCCTCCCTCCACATATCAAGTTCGGAGGAGGAATAAAAGCCAGGGAGATCTGAGACCATGAGTACCTTGCTGTTGCTCTGCAACCAGAACGTAGTCAGTCAATACTCATTTGTTAAGTGAATCAGTGAGAATTAAAAGTGACAAAACGTAATTTAATTTACAAGCAACAACATGTAACTATTATTTCTCACAACAGTAACTTTGGAGCTGGTGTTGTGGTGCACGGTGTTGAACCACTGCCTGTGACACCAGCATCCCATATTGCAGCACCGGTTTGAGTCCTGGCTGCTCTGCTTCCGATCCAGCTCCCTGCTAATGTGGGAAAGCAGCAGAAAATGGCCCAAGTGCTTGGGCTGCTGCCACCCACATGGGAGACCTGGATGGACTTCCTGGCTCCTGGCATAGGCCAATGCCATCCTCAACCAGACATTTTGGCCATTTGGTGAGTGAACCAGTGCGTGAAAGATCTCTCTCTCTCTCTGTAACTCTGCCTTTTAAATAAATAAAATAAATAACAACAAAAGAATAAATCTATATTCCAACCTGCAAACAAATGTTGGCTCAAAGAGCATTATAGGCCAGCGCCACAGCACACTAGGCTAATCCTCTACCTGCGGCACTGGCACCCCGGGTTCTAGTCCCGGTCAGGGTGCCAGATTCTGTCCCGGTTGCTCCTCTTCCAGTCCAGCTCTCTGCTGTGGCCCTGGAGTGCAGTGGAGGATGGCCCAAGTGCTTGGGCCCTGCACCCGCATGGGAGACCAGGAGGAAGTACCTGGCTCCTGGCTTCGGATCGGCACAGCGCACCTGCCATAGTGGCCATTTGGGAGGCGAGCCAATGGAAGGAAGACCTTTCTCTCTAACTCTGCCTGTCAGAGGACTCCAGACCAGCTAACCCCCAGAGCCTCTTGTGTGGTCTGATGGGCCTGAGCATGAAAGGAACCCGTGCAGATGGGTTACAGGCAGCTATCAATTGATCCGGGATTCTATGAGACAGCCACAGATTTTAAGTGCTTCATTGGCCTCTAGGGATGATCACAGTTCTGGTGTCTGTGCGTGAAGAAAGCGGGGTGGGGTGTCAAAGGGGAGCAAGCTGAACTCAGAGCAGCTCTGCTTTCACACGCAGTGCGTGCTATTTGATTGGCTCTCACTTTATGAGTATGAAGAATGAGGATAAAGAGGTTGGTTTGCCTAACGCCCTGTACCTAGCAAGTAGTGGAGCCAGGATCACACCAGCCTTGTCGGCACTAAGCCTATGCTCTTTTTATCACATTTTGCTGACACTTGGGGCTAGATTGAGATATACAGTCAGCCCACTTCATTTAAAAATAAAATCAGTTACACTCTAGCACACAAGTGTAAGGTCAATAGCAGTTACTTTTCTCAAATGACTACGTTTGTTTGTTTGTAATATCAATACTTTTCACAGTTTGAGCAATGCTCCTGTTTTGGTGTCTAAGCACAGGCAGGCTTGTCCGGTGTCCAGATGGAGAGGATTAGGGGACAGTGCCCTGTGGCTTCCTGCCCTGAACTCCCTGCCTTCAGTATGAATCCATGAATGATACCAAAGGACACCCAGGAAGCATCAGACCTGAGACTGGAGTGTCTCTGATCCTTCAGCTCTTCCACACTACAGAGCTGTTCAGAGTCTCCCAGGGAGTGGCCCAAGTCAGTTGGGGGCCTTTCTGCTACATCTTCCTTCTCAAGGGATCATCCACAATGGCTGTCCTCTAACCAGGGGCCAGGGGAGCTCCTCAACCTCTCTTCTGAACAATTAATTTCAAATGCATCTCATGTTCTATGGGGTCCATATTTGGAATTGAATGGCTATGAGAGGTAGCAAATATAATATTAAGAGAATCATGAAGAAAATACCTTTTTTTCTGTATTTGGGAATATTTTAAACACGTTATAAGCTGTGGTCTCAGGAATAATGCCTGCAGGGCAAACCAGGGAACACTGTTCTCAGCCGTGACTCCGAGTGAATATTATCTTGGTATAGGGAGTGTAGGTTTTAGGAACAAATTCCTAGGACTCAAGGCACAATCATACTTGCTTGCTGTGTTTGACTTTACACAAGTGTATCATCCAGGCACAATAACACTATCTACCTCCTATTTGTTGTATGGCATATGTGCATATAATAGATGCAGTCACAGAACAGTGAGGTACACGAAGAGGGAATTCAGAAGGTATCATCATTATCACCATCTACTTAAATGATACTTGCTTAATTTCAATGTTTTGTATATTAAACCAGCTAACATTTTATTGAATTTAAGTGTGATAATTGCTCTCTTGTAAAGGTTTTGATCCTTTAATAGAGGCAATTAAAATATCCAACTAAGTGGTATTAAATTAATAAACAGCCCATTTTATCCAAAATAAATAGCTTTCACCCTGTGAAACTGGAAGGAGGCAGAAGAGCTCTTTGTTGGTGATAGAGTTTTAAATCATTGATAGTTCTGTGTTGAGTAGATTGTAACTGCAATCTGTTTATTCACAACTCCATGCATCCCTCCTTTCATTCATTTGAAAAACACTTAACGAGTGCCCTCTGCATTTGAGGAAGTGAGCTCAGGACTTGAGGTCGCTAGCCATGCTTGAGGTTGCTATAGCAACTGGAAAAGATGTAAGTAACATAGGGAAGCTGCTACAATGTGAAAATTCCTGCCAGGGTAGTCAAGGCTACTAACAATCAAAAGAGAAGCAACTTTTTCTAAGGATTCTGATCTCAAGTCTGTTAGCCCTAGGCCCAAAAAGGTTAGCCATCGAGATGAGATTTGGATTAAAGGTCAAATACGAGGACGTAATAATTCAGGGTGATGTATGATAAGGAAGAAATTAAATTATAGTTGAGAAAGAGTTAAACCTTAGAGAGGAAAGTATCAAAATGTGCCTTAGCATTAATATCTTTTTTTAAAGATTTATTTATTTATTTGAGATGCAGAGTTAGAGAGAAAGAGGTCTTTCATCTGTTGGTTCACTCCTCAAATGGCTACAAGGGCCAGAGCTGGGCCAATCCAAAGCCAGGAGACTCTTCTGGATCCCCTATGTGGGTGCAGGGGCCCAAGAACCTGGACCATCTTCCACTGCTTTCCCAGGTGCATTAGCTGGGAGTTGGATCGGAAGTGGAGCAGCCAGGACTCAAACTGGCGCCTATATGGGATGCCAGCTCTGCAGATGGCAGCTTAACTCACTGCACCACAGTGCTGGCCCCAGAATTAATATCTTCAAAAGTTATTCCAAAACACTTGTTTTCTTGGTCAATATTTTATTTTCTTATAAAAATACGTATTTGTACATGCACAAATATGTTTCTGAATATATCTTTATATATGCCCGTACTGAAGTACAACATACATGCATAAAAATCCACTCATGCTAACTGTACAACCTGAAGAGTTCTCATAACTTCACCCCATGAAGCCACAACCTACACCAAGAAATGGAATAGTCCCTCCCTCCGAGTTCCCTCATCCCTTCCTCATTCCTACCCCTCACCCTTCCCCAGGGGTCATAACCATTATTCTACCTTTTAACAACACAGGTTTATTGGCATATTTTTAAAAATTCCTATTTATTTATTTATTTGAAAGGCAGAGAGAGAGAGAGAGAGAGAGAGAGAGATCTTTTATCTGCTGGTTCACTTCCCAAATAACTGCAATAGCCCGGGCTGGGCCAGGCTGAAGCTAGGAGCCAGGAATTCAATCTGGGTTTCCCAAGTGGGTGGCAAGGACCCAAGTACTTGGTCCATCATTGCTGCCTCCCACAATGCGTATTAGCAGGAAGCTGGAATTGGGAGTGGAGCCAGGACTTGAACCCAGGTACTCCAATATGGGATGCAGACATCCCAAGCAGTGTCTTAACCAATAGGTCAAGCACCTGTCCCCATTCACTTTTTTTTTTATTAAACTTTTATTTAATGAATATAAATTTCCAAAGTATAGCTTATGGGTTACAATGGCTTCCCCCCTCCCATAACTTCCCTCCCGCCCGCAACCCTCCCCTTTCCTGCTCCCTTTCCCCTTCCATTCATGTAAAGATTCATTTTCAATTCTCTTTGTATACAGAAGATCAGTTTAGTATATATTAGGTAAAGATTTCAACATTTTGCCCATATAGCAACATAAAGTGAAAAAACTACCATTGGATTACTAATTATAGCATTAAATAGCAATGTACAGCACATTAAAGACATAGATCCTACATAATTTTTTTTCAAATTAATTAATTTTCTATGCCATTTCCATTTTAACACCAGGTTGTTTTTTTTTTTCATTTCCAATTCTCTTTATATACAGAAGATCACTTCAGTATATAATTAGTAAAGACCTCATCAGTTTGTGCCCACACAGAAACGCAAAGTATAAAAATACTGTTTCAGTACTAGTTATAGCATCACTTGGCTTTAGACGACACATTAGGGACAGATCCCACATGGGGTGTAAGTACACAGTGACTCCTGTTGCTGATTTAACAATTTGACACTCCTGTTCATGGCGTCAGTAATCTCCCTAGTCATGAGTTGCCAGGGCTATGGAAGCCTTTAGAGTTCGCTGACTTTGATCTTATTCCGATAGGGTCATAGTCAAAGTGGAAGTTCTCTCCTCCCTTCGGAGAAGGGTACCTCCTTCTTTGATGGCCCTGTTCTTTCCACTGGGATCTCACTCACAGAGATCATTCATTTAGGTCTTTTTTTTTTTTTCCATGATATCTTGGCTTTCCATGCCTGCTATACTCTCATGGGCTCTTCAGCCAGATCCGAATGCCTTGAGGGCTGATTCTGAGGCCAGAGTGTTGTTTAGGACATCTGCCATCCTATGAGTCTGCTGTGTATCCCACTTCCCATGTTGGATCTTTCTCTCCCTTTTTGATTCTATCAGTTAGTATTAGCAGATACTTGTCTTGTTTGTGTGATCTCTTTGACTCTTAGACCTATCAGAGCTATCAATTGTGAGCTGAAATTGATCACTTGGACTAGTGCGATGGCATTGGTACATGCCATCTTGATGGGATTGTGTTGGAATCCCCTGGCACATTTCTAACTCCCATTCACTTGTTTTTAAGTTGTACATACATGGTCTCATGCAGAATTTACTCTTTTGTGCTGGCTTTGTCACTCAACCTTGTGTTTCTAATAGGAAAATGTACTTAGTTGAGGTCAGCGTTGCAGCACAGTAGGTTAAGCCACCACCTGGGACGCTGGCATCTCATATGAGCACCAGTTCAAATCCCAGCTGCTCCACTTCTGATCTAGCTCCCTGCTAATGAGCTTGGGAGGGCAGTGAATAATAGCCCTAGTGCTTGGCCCCTGTCACCCGTATAAGAGACCCAGATAAAGTTCTAGATTCCTGGCTCTGGCCTGGCCCAGCCCTGACAGTTGCAGCCATCTGGGAGTGAACCAGAAGATGGGAGCTCTCTCTCTCTCCCACTCTCTCCCTCTCTCTCTCTCTCTCTCACTATACTCCTGCTCTCTTTCTGTAACTCTGCCTTTCAAATAAATAAATAAATCTTTAAAAAGAATGTACTCAGTTTCCCCAGTCATCAGGAACTAGAAACCACCGGATTCCACACCTTCCCGTGCTTGGGAGGACACGGAGTCTCTCGTGCACTTCTGCTGAGGCGCACACGCTAAGTTACTCTGGGAAACTGAATGGCAGTGTCTCCTGAAAGCTAGCTATTGGCAGCCTGGCCAGACACTCCTTTGTGAAGTACGTGTTTAAGGTAAGATATTAGAAAAGAATTAAAAGACAGCCAAACAAAGCAGAAAGAGGGAACATCAATGAAGATAAAAGAATTAGTAAAAGGAAAGCAAACGAAAGGAAGTAGAAATAAACCGAAAGTACCGTAGGAGGGTACTCCAAAAACTGAGAGGAGGGGGTGAGCATTTGGTGTGGTCGTGAGGATTCCTGCGCCCCGTATTGGAGTGCCTGGTTCAAGTTCTGGCTCTCTTCCTGATCCCAGCTTCCTGCTAATACAGACCTGAGAGGGAGTGGTGTTGGCTTAAGTTCCTGCCACCCACAGGAGAGACCTGGACTGAGTTGCCACCTTGTGGCTTAGGCCTGGCCCAGGCCCAGCCACTGGGGTCATTTGGTCAGTAAGCCAAAGGATGGCAGACTTCTCTGTCTGTCTCTCTTTCTCTGCCTCTCAAATGGAAAAAAACTGGAAAAAAGGAATTGAAAGATAAGTTTGGTGCAGAACTTTGAAATTCATGCAGTTTCTTCATAATACACATTTTCAGTAACTTTTTGAAGACCCCATGTATGCATGGCTTTAAAATGTTTTGCACCAAAATAAAATTATCTTTTAAGCAATGTTTCATTTATGTATTTGAGAAACAAACAGAGAAAGAGAGCCCACTGGTTTACTTCCCAAATGCTCACAAAGGCTGGGGGACAGAAGCCAGTAAACAGGAACTCAATCCAGGTCTCCCTCATGGGTGGCAGAAACCCACCTACTTGGGGCCATCACCACTGTTAGGGTTTGCATTAGCTGGAAGCTAGAATTACAGGACAGAGCCTGGTATTGAACCCAGGTACTCTGATGTAGGACTTGGGCATCCTAACTGGCATTTTAGCCACTAGGCCAAATGTCCTCCCATCTTTCTTTCTTTTTTTTTTTTTAAACGATTTATTTATTTATTTGAAAGTCAGAGTTACACAGAGAGAGAAGGAGAGGCAGAGAGAAAGAGACAGAGAGACAGAGACAGAGACAGAGAGGTCTTCCATCCGCTGGTTCACTTCCCAATTGGCCGTAACGGCCAGAGCTGCACCGATCTGAAGCCAGGAGCTAGGAACTTCTTCTGGGTCTCCCATGCAGGTGCAGGGGCCCAAGGAGTTGGGCTATCTTCTATTGCTTTTCCAGGCCATAGCAGAGAGCTGGATTGAAAGTGGAGCAGCAGGGCCATGAACTGGCGCCCATATGGGATGCTGGCACTGCAGGTGGCGGCTTTACCTGCTACACCACAGTGCCAGCCCTGTCTGCCCCTATCTTTTAATTCCACTTTTTCACAAACAGTTTGAAGTACTCTCATAAAGCTAATACTATCTGCAGCCTTGTTAAAATGACTTTAAGGAGGGGCAAGATTAGAAATTAGAGGAGCTAAAATGGCAAATGAAAATAAAATTAATTATAAAAGGCTATTATAATGAATTTGGAATTCATCATAATTCATTTGGAATTTATAATTCACTGAGAATTATAAGAGGCTATTAGAATTCACTCTAGTGAAGCTGGAAACAAACTCACGTACGAATACTTGATTCATTTACCATTCCCCAAACCCTACGGCCCTACTCTACCTGCGCTTTATAGAGGGGGGACACAAGCTGGGTGACAGCACATCTGTTTACAGCATGGTTCACAGGGTATTTTAAACCCACTGTGGAGACCCAACACTCAAGACAACAAAGACTCCTTTCCAGATGTTACTGCCCATGGACAAGGTACCTGGTCACCTAAGAGCACCGAGGCTGTACAAGGAAGCTAACACAACATCCATTGTGCTGCAGCCCATGGACCAAGAATTTCCACTTTCAAGTCACATTAGTTAAGAAAGGCATTTCAAGGCCATAGTTGCTCTAGACAGTTATTCCTTTGATGGGTCTGAGCAAAGCAAATTTAAAGCCTTCTGAAAAGCATTCACCATTCTAGATGTCTTTAAGAGCATCTGTGATTCCTGGGAGGAGGTCAAATACCAGTGCTAACAGGAGTTTGGGAGCAATTGAACCCAGAGGTCATGAATGACTTTGATGGGCTCCAGGTTTCAGTGGAGGAAGCAGCAACAGACGTCATTGTAACAGATCTGGAATTAGAAGTGGCACCTGGAGATGTGGCTGCATTGCCACAATCTCACAATACATCTCATGATAAATCATTGTAAGATGAGGCATTATTTCCTATGAATGAGCAAGGAAAGTGGTTTCTTGAGATGGAACCTGCTCCTGGTGAGGATGCTGGGAACATTGTTGAAATGACAACAAAGGATTTAGAATATTACATAAACTCAGTTAACAAGGCAGTGGTAGGGTTTGAGAGAATTGACTCCAATTAAACTGCTATCAAACAGCATCAGAAATACACAGAAATCTCCATAAAAGGAGGAGTCAATGGGTACAGCAAGCTTCATTCTTGCCTTGCTTTAAGAAACTGCCACAGGGGAGCGGTGTTGTGGCACAGCCTGTGGTGCCCGCATCCCATCTGAGTGTCAGTTGGGATTCAGACTGCTCCACTTCAGATCTGGCTCCCTGCTAATGCATCTGGGAAGGCAGTGGGAGACGGCCCAAGCACTTGTGCAGCTGCCACTGACACGGGATGGGGTTACTGGCTTCTGGCTTGGGCTTGGCCTAGCCCTGGCCATTGCAACGATTTGGGGAATGAACCAGCTGATGGAAGCTCGCGCTCTCTCTCTCTCTGTCTGTCTGTCTGTCTCTTCTTCTCTCTCTTTAACTCACTTTCAAATAAATAAATAAGTCTTTAAAAAAGAAAGAAGAATGGACAAAAGATAAAATATTTACTTGATACAGAAAGTGAGAAAGGGTGTTAATGCCTTGTCTAGGCCAACACACGTGTAGCAAGTCTCCTTGGCTTAGGCCTTGTGATCACTATGTGGTGGCAGCACATCCGTACTGGGCGAGAGGGACAGAATACAGGAGGCCAGGACTATCAAACTGATGTTAGGGAGGGAAAGCTTTGGGCACAGACTGAGTTAAAGTAGATGCTGCAGATGGTTGATGGGAAATGGAGCAAACAATCCGCCTCAGAGAAGATAGCCGCTGGCCTAATGCGGTGTCACAGCTAAGGTGGCATCCATAATAGATGTGACACTTCAGAGAAATGGCCTGCACAGAAGAGGAAGGGGAAGGCTCTTCCTGCCATGGATGTCGCTTCGCTGCATTCGGAAGCCAGCCATCCACGCCATGATGGCATCTGCTTCCCGCACGGTACAGTGGGCTCTTTGCCTAGGACACCTGTGTGCAAAGACTTGGCGATTCTTCAGCACGCCGCTCAGAGCTTCAAGCAAAGAAGTCACCCACCCAGGTCAACCACTGAGAGAATGGCTCAGATGAGCACTTTCTTGGGAGCCCAATGCCACCTTCACCCCTGCCAGGCAGATTGACTACTGATCAACACCTGAAGTGGGGGAAGCTGGGCTGACACCGTGGCACAGTGGGTTAAGCTGCTGCCTGCAATCCCAGCATTCCATATGGGTGTCAGTTCAAGTGTCTGCTGCTCCACTTCCGATCCAGCTCTCTGCTAATGCACTTCAGAAAGCAGCGGAGGATGGCCCGTGTTTTTAGGCTCCTGCACCCAAGTGGGTGACCTGGCTTACAGTTTCAGGCTCCCAGCCCCAGTCATTGCAGCCATTTGGAGAATGAACCAGCAGACAGAGATCTCTCTCTCTCTCTCTCTCTCTCTCTCTTTGTGTGTCTCCATCTCTCTCTATATATAACTCTGCCTTTCAATTAAGTTGATAAATCTTTTAAAAAATTAAATTATGGAACGAAGGCCCAAGGAGTTAGATGACTAAGGTGAAGAGAGTGCAATAAATAGAAGCACAAGTGCTCAACTCTGCAGTTCTGTGGGTTCGAGTCCTGTGCTCTTTCTATATTCCACATCAATCGATTGACGGGTTCAATGGAGAGGGGAGAATGGATCATGTAATGTAAAAAAAAAAAAAAATCACATACCTGAAATTCCAAAGCCAATGATGAGTGCGATTGCTCCAGCCAGAATAATGATGATGCTAATAATGCTACGGAAGGAGAGAGAAAAACAGCAAATTACTTCTCCGTCCCATTTGGCCCACTGCGACCTGGGTGCACGTCCCCTGTGCAGGAAAATGTGCCACAGAGGGCAGCTCAGCTTTCCCTGCCACGGAAGCTCCTTCTGGAGATGTGTTCCTCAGAAAGGAACCTCCGCAGCGCATCCCCATCTCGCTGGGGCGTTGGGGTAGGTTAAAGGGGTGGCCCTTTTCTTCGATACTTACTTATTTTCTTTCTTATTTTTGATGCTTATTCTTACTTTCTTCTATCAGGGAAGACCATGCACAACCACTGATGAGAACATCTCTGCAGAGCCAGGTGCTACGGGGTGGGGGTGGGAGGTGGGTAATGGTCCATACCTAGGCTATCCTGGCATGAGTGTCCAAATCAAACTCATTCAAGAGGCTAGCAGCATGGGGGAGGGGCACTGGCCATCTTTGTCTCAGGAAAAAATTCTCTTCCCCTTGCCAGTTAGCAAGAACGTGTTGTAAGTTGGAAAGGGGAGTTGGAGTGGGCGAAGGTTAGGAAGACAATGGGCACAGTGTCAGGCAGATTCCCAAGGTTCACTTGGACCTGCGTGGGCAGCGGTCCTTTTGATCTAAGACTTGACTGTTTACAGTAGGCGGTCACAGTTCGTGGGTAGGCGTGGAATGAGTGGTTCAGCGGTTCCTTTGGCGTTAAAGTCAACGACTGCAAATTCCTTCCTTGCAGTCAGTCCCTGGAATCCCTCAGCACGCACTATTTGTTGGCTTAAACATGAGTCGGATTAATCACAAGACCAGCGATTAGCTCATTCTCCAACGCTGGTGTGGAGTCTCTCAGCTGCTGGGGTCCTGAGTTGTGGACCACTGTGTCCCCCTAATTTGCATCGATTTTCCTCTGCCATTTTCTCCCTAACTCTTCCCTGACACTGCACTCTCTACTGTTTGTTTAAACTATCTTCTCCTAGACCAGAGCGGTCAGCTCCCTCCCTCCTCTGCTGTCTTTGAACTTCTCAGCCCATCCACCTCCTTGTATGGTTTGTTTACCTGCCTTGTCTCTTCCATAAATGTTTAACTTTGCACCGGCTCACACCTAATCCACCCTACCCCAGAAGTCCTCAGCGGATTTTTGCTTTCTTTTAATAAAATAGTAAATGTGTCTACTACAGAAAGTTTAGAAAATATAAATAAGCACAACAAAATCCCCTGTAATTCCACCGTCTGGATACAACCACTGTTACTGTTTTGCTATGTATCCTACTCGTCTTAAATCAACAGATTAGCAAGTGAAACTGGGAAATCACACAAATAAACAGATGAGGAAGTATTTCATGTAGTGAGTATGAGAACTGTGTGGCAGATGTTGTTTCCAGCACCATTTATGGATTATGGCATGTATCCACTCAGTACCCTTAGGAGGCAAGCAAACGTCTCATCTCCATCTCATTGATGAGGAAGCAACACGGGAGATTAAGCTTCTCTTCCTGAAATCACGTAGTTAGCAAGTGGCAGAGCTAAGATTAGAATCTGCTCATTTTGTACTCAGTTGCTTCCTCTTCTGCTTCTCGGGCGTGGTGGCTCCCACGTGGGAACGCATCCCTCCGCTCTACCCAGGGGAGCCCACGCTCTACAAGGGCACAGCAGCTTCAGCAGGCAGTGCAGAGGGCACAGCCATCCCGGGAAGCTGGCCCCATGGCTGCTTGCCCCAGGGCACGCATCCCAGGCAGGTGTCCTGGGCCACACTCTCACACTGCTCTGCTGGCTGTTCACACACTCCCCACACCCACACTGAGGTTACTCAATAGGCAGGACAAAAGGAAGGCACAGGGAGGCAAAGAGTGGTGGTACTGAGGGCAAAAGGAAGCGCGGGGCATTTTCCTCTCTGCCCTGAATAGGTCCATTGTGCGTAGCGCCCCGCGGCTCCGGGACGGCCCACTCCGAGAAGCAACAGGAGTGAACAGTGCTCCTGGAGGTCAAGGCCTCCTGAGGCGCAGCCACAGAGGAGGCAGGTGAAGCTTTAATAACAGGGCACCTGCTAACTTGGTGCTTCCTGGTCCGAGTGTGGGCAAGCCGCTGCTTACACGCAGAGCAAGAGGTACCGCTGGCTTTCCTTGACCACAGAACCAGGCAGCAGATCTGCATTTGTGGTCCACGGCTTGCACTTACTTTGGATACATGACCTCATTTCCCTGAGACTCAGTCTTTATCTATAAAATGGGAACAAGAGTAATTTTCCATTTTACCTACGATAAAAATGTAATGGGTTGCAAGTTCCCAATTCTTACGTTGAAGCTCCAGTGCCCCCGACTGTGACTTTATTAGGAAATAGGGTTCTTGCAGATGTGATTAGTTAAGGTGAGGTCATCCTGGAGTGGAGTAGGCTCCTAATCCGATAGGACAGGTGTCCTTTTCCAGAAAGAGGAATTTGGCCACAGTGCACAAAGGGACAACACCGTGTGAAGACGAAAGCAGGGCTCTATCCCCGGAAGCTGGGGCAAGGGGCGGAGCAGCCTCTCAGGTACCGCTCTCAGAAAGAACGAACCCTGCAGAGCGCTGGGCTCAGACTTCCAGCCTCCAGAACCATGAACCACACACCTGTTACTGAGCCACCCTGTCACAGTATTCTGAGCAAAGCAATACAAGAGGGTGTGGAATCCACAAAGGGCTATTTGTGTGTTACTGTTAACTATAATTTTTACCTGTAGCCATGCGCTCTAAGTTCATCCTTAAAACTTTACTGTATTCTATATCAAACTGTTAGGGAAGTGGGGCTGGACAGCAGAGACACTGAATAGTTGTCTGGACACTCACCAAGAGCAGGGGGATCTTTAGAGTGTTTTGGTCAAAGCAGGTGAGCCCCAGGCCCACGTTTCCCTGGCTGTCAACACAGAATCCTGCCATCTGCCAGCAACTTCTCCGTCTAAGCAGGAGTCACCTTGAGGATTGCTCAGAACTGGCATTCCCTTGGGAAATAGCTCAGCTCCACAGCCTTGGAAAAGGAAGCAGGAACCATCAGAGAAGCCAAATTAAATAATTCCAGTCTGTTGCTTATTAATTTTTAAAAAGAGGAATAAAATATTTCACATAAGATGTTCTTGCACTGCTTTCTGGTCTTCACTTTCACAAAATTAATTCCAATAACTATGCTACAGGAAAATTGTCATGCAAAACTATGCATCCTAACCAACACATTAGAATTCACGGTATACTTTTGTCTGTTCCTCACAACAGAATCCTCCTCCCCCCCGCAAAAAAATTCAACATTTCTGGAGGACTCGTTCACTTAGTAAACCCTTAACTATATGCAAGACCTGGTGCTGGGCAATATGGGAGCAGTATGGGGATGAAGTTAACAAAGTCTGTGCCCTTAAGGAGCTTATAGTTAGAATTGTGGCGTGTGCACACACGCACATACATCTTTGTAATTATGTGGGACAGAATATGATTACGGCATCAATAAGGAGAGGACCAGATTCTCCAGGGATTCTAGGGAAGTAGGAAATATTTGAGCCTGGAGAAAACAGGGAGACTCAAAGTGCATTTCCATGAGTACTTTTTAAAAATATTTATTTATTTATTTGAAAGGCAGAGTTACAGAGACACAAAGAGAGGTCTTTCACCCGCTGGTTCACTCCCCAGATGGCCACAACAGCTGGGGCTAGGCCAGGTCGAGGCCAGGAGCCAGGAGCCTCATCCAGGGTCTCCCACATGGGTATGTGGGCCCAGGGACCTGAGCCAGCTCCCACTGCTTTCCTAGATTCATGAGCAGGGAGCTGGATTGGAAATGGAGCAATGGGAACTTGAACTGGAACCCATATGAGATGCCAGCGGTGTTGTGTGCAGCGACTTTCACCTGCTATACCACAACGCTGGCCCTTCCGTGAAAAAAAAATTTTTTTAAAGAGAAAGGGAAGGGAACGATTTTATCCTGAAATACATGTATTTAGCTAGTCCTTGCCCCTACCGCCTCAAGACAGAAAAACAAAGCAAGGGTGGTACTTCTGCTGCCGTGGGTGGCGACAGACCCTAAGCCCCACCCTTGAGTGCTCTGGGACCCAGAGCTGGCTTTGCAGGGTGAGGGCCTGGCTTAGCAGCCCCGAGTTCCGCTGAGTGTGCCCACCCTGCCTGGCCTCATCCAGTTCCTTGCCGTGTCTTTGCTGCAGCTGCTGTCGCCTTCTGCGGCACTTGAAAGACAACGAGAACCTGTTAACATGAGCGTTCCAGAAGAGCCTCCCATTGTGTGAAATGCCACAACAAAGGTAATAGGGCTCGTGGGGGGTACAAGGGAACTAAGGGCAGGCCACTCCAGACCTGTGTGGCTTTGTAACTGGTCTACTAACAGAAGCGATAATTGGTCCGCCAAAGGTAAGGCTGAGCACGGGATCACCCGAAGCTGGTGCAGAGGATATTAAACACACACGAAAATAATGCAGTGCACACTCTGGCTTGTGGCCCTGTGAGCCCCTGGGGCTGCTGGGAGCTGGACACAAGGGGAGTATCACCCCGGGCATGCGAGGCTGGAACGTGCTTCCTGAGGGCGGGAGCCCCACGTGCACGGGTTCACTTAAAATGACAGAAAAACAAAAAGGAAAAAAAAATACAGAACCGAATGCCATGCTCAGCTCTTCCCATGGAAGTGGCCATTGCACTCTGTGATTTCGGCTCCTCTCACCGTGGAAAACACACATGGGAACCAACACAGCTTCCATGTTACCCAGTCAGCATTCCCCTGCTTTCTGACCACGCATGTGCTGTCTGGTGCTGTGAAAATGCATATCACACGCTGGGGTAGAGACAGCAATCCCTACGGACTACCTTTCACTGGGTCAGAGGTTTGTGGGGTTGGTAAGACAGCAGCTGTCTCCTGTGGGCCAGTTCTCTACATACGGGACCTTGTTCTATCTTCAGGGACTCAGTAAGGGAAGTGCTGCTGGCGTTACCTTTCTGAGGCTTAGCTTAGATGCCGTGCGGTGAAGTTACAGATGAGGCTCTCACAGGCTCAGGAGCTTGCTCCCCTGCTTCCATGCCTGATGGCCAAGGCCCTGGGTTTGGAAGGCTCCTCTCACCCCACCCCTGCATGTCGACACCAGCGCCTTTTCTGAAAGCAAGGTGCATTGTGGATCTGCTGTATCGTGTGTGGAGCCCACAGTCAGGGAATCAAAGTGCTCTTTGTGTTACTCAAGTGTTAGTAGTTTCTGTGTTCTCACGTTTCTGCCCCCTCAAATTCTGACAGAACTGAGATACCACATTCCTTAAAGATCATTAGTGAGCTCCGCTTGTGTGGGTGACAAATGTTTAAAACTCTGAAAACTAGATTAGGTTAGCAAACATGGCATTAATCTGAACAGACTCTGCTTTCAACGTCAATGGACCAAGCAGAACATTGAGTGACTCAAGCTGTGCCACCATATTATTTTATTCATAAGCCAACAAAGTGACTAGGTGTATGAAGAATGCTGGAATGGAAGACACTTAGTGCAGCCTCTCTACAAAGTTCTTCTCCTTTCTAAATGCCTCCCCCGCCCCCCATGAAAAGGGAACAGCAATTACAGCCAACCCTCCTTATCCCATGGTTATGCATCTGGGGATTCAACCAACCACGGATCAAGAAATATTCAGAAAAAATTTGCATCTTTACTGAACATACACAGATGTTTCTTGCCCTTATTCCCTAAACAGCATAGTTTAGAAAGTGTTTGCATATAGCATTTACACTGCATTAGGCAACGTCAGTTATCTAGAGATGAGTTAGAGTATCTGGGAGACTGTGTGCAGGTTACATGCAAATACTCTGCTATTTTAGGGACTAAGTCTGTGGGTTTTGGTATCCACAGGGGGTCCTGGATTCGGTGCCTGTGAGGATGCCAAGGGAGGACTGTGTTTTACACACTCTGTGGAACACGGTATTGTGCTTCAAGGTAACATTATCCAGCCACGTCCTAGAAGCTGATGAGTATGGGCGTCAGGGTTCTGAGCAGCTTAGATTGCTGTCTTCTCCGGTTCTACAGTTTTCATTTGTTTCCCTGAAGAATCCATGCTACAGAGTATGTTTCCTGACCCCTACCTCCCTCTCCTGTACCTCTCGTGGAGCCCAGACCAGCTTGGATGGAAAGAGCTGAGAACAAGACTATCAGGAAGGTCTGAGAGCAGGAGCATCAGGATGGTGAGTGGAGGGTGGAGAAGAACTTGGCAGAGAGCAGGCACTGCTTCACAGGTATCATTTCTGGGCAGCCCTGGCTCTGACCGCATTGCTTTCACGGTGATGGGTGGCCAGGCTCTGTGTTTGGGAAAGGATTTAGGGCGTGGTATGAAGGAGTCTTGACTGCCATGGGGTATCTGATGCATCCTCTGTTCCTTCTAGCTGCCTCCAAGAATCAACAGAGTCCCCCAAAGCACAGGAACTGGGGTTACATCATGACCTGGGTCCCAGCACCACAAAACCAGGGAAACTTGGCCAGCAAACAGGTTTCATCTTACCTACCAACAATCATTTGAATGATTGGTGAGTGGCCTAGAACACTCACACTGTGTTGGAGAAGCTTGCAAGGCAGCCTTAAGGCTCACATGGAGGAGTGCCACACTGATTTTCCCTGTCTAAGCAAGCATGTGGGTCTCAGGTATGCCATTCCTGAGCCAGCAGCAACTCATGAAAGGGTTCTTAGCTGACTACTAACCACAAAACTAGCAGAATCTTGGGCTAATGTAACAGAAATGCCATGACAACACAATGACAGTAGTAGCCAGTAGTCTGTGTGATTTGGCCCATGATTTAAGAACATGGATTAACATTCGTCTTTAAGACAGAGTCTCTCAACCTCATACTATGGACTATTGGACTGGACACTTCTTTGTTGTCAGAGGCTGCCTTGTGCATTTAGCAGAAACCTTGGCCTTTACTTTCTGATTGAAAACACCACCCTTTCCACTCTAGGGACAACCAAAAGTGTTTCCAGATGTGTCACCTGGATTTTCAGCCATTGAGCTAGAAGAAGGGAGACCAGAGTAGTGATGTAACTAGAAGGTGTGCTTTTTGAAGACTCATTGAAGGGAATGGGAGTGGCTTAATTTAAAGAAGACTAAAAGGAGCAATGCCATTTCAGTATTGGAAAGGTGCCACCTGGGCCCATGTTCCATCACTCTGGAAGACACAAAGCCAGCAGGTAAATGCACAAGGAGATTGGAAGGAGGTTAAATACACAGATAGGCTTTGCAACAGATCCAGCCATCCACCAGCCTGAGATATCTGAGATCCCAACCATAAGATGTGCGTGCAGAAGGGGGGCCACTTAGGAAGAGAAGCGGGTAGGGAAGAGTTTCTAGCACCAGATAAGGAGTGGAGCGACTTTGAAAGCCCCCTTTCGAACAGCTCTCTATAGAGCTGTGGCATCTGATGACTGGGGGCTTGCCTTCTGCCTTTGCCATCACTGCATATGCTATATGTGCCCCCGAAAGCCTTTGTTAATCATGTAACACTGATTTCCTAGGTGCATGGCCGCATGTGTGTCATGAGACCCCCACAACTACTCTACGAGATAGAGACTATTATTTTTGTTTTACAGATGCGAGAGATGAGGCTCCATGTTATATATCTCCCCAAGGTCTCTTCCCTTGGGAAATTATGGCAAAAGTGGACTTAGTTCTGAGACACCATCACCATTGGTCTTAGTTATTAGGCTGTATTTTATATTAATCCCACATTTCATAAAACTTGGGGCTCAAGTTAGTTGGCAGGCTTGTATTTTATGTAGGTATAACCTGTGGAAGGACACCACACAGGGGTGTGCATAGATTGAAAAAAATGAATCTCCCCTAGGAGGTATCTTCTGTCTGAGACGCTGGAAGGGAGTATCAGGTGGAAAAATCGAGATTGTTAACAGGTACCTTTCCCTAAACGATATTTGAGTCGGTAGCAGCTGAGATGTGATCTTATTCTTAAGCCTGTCCTATTTATAACTGTTGCCCTGATTGCCATGAAGCTCCCCTTAGCATCGCATCAACCGTGTGCACACTCTTTTCTACTGGCACTAGCACAGGGAGACAAGAGTCAACACAAGGTTGATTGCGAGTGGGTTTCCTAATCAGACCTGTGTTTCCCGTTGCTCCTGATTCTCAGTACAGAGAAATAGCAGTTCCAGGAGGTTCCTCGGGCATTATAACTGGTCCCATTGTGTTGGCTAACAAGCACACTTCACACCTTTTACGACCCTCCCACATGAAGTGCCTGCCCTGTTGGAAAAGCCACCGGGAGTCCCACAAGCACTGGGTGTGGTCCACGCCTGATTATACGGCTTCCAAACCCAAGTGTAGGAGAGATTTGCAGGTCACTCACCAACACCCGCAGCGGGCTCTGGCCCCCAATAAACACTGTGATTCGCTACTCTCCCCTTCACTCACAGCCTCCCCCCACGTTGTCCAGGCCTCTACCGGCCTCTCTCACCTTTCCTCCTCCAGCCCAGCCCCAGAGGAGGGCAGGAGCACAGCTCCTGGATAGCCTGATCATTGCTGCAATGGGTGGGGGCTGCGGTGAGGGCCCAAAGAAACCAATCGTATACACATTTGCTGCTGGATTTACATCATGAAGTTCCTCTGAGTTTTACCCCTTCATAGCACCCCCTATGTCAGTGACTCCTGAAGGGTTTGAGACCGTCCTAACTCGGCTCCAGTGATTTTCCAGCCCGTCTGCCCATCGGGAGCCCTGTATTCTATTCACTGTCTCCTTTCCTCTCTGCCTAGAACAGGCTCGCTCTCTTCTCAAGTTAGCAAAAGCGAGTCCAGTCAGGCCCAGCCCCGCTCTTCCCTGCCTCATTCGTCTTCCCCAAAGGCCAGTGCGGAACGGCTCTTTCCTTGATGGATTTAAGGGAGTGGAGTGGAAGCTGGGCCCCAGATGGCTGGGAGGAGGGTAGGGTTTGCACTGGGGGTCAGGAAGGCAGGCGTCAGACCTGGGGAAGGCTGAAGGGGAAGGGTAGGGCAGGCTCCCCTCCGCGAGAACGCATTAATCATCCTTCCCATCAGGTACCTCAGGGACCGGGGCCTCAGGCAGATGGCTGGCCCCAGAGAGCCAGGGACCTAGAACCCCAATGCCTCACAGCTCCCTAAAGCCACACCGACTGACTTCTCATTCCTTTCTTGCCTTTGGGAAACCGGGGGCTGTGGCTGAGGAGATCCAGAGAAGCGCTGGGGCTGGTGATCGTGGTGCAGCCAGCCATGGCCAGCCAGCCTCGCTCTGGCATCAGTCGGTTCATTGTTTATCTGTTAATCAAGCTGAAAACAAGGGTGTCCCCCTCAGCGCTTCTCTCTGCCCAAGCACATGCACCTGCAGTAGGCAGCCCGGCCTCTCCATGTTCTGAGAGGTGGCACAAGGTCATATTCGGATACTCCAAACCCTCTCTGTTAGTAAGACTGGATCTATTCCCAGGGAGAAGCAGATCAGAGAATCCTGGCGATCAATAACGGATCAATGGCTCCATCCTCCCTGGTCCAGCAGGAGTTCTGCTGCAGGTCTCACCCATGTCCGCCTGGTTTAGACCTGGGCACGGTTCTGCAGGTGTGGCTGAGCAAGGCTCGAGAGGACTGAGGTGTGACAGTCAGGATGCCTGGCACATTCCTTGAGGGCTCGGCCTGCCTGGGCCGAATTCTCCAGCTGCAGACCCTGGGGCTGCTCTGTGCCTACGCCAACCTTTGCCTGCCCACGCTAAGGACGGCAGTGAGGAGACGCTGTCTGTCCTCGAATCTGCTGTCATGCTTCAGTTGAACCTTTCTGTGGCCCTGTCCATGGGCGGCAGACATGAGGGAAGTTTCTTGGACTTCTAGCCTGAGGTCTGTGCTCTCCCTCTTCCCAGGAGCTGGGCTGGGCCCCAGCGCCCACCAGGGAGGCCTGCGATTCCCATCCTGCTCCTCAGTCTTCTCCCTCGGGTCCATCCTGACCTTGGGACACTGGGTGGTGCTTTCTCTTACAGCTCCCCACATTCTTCCCAGAGCCCACCAGCCCGATGCCTAGGCAAGCTGGCCCGCCGTGTCCTGCACCCACTCTGACCGCTGAAGCCCGGCGCGGCCTGCACACTAATCCCAGAAGGTTAAAATGCTGCTGCACAAACACAGGCTGGGGAAGAGCCTACCTGCATTTGTGAAGATCCTGTTTCTCTCCCCATTTCCGGTTCTCCACTTCCATGTTACTCTGGCTCCTTGATCATCCCAGGCTTTCTTGCCTCTGTGCCACTGTCATGCTGTTTATTAGGTTCTTGGAACATGGTAGGACCTTAATAAATGCTCCATCCTGCAAATCACTCTCCATAGTGCCAATGCAGCACCTCACATTTAAAACATGTTGAACTAATGAATAAATACCTATACGGTGCTATGAAGGAACCGAACACATTTCTAACTTTTGAGAAGGTGCTTATGGGAGAAATGATCATTAATTTCCCTCTCTAAAGGAAAACAGTCTTTTTTAAAAATTGTGCTCTGTGACATCTTTCTGATGCTGTGAATGGATACGAAATGTCTTGGGGAGTGGGCACAGGACAGAGCTGGCTGGCTGAGGTCAAGACTCAGCTTGTGGAAGGAATTAGTCACTGGCAGCTGTGCCTGATCACGGGTTAGATTGAGTCCTCTTAGTCGTTTCTTTTCATAAATGAGGTACAACGAAGTGATGTCCCGCTAAAAGCCAAAGGAGCGTTGTAGGGAACAGAGAGCTTAATTTCCAGCTGTAGCGTGTATTAAACATCCATAAGAAAACACAAACTTAATTTTTTGAAAAAAAAAAAAAAAAAAAAAAAGAAATGCTAAATTTTAAAAAAAGAGAAACCACACACGTACACACACACACACACACATGCGCGATTTTGAATATTTGATTTTGCAGGGGAGAGAAGTGAGGGAGAGTGACTGAGGCTGGCAATGAAGCTGCAGCATGAACCCCGGGTGGCAGGAGAGTGCTGGACACAGTGGCTGCCTGTGGCTGCCTGTGACTTCTGTCTCGGGAGCCAAGTAAGCTGCAGACTCACGTGAGCTAGGTAGGACTCCCCAGCCCCCGAAGGTAGCAACTTCATTTAGTGTTGGTTCTGGTTTAAGGAAAAAAAATACTCCCTGAAATACTGCTGCCAGTCGTCATGCAGGTTTGAGGCCTCAATTCACAACGCCCCCAGCCCCAGAGAAGGCGGCACCAAGAGTTAATTGTTAAGGGCCCCAGGCTGGTAAAATTCCAAGGCTTAATAGAAGCAAAAGCAAATATTCTCAGAATAAATGCACTTTTAACCCAGATCTTGGCAAATTTTTGGGAAAAATTCTCAAAAGTATGAGCTCAAGTGAAAAATCACAAAGTACACAGGGAAAAAGCTGCTCTGGGTGGAAAGTGTGATAGAAACGAGGCATGGGTTTGGAAATGAAAAGACTTCAGATGCTGGAAAAGATACAGAATATAAAATAAACCTTTTAATATGCTAAAATCTAAGAATAAGGGAATAAGGAAGGTACCAGAGGCTAAAAACACCAAATGGATTTGAAAAAGAGTGGAACAGAACATCTAGACGTGAAAAACAAATAACTGATATTTAAAATGCACTGGACAGGCTAAGTTGCAGTAAAATGGATAACACTGGACACCAGAATTAGTTAAACTGAAGACTTAAAGAAATTTCCCTCAATACAGTAGTACAGAGGAACAAAGAGATTAAAGATATGAAAGGGAGGGTAAGACACGTGAAGACCAAAATGAGAAAATTTAATGTTTACCTAATCAGGGATCCAGGATAGAACAATACAGAATGAGGGCGAAACAATATTTTTCAAGAGAAAAAGGCTGAGTATTTTCCAGTATGTATGAAAGACTCCAGTCTTTATTTATTTATTTTTTTAATTTTTTTTTTAATTTTTGACAGGCAGAGTGGACAGTGAGAGAGAGACAGAGAGAAAGGTCTTCCTTTTGCAGTTGGTTCACCCTCCAATGGCCACCGCGGTTGGCGCGCTGCGGCCGGCGCACTGCGCTGATCCGATGACAGGAGCCAGATGCTTCTCCTGGTCTCCCATGGGGTGCAGGGCCCAAGGACTTGGGCCATCCTCCACTGCACTCCCGGGCCACAGCAGAGAGCTGGC
The DNA here is from genome assembly GCF_033115175.1 of Lepus europaeus. Classification (NCBI taxonomy): domain Eukaryota; kingdom Metazoa; phylum Chordata; class Mammalia; order Lagomorpha; family Leporidae; genus Lepus; species Lepus europaeus. Next base: position 111,012,133 of record NC_084831.1, read on the forward strand.
CTGGAAGAGGGGCAACCGGGACAGGATCAGTGCCCCTACCAGGACTAGAACCCAGATTGGGGCAGGGCAGGCGGTGGGGGTGGCCAGTGAATCTCAGGTAGAATAAACAGGAAGAAAACTACGACCCGAAACCTCACAGTGAAACTGAAGAAGAACACAGACCAAAAATATTAAAAGCAGCGAGAGAACAGAAAGACTACCCAAAGGAATGAAAATTGGACAACTTACTCTCCAAAATAACCAAGGAAACCAGAAAAATGATGAGATTGCCTCTTTAAAGTGCCGAGAGAAAAGGGGATGAGAGATATGAAGTGTCTTTAATAGTTAGCAGGTACCCTGGGCACTAATATGATAGAGGGAGAATACGGCACACACCACTAATTCTATCTTCATGCCCATTAGAGACACTGCTAGATGCTGCTCTGAAACTTAAAAGTGAGATTCGTACCTTAGTCAAGGATCGAATGAGCTTCAACAGTCACCCAAAGGCCCTATCTGCTTCAGGCACAGTGAATAAGTTGGAGAAAAAACACGCTTTGCTGTGCAGGAGTCCAAGCTATCAAAACGTCAAGACACGGACCAAGGAACGCATTGCTCGAGCTACTGTAGAGTGAGCTGAAGCTTAGGCAGCCCTGGGCTGGCAGGCAGGGCCACTCACCATGACCTTCCAGCGTTAGCACTGCAGGGATGGCGTCTGTCCCCCTCACCTTGACCGCCTCACTCACAGAAAGGAGCCAGAGAGAAAGTCAAGGGTCAATGGGCCTACCTAGAAGTTGGCAACACGGAAAACTAAGTGGCAATGTTTTGGCTTACGTGTGCATTACTTTTTTCTAGCTTTCTATTCTTCATACTGTGAATTGCAGGTGGACAAGGTCATTGCTGTGCACTGCTACCACTGTTTTGAGGCTTAAGGCATTATTTCTTTCTTTCTTTCTTTTTTTTTTTTGGAGAGGCAGAGTGGATAGTGAGAGAGAGAGAGAGACAGAGAGAAAGGTCTTCCTTTTTGCCATTGGTTCACCCTCCAATGGCCGCTGCAGCCGGCGCATCGCGCTGATCTGAAGCCGGGAGCCAGGTGCTTCTCCTGGGTCTCCCATGCGGGTGCAGGGCCCAAGGACTTGGGCCATCCTCCACTGCTTTCCCGGGCCATAGCAGAGAGCTGGCCTGGAAGAGGGGCAACCGGGATAGAATCCGGCTCCCCCACCGGGACTAGAACCCGGTGTGCCGGCACCACAAGGCGGAGGATTAGCCTGTTAAGCCACGGCGCCGGCCAATGCATTATTTCTGAGAAATATTTAAGGCTCAAGGAGGAAACAACCTTCTTCACTCAGTGCCCGTCTTTATAACGTATGTAGCATCTGCAGGGTAGTGTCTGGTGTGTCGCAAACGCATTAAAAATGTTAGTTACTGTCTCTAATACCACAAAGCTAAGGCCCATGGCAAGATCAGGGGGTGATAGAAAGGGTGGAGAGTAGAGTTAGGAGAGGAAGCTCCCATTGGAAACACTAATGGCAGATTCTCTCAGGGACTGAGAATCCTGTCGGGCCTGGATTTTCCCTTGTTCTAGAAATGGATTAGCTTGGCCCCTCACCAGCCCAGAGCTGAGAAAAGGAATCCCTGCTGGTGCCCTTAAAACTGTCCAGCTAAATTAAGTCTTGACTTAGCTTTAAGAAATCAAACTCATGGTTCTGTATCTGCAGCATTTCTGAGTTTCTTTCTCCTTTTAGGCATAGCTTACTCAAGCCAGGCACAGAAACAGTCTTGCTATTTCAGTCCAACCCCAGGCCCTGGCAACCACTGGAGCTGAGAAACTTGGGGAGCCCCAGTGGGGCTGAGGTAGTGCAGAATACGGCCGTGCAAGGCGGGAAGCGGCAGTGACCGGGGTGCGGGTGGTAGGGTCACTTCTCTACCACCCAGGGAAGTTTCTTACTACCTCAGGGAATTCAATCTCATTCTTCCAGAAGATTCTGTGGCTAATCCAAATCCAGCTAGGTTGGGGTTCCCTGCTTAGGGCCAAGGTGGCCTTTCTTGCATGAACTCTGCCTGGTTGCTCTGAAATGTGGCCTCTGGTGTACAGGAGGTGTCTTTTCCAAACACTGGAAATGTGTGTCAACCGTGCGCGTGAGGGCTCCTTCCAGGTGTGAGGGGTCCCCAGGCACAGTTTGGATTCATAACGATTTGAATTTCTGGGCTATTTCAATGGCTCGCAGGGATGACGAGTAAAGCAATGGGAACAGAACAATCCTATGAGATCTGAGCTACCAGGCCCACAGGGAGGCATCTTCTCCGTGTAAAGTGGGTGCACCCATTTATACAACAGAATAAGACACCTCCAGGGTGCTGGGGCTCCACAGCCTGGACTTCAGCGGAGGCAAGGCCCTGCCTGGTCACAGCTCCCCTCCTCCCAAGAGAGTGCAGGGGCCCAAGGACGTGGGCTATCTTGCACTGCTTTTCCAGGCAGATTAGCAGGGACCTGCATTGGAAGTGGAGCAGCTGGACCCAAACTGGTGCCCATACGGGATGTCGGGATGTCAGTGCCATGAGCGACAGCTTTACCTGCTACGCCACAGCGCCCACGCCGTAGGTAAGTTCTGAGAGAAGCTGGTGGCAGCCTGTCTCAGCAACGGCCTCTGCACCCTCACCACCCCGGTAGAGCGCTCCATCACGGGCCTGGTCACAGCGTGTGGAAATGATGGGCTGGCACAAATGCGTCTCCTGTATCTCCTCGGAATTCCTCAGACCGAGACCGTGCACTTTTACTTTCGTGTAGCAGGATGCTGAACCTAAAGTTGCCAGTGAGGTTACTGGAGGGTGCACACCAGGTGCGGTGCCTCCTCACCCGGCGGAGTTTGAAAAAGGAATCTTGGACAACTATTCCCACAATTCCTAGCCACGTCACACAGCTGAAGGATTTGAAAGGGGCTCTGAGTATGAAGAAAAGATTTGTGAAGATATTTCTTTGAAGAAAACTGTTTTCTTTGGCTATGAGAGCACACCCTCTCCTTCCCCAGCACACAAATACAAAGCGGAACGTGAGGAGCTTGCTGTGTGCTCCTAGCCGGGGTGAGCTTGGGGACACCATGGGTTAGAATCGAAATCATACTTGAGAAGTCCAGTGTGGTCTAGAACAGACTGGAGTGAGGGAGGGATTGGGGGGGAGGGGAGGGGAGGAGAGGAGAGGGAAGAGAGGAAGGGGAGGGGAGAGGAGAAGATGGAGAGGGGAGGGGAGAGGAAGGGGAGAGGAGAGGGAGGGGAGGGGGAGAGGAGGGGATGGGGAGAGGAGAGGATGGGGAGGGAGGAGAGGGAGGGGAGGGGAGAGGAAGGGGAGAGGAGAGGAAGGGAAGGTAGGAGAGGATGGGGAGGGGAGGGAGGAGAGAATGCTGCTGCATTTGGCAAGTCACTGCTGTTCCCGAGCTGAGGGCTGTGTGTTTTCTCTGTGGGCCAGAGCTCCTGGCATCACGCTGAGTCCTCCCCAACGGGGACATCTGGAGAGGGCACTTGGAGAGCGAAAGTCGCGTCTAAAGTGGACTCCGAGAGCCAGGCCTGGGGTGACATGGGCCAACTACAGAAGCCGCGTTTTCCTAAGAGGCCCCAGAAGTCTTGTTATGCATTTTTCTAAAAGGTCAGTAGGAGGCAAAAATAAACTTTTCTTTTGATTATAATTACTGGACATGTCCTATTTATTTCTCAAAGTATCCACACATGGCGCCCAACTCATCCTAGGCCTTTGACCGATGCTGAACTGAGCTGGCCTGAATTGGCAGCACTTCTGTACCAAAATATGTCCGTGGCACAGTTCAACTGAATGGCAGATCATATTTTTTATTTCAGGGTTTGGTCAGGTTTTATGTGAACAGTTAAAATTAGCAAATAAATATAAACACACATTTAAAAATTATCTCTTCGTTATTGCAGATGGGTAGAAAATAGTTTTCTAGCTCCAGGAAGGCCTCCTGCTGTAACCCATATAAAGTCTAGGTGTCTGGTAGTCCAGTTGTTGACAGTGCTATGGTCAAAGAAATATCAATGTAGCAGAGAAGTTGAAAGGCAGTAAGTGAAGAGCTCGGAAAATATCAGAAGGCATTACACAGACAATGTACAGGAAAATTTCCTCTTGGAAAAAAAGTCCTCTTTTTTTGGCTTCTCCCCTTCTTATTAACTCTCAAAACTCTTCCCTTCTTGAAATGTCCCTAAAACTCTCTCTGCAATCCACGCTCCCACCCGTCTCCTCTTCCTTGTGGCCCCCCTTGCTGCCTACTTTTTTCTCTCTTGCCAACCGATTTTCTATTTTCTGTCCCTGCTTTCACACCCTTTGTGTCTTCCCTGCATGGTTTACTCCACAGGACTTAGAACTGTGAGTTGGAGAATGAAGAGACTTAACAGAAAATGCCAAGGTTTTCTGGTGAAGTTGCATAGAGGAAGAAGAGCCTGCCAATTTTTATTTTTCCTTGTTACTCCATAAAAAGGTAGCCTTGGAAAGGGGCAGCGTGAGGGAGAGCAGGGACTGCTGTTTTACCAGCCCTGAAGTCCTGCACCAACTCTCATCATTAGCTTCTAATAAAGCGAAACTCCTTATTAGCAAATCTACTAATGGGGTTTTGTTACTGATTAAAGTATTTAGCATAATATTTTACCTCGTTAGTCACTGGGACCTGGGTAAATACCTGTATTATTTGCCTTACTGAGAATAGAGTTGGTTAAGGGGAAAGACATCTGCAATACGGTGATGTAACAGGTCCCCCCACTCCTGCTCTCCCATAGCAGCAATAATTTGTCAGCCATCAATGGACAGAAGAGCCTTTATGGGAGATTTGGGATCCAAGTAGGCAGTTGCAAAACCCTGGTGAAGCACAAGCCCAGAGGGTGCTATTTTAAGAAGGCTGATTCACTGACATGGTCCTAGCCACCAGAAATGTGGGATCAGCTACAACTTCATTTGGCTTTGATCCTGCGACCAGCACCATCTGCCAACAGGCCTGGAAGGAGTCATGCCCATACGATAGTACCATAGGTGACAGCCTCACCGAGCGTAGTCCCAGCTGTGGATTCTAAAGCAGCCTGTGCCTTGACGCTGGCCCTGCTCAGCCATGGCCCAGGAGCAGCCCTGGGGGAGAATCATTTCTCCATGAGTGCAGAGGCTGACTTGATAAGTTGGCTCTAGCACAGCCCAGTCATGACCCAAGGGCCATCCTGCTCACTCAACCCAGGAGAAGGCACACCCATCCACGTGTCCAGACTGCAGACTTCAGTCTCAATTATGGATCTGAGGCAATCCTGTGACTTGATTCCAGTCCCTCTCGCGTCCTGACTGCCTAATTACCTGGTAAGAGTCAGCAGGGACCTATCAGGGGTCATCCATACGCTTATTAATAGGTCCTGCTTCAGAGTCTGTGGACCCAGCTGAAGCCCTCAGAGTGGATCTTTGACCCAGCATCAGCCCTACCAGCCTAAGAAAACTCTAGTTCACCCAGGGATCACCTTGTCCAAGCCACTGGTAATTCTCAAAATAGCTGCATCTACAGTGCACCCTACTGCAGATCCAGCAGCAGCTACGTAAACTGTTTCCAATTCTACCTGACTGCAGTCCTGCAGGCAATCACATCAGCCCAAGGACCCAAGAGGAAAAGATCGTTCCCTGCTTTGTTTAAAGACTAGAAGGGATATTTTTTTCTTTCAAGTGCATAGACACCAATGCAAGGCTACATAGATGATGAAAAATCAGTCAAACACCACCAAAGAAAACTAACTAAGCTCCATCAACCAACCCCAAAGAAATGGATACCTATGAATTGCCTAAAGAAGAATTTTAAATTGTCACCTCAAAGAAACTCAATAAGAAACAAGAAACAGAAACAACTAAACAAAACAAGAAAAGATGTATGAATAAAATGAATTAAATAAAGAAATAGAAATCATAAAAAAGGAACCTGGGACTAGAATGACAGAACCAAAATATTCAATAGAGTTTCAACCCCAGGCTTAATCATGCAGAATAAAGAATCAGTAAACTTGCAGGCAGGTAATTTAATGTCAGGTGGAGGGACAAAGAGAAAAAAGAATGAAAAAAAGTAAAGAAAACACATGGGACCCATTGTATACCATCAACTGAACAAGCATTATGGTACACTGAGAAGAGTGAGAGGGAAAGTGGAAGAAATGTTATCTAAAGAAATAATGACTGAAAAGTTCCCAGATCTTGGTGAGAATATGGACTTCCAGATTCATAAAGCACAGGAGATCTCAAACAAGATTGACTCAAATAATATAACTCCAGGACATCTTATAATTAAATTTTGAAATGTCAAAGACAAAGTGAAAGTAGTTAAAGTGACATTTAAAAAGATGCTTATCACAGACAAAGGAACCTTAACAGTATCAGCAGATTTCTCAGCAAAAACTTTGCAAGTCAGGAGAGAATGAAATGATATATTCAGTTCTGAAAAAAAAAAAAAAGTCAACATAGACTTGGTGTTTGCTACACAGCTGAGATGCTCCTTGGGATGCCCAAATCCTGTGTTAGAGTGCCTGGGTGTGAGTTCAGCTCCTCTTCTGATTCCAGCTTCCTGCTAATGGGCAGCAGCAGCTGATGGCTCAAGTAGTTGGATCCCTTCTACCTATGTAGGAGGCCCACGTTGAATTTTGAGCTCCTGGCTTTGGCCTGAGTCAGCTCTAGACGTTGCAGGCATCTAGAGGGTAAACCAGCAGAGGGAAGACCTTCACCCACCTACTGTGTGTGTGTGTGTGTGTATGTATGTATGTCTGTTTCTTTTCTGTTCAAAGTTTTCTAAAAGATAAAAAATGCCAACCAAGAATACTATACCCAGAGAAACTATCCTTCCTTCAGAAATAAAGAAGATATGAAGACATTCCAAGTAAAACAAAAACTTAAGGAGTTCATCACACTAAACCTGCCTTACAAGAAATGCTAAAGAGAATTCTTCAAGTTAAAATGAACAGATGCTGTATCTCACCAAGATGATGAGCACAAAGGGAACGAGGAGAAGCACCTTACACATGTTCTCCCGGCCTTTTAGAAAACGGGGAGCTCTTCCTTTGGCCACATACATGGGCATCTACAAAGATGTGTAGACATCAAGGGAATGGGTACTGTTCCAAAAGCAATGCCCCATAAGTGTCACTGTGGCAAAATAGGAAGAATGTACAATGTTACCTGGCATGCTGTTGGCATTGTTGTAAACAAACAAGTCAAAGGCAACGTTCTTGCCAGGAGAATTAATGTGCTTCTTGAGCATATTAAGCACTGCAAGAGCTGAGATCTCCTCCTGAAGCAAGTGAAGGGGAATGATAAGAAGAAGAAAGCCACAGAGAAGCTACCTGGGTTCAACAGAATCACCAGCCTGCTCCACCCAGAGAAGCCACTTAGTCAGAACCAATGAAAAGGAACCTGAGCTGCTGGAACCCATTCCCTGGGAATTTATGGTATAATAAATATAATAAAAAAGATCCCTGACTTTAAAAAATGATGCTAAGAATATGAAAGAAATCACTGATAAAGTAAATATATAGTCAAATTGGGAATATTCCAATACCGTAATGGGACTGCATAAATCACTTTTAAATCTGGACTAAAAGTTAAAAGCCAGGAATACTAAAATGTATTAAACTATAGCTGCACTAATTTGTTAATGGATACATAATATAAAAATATGTGAAGTGTGACATCAATATCACAAAATGTGAGAGAGAACAATGAAATGTAGAATTTTTCTATGCAACTAAGGTTATATTGTTATCAGCTTAGAATAATATAACTATAAAATATTTTCTGTAAGCCTCATAATAACCTTAAAAGAAAAAACTGTAGTAAATTCACAAAAGATAAACAGAAGTGAATCAAAGTATACTTCCACTACTATTGCTTTTAAAAAAAATCAAATCACAAAGAAAGATAAGACAGGACAAAAGGATTAAATTTTACAAACCAGTCAGAAAATAATGTGAAAAAGTAAATAGTAGATACTCATCTATTAATAATTTCTTTAGATGTAAATGGGTTACATTCTCCAATTAAAAGACACAGAGTGGGTCCAGCACTGTGTCACAGCAGGTGAAGCCACCACCTGCAATGCTGCATCCCATCTGGGTGCCAGTTTGTGTACCAGCTGACCCACTTCCAATCCAGTTCCCGGCTAATGGCTTGGGAAAAGCAACGGAAGATGTTCCAAGTATTTGGACCTTTGTATCTTGCTACCCATGTGGGAGACCCAGATGAAACTTCTGGCTCTTGGCTTCAGCCTGACCATTGTAGATTTTTAGGCAGTGAAACAGTAGGAGGAAGATCTCCTCCCCCCCCCCACAGCTCTCTCTTTCAAATATATATATATTTTAAAAGAGTGACTGAATGAATTAAAAGATAAGATCCAATAATATGCTGCCTATAAAGGACTCATTTAACATCTAACAGATAAGCAAAACATTCTTTTCAAGCACACATAAACCACTCTCCAGGATAGACTAAGTAGTAGGCCACAAAGAAATCTTAATAAATAGAAGGGTATTTTCCAAGCATAACAGTATTAAACTATAAGTAAATAGCAGGAAGAAAATTGAAAAGTTACTAAATATGTGGAAATCAAACAACACGCTCCTGAATAACCAATGAGTCAAAGAAGAAATAAAAAGAAAATCAAAAAGTATGTTGGGACAAACAAAAATAGAAACACAACATACTGAAACTTACAGGATGAAGCAAAAACATTCTTAAGAGGGAAGTTTATAGCAATAAATGTCTATATGAGTAAGAAAGAAAGAGCTCAAATAAACAACCAAAGTGTATACCTCAAGGAAATAGAAAAAGAAATAAGCCAAGTCCAAACTTTACAGAAGGAAGGAAATAGTAAATATTAGAACAGAAATAAATGAAATAGAACCTAGAACAAAAATAGAACAGACCAGGTAAACAGTTATGATTTCTAGAAGACAAACATAATTGACAGCTGTTAGCTAGACCCACCATGAAAAATAGAGAATGCAAATTAGTAAACTATAAACAAAAGAGGAGGCATTATAATGATATAATGGAAATACAAAGGATCATAAAGTGACTCTGGACAATTATACATCAGCACATTGTATAACCTGTATGAAATGGATAAATTACTGGAAATATAGGTCCTGCCAAGACTCAATAATGCAGAAACAGAAAATTTGAACAATAATTCTCAAGATTGAAACAGTGATAAAAAATCTGCCAACAGACAAAAGCCCAGGAAAAACATTTAAAGAAGAATTAGTGTTACTTTTCCTCAAATTTTTCCAGAAAATTGAAGATGAGGGAATACTCCAAACTCATTTTTTGAGGCCAGCATTTTCTTCATACCAAAACCAGATAACGACAACAAAATAAAATTATCTACTAATATCCCTGATGAATATAGAGGCAAAAATCCTTAACAAAAACTAGCAAACCAAATTTAAATCAACATAAATAACACCATACTCCATGACCAAGTGGAATTCATCTCTGGATGCAAGAAGTGTTCAACATATCCAAATCAGTAAACTTGACATACCACATTAACAGAACAAAGGATAAAAATCATATGATTATCTCAACAGATACAGAAGCAGCATTGGACAACACACCACATACTTTCTCATGAAAAAAAAAAAAAAACTCTCTACAAATTAGGTATAGAAGGTTGAAGGAGTGTCGACATAACAGCAGCCATATATAACAAGCTCGTAGCTAACACCATAATTAACAAAGGAAAGCTGTTCCTCTAAGATCAGAAATAAGACAAGGATGCCCATTCTCATCATTTATATTCACAAAAAGCACTGGAAGTTCTAGTCAGAGCAATTATATGGTAAAAAGAACAGTAAGGGGCCAGTGCTTTGGCGTAGCAGGTAAAGCCACCACCTGTGGCGCCAGCATTCCATATGGGTGCCAGCTTGAGTCACAGCTGCTCTTCTTCTGATCCAGCTCTCTGCTATGGCCTGGGAAAGCAGTAGAAGATGGTCCAAGCCCTTGGGCCCCTGCACCCACGTGGGAGACCCGGAAGAAGCTTTGGGCTTCCAGCTTCAGATTGACCCAGCTCCAGCCGTTGTGGCCATTTAGGGAGCAATCCAGCTGGTGGAAGACCTCTCTCTCTCTCTCTCTCTCTTTCTCTCTCTCAACTCTGCCTTCCAAATAAATAAATAAATCTTTTTTTTTTTTTTAAAAGAAACAATAAGCTTCTTAACCAGAAAGAAAGAAGTTAAATTGTCTTTCTTTGAAGATGACATGACTAAATATACATAAAATCCTAAAAGAATCCACTAAGAAAAACTGGTAGAACTGGTAAGAAACAAATTCAATAAAGTTGAGTATACCAAATCAACAGACAAAAGTCAATTGTGCATCTATACACTGACAACAAATTCTATGGAAAAGAAATTAAGAAAATAATCTCATTTCCAAGAACACCAAAATGACTAAAATAGTTAGGAATGAGTTTAACCTAGGAGGTCAAAGAGCTGTACATTGAAAATATTTATTTTTGTTTAATCCCAATTTAAGAAATTGGGAAAGACAAACAAATGAGAAGATGTCCCATGTTAATGAATTGGAAGAATTAATATTAAAATTGCCATACTACCCAAAGTGATCTACAGATTCAAAGAAATCTTTTTCAAAATTTTAATGTTATTTTCATAGAAATATAAAAAATAATCGTAAAGTTCATCCAGATTCTCAAAGGAGACTGTAAATATCCAAGGCAATATGAAGCAATAAAAACAAAGCTGGGGGCATCACCGGTCCTGACTTCAAACTGTATTGCAAAGCCATTTAAAGAAAAACAAAACAAAACAACAACACTGTGGCACTGGCTGAAGACCAGATACATGGATCAATGGAACCAGAACAGAGAGCACAGAAAGCAGCTTCTTCATACTCGGTTAACTAATCTTTGACAAGGGCACCAGGAACCCACAATAGAAAAAAAAAAGATACTCTCTTCAACAAATTATGCTGGGAAAACTGGACACTGACATGCAAAAGAATGAAATTGGACCCCTACCGTATATCATACACAAAGATTAATTCCAAATGCATTAAAGACTCAGTGAAAGATCTGAAATAACACTCCCAAAAGAAAATACAGGGGAAAGCTCTTTAACATTAGTCTTGGCAATAATTTTTTGGTATGCTACCAACAGCATAGACAACTAAAGCAGAAATGAAGGAGTGGGACAACCTCAAACTGAAAAGCTTCTTTAAAGGAAACAACAATATTGGTAGGCAACCCAAGGCTGGGAGAACATATTTGAAAACCATATGTTTGATAAGGAGTTAATATACAAAACATATAAGGAACTCATACAACTCAACAGGAAAAAAAGAAAATAATTCAAGTTTTTAAATGGGCAAAGATCTGATTATACATTTTTTTTAAAGATCTACAAATGACCAATATGAATATATAAAGGTTCTTAACTTACTAATCATCTGTGGGAAATATAAATCAAGACCACAATAAGAGATCACCTCAAGACATGAGATGACAAGTGTTGGTAAGGGTATGGAGAAAGAGGGACACTGGGACACTGTTAGTGGGAAGGTAAATTGGCCCAGCCATTGCAGAAAACACTGTGGCATTTCCTCAAATAGTTTCAAAACAGCTACTGTCCCATCCACTCCGATGAGCGCTGGTATCTTAACACAGTAGAGCATGCCGGGCAATGCACATCACACACAACGTGGCTGTCTTCATTTAAGTGGGCGAGTGAGTTCACAATTCAGGCACTGTTCACAGCTGTCCCTGGGGATGACCAGAGAACAGCCGCTCTACCAGGGGGCCCGGGGGAGTGGCACTAGGGGCTCAAAGAATTTTCGTATAAACTGAGCACTTCCTTCAGAGTCTGACACCTTTGGAGAATGCCAAGGAGAGCCACCACCTTGCAACTCACTTCTTTACAACTGTATTTGCCTTAAAGGTAGCAAACTGTAACACTGTCATGATCTAAGGTCTCATCTGCCCTGCCTCAGAAAGATAACATTTACATTGGGGCAACGCATTCACAAAGATAAGTGAGATTTGTTGGGGTCTGTGTCAGTAAAAATATTTATTTGCTAAATATATAAAAGTTGAGGGGCTGGCGCTGTGGTGCAGCGGGTTAAGCTGCCATCTGCAGTGCTGACATCCCACACAGGCACCAGTTCGATTCCTGGCTGTTCCATTTCTGATCCAGCTCCCTACTAATGCGCCTGGGAAAGCAGTAGAAGATGGCCTAAATGAGTGGGCCCCTATACCAGTGGAAGACCCAGAAGAAGCTCCTGGCTCCTGGCTTAGGCCTGGCCCAGCCCTGGCCATTGTGGCCACTTGGGAAGTGAACAGGTGGATGGAAGGTTCTCTCTCTCTCTCTCTCTCTCTCTCTCTTTCTCTCTCTCTCATTCTGATTTTCAAATAAATATTTAAAACTAAAAGCTGAGCATTCCATTGAGCTAGTAATTTATTAGAAAATATCAGCCTAGGCCAGCGCCGTGGCTCAACAGGCTAATCCTCTGCCTTGCGGCGCCGGCACACCGGGTTCTAGTCCCGGTTGGGGCGCTGGATTCTGTCCGGGTTGCCCCTCTTCCAGGCCAGCTCTCTGCTATGGCCCGGGAAGGCAGTGGAGGATGGCCCAGGTCCTTGGGCCCTGCACCCGCATGGGAGACCAGGAGAAGCACCTGGCTCCTGGCTTCGGATCAGCACGATGCGCTGGCCGCAGCGGCCATTGGAGGGTGAACCAATGGCAAAAAGGAAGACCTTTCTCTCTGTCTCTCTCTCACTCTCCACTCTGCCTGTCAAAAAAAATAATAATAATAAAATAAAATATCAGCCTAGATATATGAGAAAAAAGCCAGATTTCTCCTTTGTGAAAGTTTGAGAACTATTAAAAAGCTTTCAAGGTTTTGGTCTTATCCTGTAACTTCAGCACAGAAATCTGGAGGGAGGAGCTCTTTGAGGAAAATAGTCCTTTTAGCTTTTCAAAAGAACTAAGATCCTGACAGCTTTGTAATATCAAAACACAGTTCTCCTCACACTGATATTCCTCTCTGCAAACAATTTAGAGTTTTGCTTCTCAAGCTTTTAAAGCAAGGCAGCGGAACACGGCAGTTGGAGTTTTGAGCTGGAGACTCCTGGGAAGCCAGTTTCCCGAGCTCTAAACAAAGCGTAGCTCCCCAATCCTCAGACCCAAGGTGATACGCCTCCTAAAATTTCCAGTGCCATAGCTCCTGGCACCTCAACTTCCGTAGCTACTTCAGTCTTATTATTGAAAATAAATTTTTTCCTAAGCTAGAAAAGGGCACAGGTTTGGAAGGCAGGTGGATTGCATTTTCAACTCCCGTTACACATCGGTGTGCCGGCGCCGCAAGGCGGAGGATTAGCCTAGTGAGCCACGGCGCCGGCCCAAGCTCCTGACTCTTGACTTTGGATCATCCCAGCTCTGGATGTTGAGGCTATTTAGGGGAGTAAACTAACAGATGGAGGATCTCTCTCTCTCTCTGTACCTGGACCTTTCAAATAAATAAATAAATCTTAAAAAAAAAAAAAAAAAAAAAAACAACTCCCACGTACCACATTGGCGTGTTCGAGTTCAAGTTCCAGCTGCATCCTTTGACTCCATCTTCCTGCTCACGTGCATGTTGGGAGACAGCAGTGATGGCTCAAGTGGTTGGGGCCCTGCCACCGTATGAGAGACCCAGATGGAGTTCTTGGCTCCTGGCTTCAGCCTGACCAGTCCCAGATGTTATGGGCATTTGGGGGCATCAACCAGAAGAACAGAGCCCTCGTCTATGTGCTGCTTTGGCTCTCTAGCTGCCTCTCAAATAAGTAAATAATAATAATAAAAAGGAATTGATTCCAAAGCATTCTAAAAGTGTCCTGTGGTGGCACACTTAACATACTCTATTGCAGTTGAAATCTGTCTCTCCTAGCCTGTACTCTAAATGACTGGAGGTCCTGTCTCATTCAAGATTGTCTCCCTAGCATCTATGATACACAGGGCACGTTCAATGAATATTTGTTAAATAAACAGCAAATATTTGCTAAGTAAATCAACGATGTATGCAGAGCCCCTAGAAGGGTGCTGGCCCCGGGAGGAGTCACCACTGGAGGCTGACTGTAACATGGCCACTTCTGGAAGTGGCGTAAGTCATGGGCCGAGAGCCCCAGAGTCTGGCTGTGTTCCTCGTAGACACAGACAGGACACAGAGGGACACGGACAGTGGGATCTGTGTGATCACTGTTTTCAGCATTTCTGCCCATTTTAAGGTCCAAGTGATATGGCTCTTGGTACATTTGAAAACCTTTCCCGTTCCAGTGGGCCGAGCAGCCTGTCAGTGACCGATGTAGGTGTGCCAGGTGTCACAGAGGCTTGTGTGCCACCACCATCCTTGGCATGATCATATCACTGCACCTTATCACCTGTGATCCTCAGGGCCATTCCGTGTACCATCTTTACTTAATAAATGAGAAAAAGAAATCTGAGGGTCAAAGAAAATTCACTGGCTTTGGGATCACACACAATAAATGTGGAAAAGGATTTCAGGCCAGGTCCCTCGATTACTCTTAATCCCACCCCTTTTTCAGCAGCGGTGTGCACCCCTCCCCTTTCCCATTGCTGCCAAAGTACTCAGTCTATTAAGATTATGTGAGGGGCTGGTGCTGTGGTGCAACGGGTAAAGCCATCGCCTGCAGTGCCGGCATCCCATATGGGAGCCATTTGAGTCCCGGCTACTCCACTTCCGATCCAGCTCTCTGCTATGGTCTGGGAAAGCAGTGGAAGATGGCCCAAGTCCTTGGGCCTCTGCACCTGTGTGGGAGACCCACAGAACCTCTTGGCTCCTGGCTTCAGATAGGCGCAGCTCTGGCCATTGCGGCCAGTTGGAGGGTGAACCAGCAGATGGAAGACCTCTCTCTCTCTGTCTCTCCTTCTCTCTCTGTGTGACTCTGACTTTCAAATAAATAAATAATTTTTAAAAAAAGATTATTCAACTTTACAGAGAGAGGACCAACGAGGTGCGAGGGCCTGAAAGATGCTGTGACCTGTTCAGGGTTTCCTGGTGTTTGCTCTTTCGGTGAGCACGAGGCATTGTGAAAAAACAAAAAGTTCGTTCTGATCTTTCTTAATAATCTCATACTCATAGCAATGGCCCTGAGTGTCCAAGAATTTCTTTTGTAGGCACAGTCACTCTGAGCAGTGCCTCTCACTCACAGGGGCAAGGGAAGTGACCCTATTCAATGTCACTTGAGGGCTAGCACTGTGATACAATGGGTTAAGCTGCTGCCTGTGTCACTGGCATCCCATATGAGCATCTGTTTGAGTCCCAGCTGCTCCACTTCCCATCCAGCTTCCTGCTAATGTGCCTGAGAAAGTAGTGGAAGATGGTCCAAATGCTTGGGTCCCTCCCACCCAGGTGGGAGACCTGGATGGAGTTCACGGCTCTTGGCTTTGCCCTGCACCCCCTACCCCCGGCCATTGTGGCCATCTGAGGAGTGAACCAGTGGATAGAAGGTCTTTTTCTCTCTCTGTAACTCTGCGTTTCAAATAACTAAAATACACTTTAAAAAAAAGCCGCTTAAACCTCACACAGCTACGATTAACCACTATAATTAACTCCGTGCTCTCAGAGGGAAGCAACACACGACCTTCTAATTGCCATCCCCCACGTCCTCAGTGGTGTGTCACAATAATTCCCTCCGGTTCCTAACAGCTGCTGGATAACCGCAGCGACGCCCAAGTTCACCGCAAGTTGGTCGTCCTGATGACCACAAAGCAGTATGTGAGTGACAGGCAGCCTTCTCAAAGCTCTGTCATGTGAGGAATTCCAGACAGTGGGTCAGCGAGGTGAAAATGAAAAGAAAAATAAAGGGAAAGTGCTGAGTTGGTCCAGCCGGGCCCCTGTCTCCTTTACTGGGGATCTACCTCCACCCAGCATCTCCATTCCCTATTTTGGGCATTTGGCTCTGGTGGCTGCAGAAAAACAAATTTTAATTCTGGCCACGTGTGTCTTTGGTGTCCATGATGCTTCTTCATAGACGCACTGGCAACTGGGGCCGAGTCCCCTCCCTACATCCACATCAACTTCACTCACCGAACAGTTGAAAGCAATTTAGACGAACACCTGTAAACGAGGATGATCACAATACCCTGGAAAGATGAACTGACTCATAATTATGATAATGACAGGGCATTCGAAGTAATGCCCATGTTTATTTAGTGTCTGTCATTTGGAGAATATGAAGGGGGCTATTAATGTCACCTGGTGAATCGGCCCTACACCTTTATGAGAGCAGAAAGGGCATACGTTAGTTACAGAAGCCAGTGTGGGGTGAAGTTAATCAAGGAAGAATTGCTGTAGAAGGAGAAGGCGTGAAAAACAGGATGGCTGTGGATAGCGGAGAAGAGTGGACGTTCCTGGGAAGCAAAAACCCCAGCCCACCCTGTGCCTCCGGGCACCTGCTCAGCCCGCATGCGAGTCGTCTGGAGGGCAGAGCAGGCTCTCCATGCTGTTCCCAACTCCCACAGTCACGCACCCTTTCCCACTCATGGCTTCTATTCTTTGGTAATTACCCCGGCTTGTTGTTTCTCAAAGGTGTCTTGATGAAGCTCAGTAAGTCTTACCTTAAGGAGGATTACATTTTCCTAACACGGAAATCATAGATTTCTTTAACTGTGTAGGACCACTCAGAGCCTTTAACATACTAATTTGAAGAGTCAATGTCCCCAGGAATTTATATTAGATCGAAACATTTGAAAATACCATTTTCTAGGTGTTGTTGGCAGTTTCATACGGTCGCACCTGACACTACTCAGCTCTCCCAAACTTGCTTGACTACAGAACTCTTCCGAGGAAAGTGTGGTCACAGCGTCAGTGTCTTCATAACCCACTTGGAGAGCCGTTGTCTTTGTACCCTTACATAGAAAGACTGCTACGTGCTTGAGGTGTGCGTGTTGCTTGGGCCACAGTGGTACCCAGGGCCACCTGGATAATGAATTGAACAGAATGGGACAAGCTCCCAAGACACATGGGGGCATCCGGCAGGGCCTGGGGCTGAGTTTCCGGGAGGGGAAAGCCCAGGGTGGCATTTCCCCATCTAATAAAAATTCAGAAATGCTCACTGCTACATAGAAAAACAACTGTTGCAGGATAAAAAGCAAGGCTTTCTACACTCTAAAATTGCTTTAAAACTTAGCTTTTATTAAAAGAAAACACAGTTTCCATGGAAAACTCAGAATGGAAAAAAACATGCACTGCATTAATAACTAGGAAAAAATTCCTTGTGACTGGGCTTGAAAAGGGACAGAAAAAGAAAATAGTCATTGGCAATGATGGAGCCATGAGGGACTCTTGGTTTCCTCTTTTCAAAATATCCTTAAGTGTTTATATTTTTACTATTTCACAGTAAAAAAATTTTAAAAAAATTATAGTTACTCATTAGGGTTTGGGTCCATACCAAAGTTTCCTCTGGTAATAGCCCAGTGCCCCTCTCCCCACCCTTCCAGGTGGGTGAGGAGCCATGGAGAAGAGACTTCCCCCAGGTCCCTGGACTTCGGTGCTCGATGTCTCTCTGGCCTCCTCATTTTGCTGGAGGCAGCAAAGACCTCAGGAGCAGGTGCACACTGCCCCTTGAGCAGCCATCTCTCTCCTCACATAGATGAAGCCAACTACAAGGATCCCAAAGCTACAGGCCTTCTCAGCACCCAAGTGCCCTTTCTAAACTTGCATTTAAGGTGGTTTATGTGAAGTGTTGAACCAGATCTTACAGCGACAGTATTTATAAATGATGATTAGCTTTCTGCAAAGCCTCGGAAACTGGTTAAATCCCAAGGTTTCAGACATCGTATAGTGGGAAAGGAAAATTGTAGGACATAATCCCAACATAAAAGCACGATTATAGCTACAATATGGAGTGCACAGACTTTTGTAGGCTAACTTGGGCTCTAGCTCCCGTTTCTAAAGGTGTGTGCACGGGGACATGTGCACCCAGCGCTGTTTAGTTTACAGCCTCCAGGGACCCTGCCTGGGTGGAGGGAGTGGTTATCATCAGCCAAGGAATTCCTCTGCCAGGCCCCTGGGCAAGGCCTGATCTGCAAGGAAGGGTCCCTGCACAGCTGCATCACGGAGCACCTGACCAGGAGCCCAGGCAATGTGACAGCCTGCAGCGTGACAGCTCTGGTCAGCCTATGGGACAGCTCTGGCCAGCTAGAGCAGCAGCTATGATTGGCAGATAGGACAGCCCAGCCTGGTCCAACTGACAGCCTGGTCTGCACCACCCAAATCCCCTTCCTGTGCACCACCAAGCCTCCCTTTCCCTGTACCGCCAAGTCCCTGTTTCTGTGTAGTGGAAACTGCAAGTCCCATTATGCTGCAAACTTAGAAGCAGCTGGAGCTGGAAACACCCAATATGGCTGCAGGCCATTCTCCCCCCACACCCCACTAAGGCCTTTACATCATTATAATAAAATTACCATGGCTGACACTTCCACTCCCATCATGCATCTGACACCATGACACTTCTGGGATTTCCAAAAATGTGTATGAAAATGGGCAGTACTCAAGCCACATCCCAGATTCCACCTCCTTTAGATATTCAATTAAGCCCCATCCCAGACACCACCCCTGTGTCTCTCTCAGTAGCATAAAGGGACAGCTCTAAACCTTGTTGAGGGTGGCTTATTCTTCCTGGAGCCTGCCCACGCTCATCCCCAGTGTGTGCTTTTGCTTTAAATAAATCTGTTTTTCTGCTTGCCTTTGTCCACCTTGCAGACAAGAACCTGCACCAAGCCTGGTCAGGAGCCAGGCTGAAACAGTTTGGGAAGTGAGGGATGGAGAAGCCCCCCATTGCTGACTTCTGGTTTCTCAGTGCAGGACAACGCAAGGCACTCACCTGAGAAGGAACGCGGGGTGAGAAGAGAAGCGGGGAGTGCCATAGCCATTCTGGGGGCCGGGTGTGAACAAGGTGCAAAAAGAGGCAGGGTTGGTGGGGAAAGAGGCAAATCTACCCCCCACACACACACACTTTATGGCTGCTCTCCACGGACGTTTCAAGGTTTTATTCTATGCAGTTTTCCCTTCTAAATCTGCAGAGAAAGAAAGAAGGAAAACTTGCCCTCCTGTGGTTACTGCTGTGCTGGGAATGAGGGATCGTTTGGAGTGATGGGGCAGTAAATCTGAGATTCTCGGGCGCACGGTTTGGGACTGTGGACAACTAGAGAATGAGAAATATAACCCGGGCTTCTTACCTGGGAAAACTTTGTTTTTCTCTTCATTTTCATCAAGACCCATCTACTGATCTCCTAAGGAGGAAAGTGGAGGGACAGAGGATCCCAGGAGAGATTTACAGCCCCCTGGCTTCCATCCTCACACTTTCCCTCAGCAATTGAGGCGTCCAGTGAGCGCTTGGCAGTGCATCCAGATCCCCTGCTGGGCTTAGTTTGTGTGGATCCCAGACCACCCCCAGCGTTTCTCCTGGGTCTGGAGGAAAAATCAGCCTTGCTGACAGCTCCCTGGTCCTGCTGGCAAGGAGGGCACTCTGGGGACCTCAGGTGGCAGAGCGTCCTCCCACACCTCACAGAGCAAGGACTGGAATACCCAAATATTCTGGAAGCAGGCTAACCCTAGCTGCTTTTTCTGAATTTGCCAACCCCCCTACCCCCACCCCAGTCACCTTTCCAAGTCAGTTTGTTACCTGGAAACAGTGCTAATGAGTGTAATTAACACATAAAGAGCTAGCTGTGTGCAAGACTCTGCTCTGGACTCTTTACATGCATTAACCCAGTCTTTCCAATCACCCTAGGAGCAAGGTGCTTCTATTAGCATCCAACTGATTGAAATGAAGACACAGAGAGGTTAAGTAACTTGCTTGAGGTCACCAGCTAGGAAGTGGAGAGAAGGAATCTGTACACAGATCAGACCAATGACAGAATCCACAGTATTTCCACTTCCTCATATGTCAAAGGGAAGCATGGATGAAACTTTAAGCTCTCAGATTTTCCAATCTTTGGTGCTGGGGGTAAAAAATGATTTTTTGGAGTGTGGCACAGCTTTTTAACTAAGGTGACCAGGAAAATTAGGATCATTGAAAAAGCCTTTTCTTACTATTTATTTTTAAAGATGGATCTTACTTGAAAAGCAGAGTGACACAAAGAGAGGAGGGAGAGGAAGAGAGAGATCTTCCACCTGCTTGTTCACGCCTCAAATGGCTGCACATGGCCCCATCGGGGTCTCTGCCATGGGTAGCAGAAGCCCAGGCACCTGAGCTAACATCTGCCGCTTTCCTGTGTGTAGCAGCAGGGTGCTGGATTAGAAGCAAGGTAGCCAGGACTCAGGTACTCTAAGACGGGTTGCTGGTGTTTCTGGCGGCGACGTAACCCACGTGCTGCAACACCAGCCCCGCCCTGCCGTTCTTTCGCAGCACGCACGCCGCTTGGACGAATGTCACCCGTGGTCTGGATTATCCCATGGATAAAGTGAGGCGGTGCATAGACTTGCTGCAGTTTCAAGCTCTGTGAGGGTATGCTTCTCACGGAGCTTCTGTCACTTCTTATTCCTGCACACGGCCGTCTAGAGAGCTCCGGAGACAACACAGTTCAACAGCCCCCGGGTGCCAGCCTGCTCTAGGGACAAGCAGTTCCCTCCTGGCCACCTAAGAATCCTGTTGCTGGGCCGTTAGTGGTCAGCGAGGAAGTGAGTTTTTGCCAGTGATGAGCTGCGCTCCAGTTTAAGTTACAGGAGATGGCACAGAGCTGACTAGAAAGAAAATTTCCTAATACAACTAGTATAGAGGGCTGGGGAGTAACTTGCTTATTTCTGCCTCTGGTTGACTGGGAGACATTGAGAAGGACCTCTTGCCTCAACATTTGCATCTATGAAATGGGGATAATTTGGAGTGTGAGGTAGTCTGGCTATGTAACCATTAACAAGTCCTTTCACAGCTCCAACATCCCTTGGAGGTTGTTGCTCCTGGTGTCAGCAGTGGCTCTTCAGGGAGCCCTCCCAGGCTCACCTCCCCAACCCTGACGCTCTTTGCTACCACCTTTTAATGCTCAATGCTTGCAGGGTCTGGCATTTAATGTAGAGTCTACATCCTAGCACAATCTATGGTACAGAGAAGGATTGTGGCTCAACGGCGGGGTAGACTTGATTCTATTTTCCAAAACAAGAATGTGGAGAAACTCGGAGGTGGGTGTTGTGGCACTGTAAGTCCAACCACCTCCTGGGACTCCATACTGGGGTCGAGGTGCCTAGGTCGAGTCCTGGCTACTCGGTGCCTGCGATCCAGCTCCCTGCTAATGTGCCTGGGAGGCAGTGGATGATGGCTCAAGTACTTGCGCCCCTGCCACCCATGTGGGAGAACCCGGATGCAGTTTCAGCCTCCTGGCTTCAGCCTGTGCCAGGGTCGGCTGCTGTGGGCATTTGGGGAGTGAAGCAGCGGATGGAAAGTCTGCTGGAGGGTCTTCAAGGCTGTTCATCGCCGACGATAAATTCTGAGTCCCGAGTGTGTACCTAAGGCCCAGCTTGTGCTGCTGTCACCCCCCAGTCCCACCTCCCAGCATTGGAGCCTCATGCGGTGGTGAGAACACAGAGCACCTTACAGTGCTTCTTGCACACCCTGCTCTGTGCTCAGCTGTATCTCGTTCGGTTCCCTCTCCTCCGTTCAGATCACACCACCTCCTTCGGTCACGCTCAGGAAGCCTTCCTTAAGAAGTGCTCCCTGTGCCTAGTGTCTCCTGACTTACGAATGGCCAATTGGGATTACTTGAGAACCCCCCCCCCCCAAGTTATACCCTGGTCAGCATCTCCGTCGCCTTTGCCCACTCGGTTCCCTGCACGACTGCCATCCGCATCCCTGGGACACGCTTTGTAGATCCCGCCTCCTACGGTCCTTGCTGGTTGCTCCTCTTCCTGGGGGCCCCTGTGCACTAGCGCCCCGCCAGCCTTGTGGCTGGCCACCGCTTGCGCAACCACAGAGCGCGAATAGCTAATGAGGCACGCTGGGGCCAACAAGAGGAGCCTCTGTTGACTCCAGTGGGTCTCTCAAGGGTGGGGGCTCCGCAGTTGGAACACCCACCTTCTGCTAATCCTCCGGCAAAACCAGTCGGGCTGGTTGTAATGTATTATTAGAAAGCCCACACGCCCGCCCAGCCTTGGGACAACACAGCCACTTGCTGCGTGTTTCACATCCGTGGGACCCGAGCTGACGGATCGTGAGGGGGCGGGAGGGCCGTGGTATGGGAGGCAGCGAGGGTAAGCACGGCTCAGTGGGGAGAGCCTGGGGCTTCAGTGGCCGAGAGGTTCCAAGCTGTCCTACCCTTACGCACAGGCAGGTGGCCTTGAGCAAGTGGCTTAAATTCTGAGGTGCTGAGGAACCCGCACCAGGCAGCAGTGAGCTACAGGTCTTCCTGTAGGGCAGGGAGACAGGCGCTCAGGAACGCTAGCTTCTCTGCCCCGGGTGTACTATGGGGACAGGGTCAGGGCAGAAGGCTGCCACCTGCTGCCGCCCCAGGGTCTGAGGGAGCCCAGGCGGTGCGCCCCAGCCCCTGCTGCCGACCCCAGGAGGCCCCACCGCCCACGGGAGATGTTTTACTTCAAGGAAGAGAATGTTCTAGGCTGCCTCTGGGAAGGAGCATTCTCTCAGCCTCCTCGCAGCTTTTCCCTGTTAACCTGAGGTTTTCTTTCCTCCCTCTTCCCGGGCTCTTCTCCCTTCCGCTGGAGAAGACCCGACCATTTGGAGATTGCTCCTTCCATCCACCCTGGGAGCTCACAAGCACCCGCCCCCTGAGCGCCGAATCACCTTCCAGAAACCCCTTCATGTTTCCCTCTCACTGCTTCCAGCAAGGAACATGCTGTGGGAGGGAAACAGAGGCTGCGAGGACGGAGCGGAGGGACGCGGAGGCAGAGAGTGCGCTGGCCTCTTGCCGGTTTCTGGGGGGCTAAGTGGCAGCAGCAGCAGCAAGGGTCTCCTCTCCAGGGCGTGCCCAGAGGACTAGGGCCCCACCCTGCCGCAGGGGGCTAGAAGGAAACGCTCAGTGGTGCTGAGAACTCACACCCAGAGAGCCGGGACTAAGTACCTCGCCTCCTCCACCCCCGGGCTGTACAGAGGGGCCTCCTGTACCCCCAGTCACAAACACCGGTTCCCTTCCATCCCATCAAATGTCCCCAGGCCTCCTGCCCAGTGCCCACACACTGATCAGAGCTCTGACATCTCAGCAGAACCCCCCAGCCTGGCACACACTCCCCTCAGCCCAGAGATGCCCCAGCAGGTGCCAGCCCTCCAGGGCAGGTCACCAACCAAAACCCTTCTCAGCCCTGACCAGGTGCCTGAGTGGTTGGGGTGTGGCGCTCTGTCTTGTCTGCTTAGGCTCTTGCCTGGCCCAGCTCCTGCCAGCCCCATGTTGGATCAGATAAGGGCACAGGTGGGGCTCTATCTATCAGACAGCCCGGCCATGCGCAACACTCCAAGAGACCTCAGCCCCATGCCCTCCACCTGTAAGGAGAGTGGCGAGAACATTACCTCCAGAAGATGATCTGCCCCAGGGAAGCCATGGCGGCTGGGTGCTGGGGTGCGTGGAGCCGCCGCTGCCCTTCTGGGTGCCGTGACTCACAGACCGCTCCTGGGTGCTGGCCTTAAATAGCGCACAAAGGCTGGGAGGGGTGCACACAGCTGGGGACAGCTCAGGTATGAGGAAGCAGTCCTGCTGTGTGGAGCTGCCTGCAGGCACGGTGGCCGCCTGCTCCCCACGGGCTGGGAAGCCCAGGGTCAGAGCTGCCCTGCCAAGCCCTGACCTGGCAGGAGGATGCTTCCCAGGCCCTCGCTGCAGGGCTTGTATTGAGCACAGGGCTTTTCCTCTGGACCGGAGAAGGAGCACTAAGGAGGGAGATTAAATCTCCAAAGAAGACAAGGACTGGAGCTGCTCAAAGTGCCAGAGCTGCTGTGCCTTGGGGGTCTGGGGGTCCCCACCCTTGCTGGCAGCTGACACTCAGAGCTGGGTCGCCCCTGCGTGATCTCCTGTGGAGGCGATTTGGGCTGGCGAACCTCAGAAGGGCCCTCACTATGATGACAAAAGTGCTGAGTGTTTGACTCAACACTGAGTTCTCCTGGGCTCTCTGGGACTGCCTGACTGGTGGGCAAATCTGTTCTAGAGAGAGAACCTGCCCTTCTCATCTCACTGGGTTTTGTTTTGTTTTGTTTTTATTTGTTTGTTTGCTTTTTAAGACTCAAAAAAAAATACACAGAATTTGCATAACATAAAAGCTCTTGGCTAAAGGTGATTGGGTTAGTAAAATAGATCTCTGATGTTTCAGATACAGCATTCAGATTTCCAGCCAGACTGAATGCTTTTTCTCAAAAAAATATTTATTTATTTGAAAGACAGAGTGACACACAGAGAGAGACAGGAAAGGGGAGAGAGAGAGAGAGAGAGAGAGAGAGAGAGAGAGAGAGAGAGAGAGACTCTTTCATCCATCAGTTCACATTCCGAATCCCCGCAGCATCTGGGTCTGTGCTAAGACAAAACCAGGCGGCTGGAACTCCTTCCCGGTTTCCCACATGAATGGCAGGGGCCCAGGAACTTAAGCCCTCAGCTGCTGCCTCCCCGAGTGTGCATTAGCTGGAAGCTGGATTGGAAGTGAGCCGGCACTTCAGCTACAGATGTGGGCATCCCAAGCTGTGGCTTCATCTGCTGTTCCATGACACCTGCCCCATCTGGTACTACCCAAGGCTCAAAGCTTTCCTTCTTCAGAGTGTTTCCTCCTCACGCCTGAGGAGCACCTGGATTTGAGCCATTCCGATCTGGTTGTCAGGCTCGCTGGCTACTGCTGCCTGCGTGTTGAAAGCAAGGGTGCTCCAGGCCTTCAGCGGATTCATTCCAGGGCTGGTGCTGGGGTTGTTGGAGCAAGTGCGGAGCCCAGGTGGATGGTGGAGGTGGGGAGAAGGCAGGGGCAGAGAGGGCAAGTCCATGGTGGGGAGATGTCCAGAGTCCAACAGAGCCAGGTTCAAATCCTGGCCCCCTAGAAAATCTTGTGGCTTTGGGAAAAGCACTCTGGCTTCTTCCAGGCAGCTCTTACTGGGTGGAGTGAGGAGTCCCGGAGAGGTGGTCCTCATGCCTTCCTTTTCTCCAGAGTAGCAGGTGACATCCTGGGACCTCAGAGGCACCGGTGCTGGCTGGACCCTTCCCAGTCGGGGGCAGCTGAGGGCAGCGGGAGTCATGGTTTCCATACTTCCTGCACATTCTGGCTCAGGGCACAGGCATTCTGCCCAACCCAGCAAAGAGCCTTGGAAAGAGCAGCTCTGCCCTGATGGCGGAGCAGAACCTTGTAGGCTCTCTCCCCAGCCAGCCACTGTTGGCAGGAGAAGGTTCAGAGAAGGTCCTGGAGGAAAAAACCAAGCCAATCCGGCTGGAAGGTCCTGAGTGACCAATGAGCAACTTCTGTTTTTTGTTGGTGGTGGTGGTGGTGGTTCATTTTTAGAAATTGGAAGTCAGAGAGATACACACAGAGAGCTCCCATCTGCCAGTTTACTCCCCAGATATGCGCAATGACCAGAATTGGGCTGAGCCAAACCCAGGAGCAAGGGACTCAATCCAGATCTCCCGCCTGTGTGGCAAGAACCTAACCATGTGAGCTGTTACCTCTGCCTGCCAGGGTGCACATTGGCAGGAAGCTGGAATCGGGAGCCAAGACCAGAGCCGGATATGAAGCCCAGGTTGCCATAATAAAGAGCCAAGGTGTCTCACCAGGCATCAAGCTGCTAGGCTGAATGCCCATGGCTGTAACTCCACAACAATGGGCAGCTTTTGTCAGGAAGAGGCTGAAGGGGTGTGCTTACCTGGCAGGGACGAAGAGCTGAAAAGCATTTGCTGTCTCTGGAGAAGCAAACAGGCGTTACCCTGCTTCTGAATCCAAAACCTGAACGGTCATACACGTAGGGGCTGGCATTGTGGCATAGCAGGTAAAGCCACCTGCCGGGCTGGCATCCCATATGGGTACCAGTTCAAGTCCCGGCTGCTCCTCTTTACATCCAGCTCCTTGCTAATGCACCTGGGAAAGCAGCGGAGGATGGCCCAAGTGCTCGGGCCCCAGCACTCACATGGGAGACCTGGAAGAAGCTCCCTCCTGGCTTCAGCCTGGCCCAGACTTTCAAGTTAAATAAGTAAATAAATAAATAAAGAGTTGCACACATGAAATAATGGGGATGTCATTGCAAACAACCGATGAAGCCTGTGTGTGTGTGTGCATGGAGAGAGTCTTAGAAGCGTGAACGCCTCGAGACCCTCTCTTGGCCCTCATGCTACTATTCTTATCTGAGTCCCTCGCACCAGCGCCTCTCACTCTGTCTCGCACCCAGGCCTCCGCCTTTGTCTCTCCCCTAAGGGATGGGCTTCTCTGTGGTTCTGTCCTTTCCCTTCTCTTATAGCACTCGCGTCTCCTGGAGGCCTCATGCACTTCCTGCCTCTACTGCCCCCGTGTCTGGAGATCCCAACTGTGTCCCCAGCGCCTGTCTCTAGAATGAACTTGAGTCCTGCCAGCAGGTGCATAGTGAGCAGCTTGACTCAGCTGTCCTATGGGGACCAGAGGACCAGAGCGCATCACCCGCCATCTCTAACCCTGCTGCTCCTGCTGGGCTGCAGCTCCTAGAACTCCCGCTAGGTCACACAGGCCAGAAACCTCAGTCTCCTTCCTCTTCCTTCCCCTCCCCTCCTGGGCTCTCCTTCTCCTGATCCTTCCTCTGTGTTAGCTGCTGGGATTCCCCAAGGTACCATAGATCGGGTGGCTTAAAGAGCAGAGATTGATTTTCCCACAGTTCTGGAGTCTACCCATCTGAGACCTAGATGTCTGCAGGCTTGGGTTCTCCCGAGGCCCCTTGGCCTGTAGACAGCTGCCCTTTCTGTGTCTTCGCATGGTCTCCCCTCTGTTTATGTGTGTGTCCTAATCTTGTCTTCTTACAGGGACTGTGGTCCCATTGGATTACCTCATTTTAACTCAATTACTCCTTAAAAGCCTCCTGTCCAAACATAGTCACATTCTGAAATACAGAGGGTTAGGAACTTTAAACAGGAATTTTGGAGAGAGACACAGTTGAGCACAAATCCATCCTCTAATTGCCTAATTGCCTGACTTCAATCCCTCAGCATTTCCTGCTCGTGTTGAGTTGTTTAACAGTGTCTAGCTTCATTGTCCTGCCCCTCTGTGTACCAATGCACCTGCTTCTGCTGAGTGGTCTTTCTAACAGGCGAATCTGATGAGGCCACGTCCTGCTTTCAATGCTCAATGGTTCTCCAGGACCTGCATTCTGGCTTCTGTCTACCTCTCCCAGTTTTCCCTGTATGTATGCCTCATGAGCTCTCTGGGAAGCAGCCATGCTGAGTGGCGTTCGATTTCTCCAAAAGCCCCTCGTGCTGTCCCCACGCCACTCTGCCTTTATCAGTGTTGCTCTCTCTGCCTGGGATCCATCCTTGCCTTTTTCTTGCTTTATATAAAATCTATGGGAAACTTTCCCCAACCACTTCCATCTGGCAGGTGCCAGGCTTTAGGCTCCCATGTGTACCTGGTGCCAACTCTGTGTTCCTAACTTGTGACTGTTGGCTTGTCTGTCTCCTTCATTAGACACATCTTAAAAATAGAAAAGGAGGCTTATCACAGCAGCATAAGGCATGCACAGAAGAAACAACCATAAAATGTTTGTTGAATAAATGCACATTTTTCTTTCACAGCACACAATAATAGCACTATTTTCTGCTTATGCATCTATTGCATTGCTAGTCTGTGAGCTCCTAGGGGATAAAAAAACTGTGCCTCATTCATCTTTTTCATCACCAGCTCCTAGCACCAAGCTAGATGTAAAAAGGGCTCGGTAACATTTGATGGATGGGTGAGCAGGGTTCCACTTGGGTGTGATCAATCAAACACTTTCTGGAGGAGACGTCTTGAGAGCTGGATAGCCACTCTTGGAGGCAGGAGAGAACAAGTTGCACTGGAGATGGAGGAGCAGTGTAGGATGGAGAAAAAGGGGAAAGCAGATGCATGAAATAAACACAAAAATCTGTTCTCCCTGTTGATCTTGGGGGAAAGACAGAGACAGACTAACCATGTACCTGGAATCAAAGCATCTTCTCCCGGAACTTCTTTTAAATCAAAGAGCCTGGTCGTTAGGTTCTTTTCTCCTTGTTTATCTGTACTTTTCCTGTGCACCAGGATTAAGATTCCTCAGAGCTGCAGCATCCCCTGGCACTCACATGTATGTGGGGTTTTACACATCTTCAAACGGCCCCAAGGGGAGGTGAGCCTTACCATGACCCTACGAAGTGAGTTTCACCAGTGGCAAACAGCCTCAGAGACTAAGGAATTTACTCAAGGTCAACTACTTTGAAGTTTCCTGAGCCTTATTTGTCTACAGCTATAAATGGGCTCATACTAATAAAAATAATCAGGATTTCACCAGCTCTGGACTCTACCTCCTAGAGTGTGAGACTAAGATTATCTAGCCTTCTGCAAGTTTTAGCTTTGGGACTCTTAGAACATGATAGAAAGGTTCTCAAAAGAGCAAACTGAGTCAGAATCTTCACCGAGGGACCCCAAGGAACCGTGCCTTTGTGCCATCCTTGGCCACTGTGGCATTAGCAAACTTGATGCAAGCAGAGCCTTGAAGAGCTTTGTACATTTGGCCACGCCCTCTCTGGCTGCAGAGAACTCGCACTTTGCGTGGCAAAGCCCGTGGGACAGAGATGAACCATCGCAGCGGGGATCCATTGCAGCCACATGAATGACCCCCCCCCCAAAAGGAAACGCGTTAGCTGGCTGGGCCCAGCCCAAGTGGCCGATCCGCATAATCACAAACAAATACAGTGGCAGTTGTTTTAAGGCACTGCGTTTCAGAGCGGGTTGTCACAAAAGCAGCAGAAAACCTATACAAGGTCCTTTCACGCGATCCTGCTCCATATTTCTCTCTGTTGGCCAGTGCCTCTGAAACCACTCCAAATGACGTCTTCCAGTCTACCGTTGAAGCCTGCGAAGGCAACCTTACTCTATAGAGCAAAGGTGCTATCTTGCTTCTAAATTGGAATGGTGTTCCATGGAGTGCCCAGTATACTAAGACATATTGCACACACACACACACATACGTGTGCACACACTCTTGCCTTGGAGTTCCAAAAGGAAAAAGCAAAGCAAAACAAACAAAACTCACTCAACTTCATGGTTGGATCTTCCCAACAAGAAGGAAAAAAATAAGAGGGACCATTACCTGCCAGGAGCAAATCCCACACTCGCATCTCTATATATTTTCATCAGCATTTGAGGCTCCTTCTATAGACAAGTCCACTCTAAGATCTGCTCCAAGAAACACCATGGAGTTAGCTGGGGTTGGGATCTTGTGATACTCTGCTAGAGGGGAAGAGATCTTCCAAATCTCTACATAGCTGGGAAGAGCAAACTTGAAACAGGCAGTAGGAAGGGATGCTGGCATCTGGCAGATGTGAAGTAGCCATCATTTTGTCTGAGTCTTTGACCTTCTGCCCCCTACTAGTGCTCCCGTATTAGGAGTGGGCTGACTGCTTCATCCCTGCCAAGCTGGGGACTGAAACCTGAGGCAGATGCCATGCCTCCTGTCTACCCCCGCTCCCTTCTTCAGCCACAAGCTCCCAGGCATAGAATCCTGGCAGCTCTCCCCAGTGGCTCACAAACTGGTGGGAACTCTCCCGTCATCACTAAGTCAGGATGCGCTGGAGCCTGGGTGCAAACCCTGGTCCGTCGACTCCAAGTTCAGTTCTGCTCCCTGCCCCATATTCATGCGAGACATTGCTGATTCATCCTGGGTTCCTTTCCTGCTAGTCTAGATGTGGTTCCAGAAATCCTTTCATCCAGGCAGCTCCAACCAAGCAGTTGGAGTTGGTCCCTATACTAATAGGTGCTGAGGAGGTCAGGACAAAGTGACACCAATGGTGGCCCTGACAGCACATGTTTTTGTCTCTCTGGAGACTGGAGGTCGAAACTCAAGGTGCTGGCAGAGTTTAATTCTTCCAATGGCTGTACAGGAAGGAAGTGTTCTAGGCTTCTCTCCCCAGCTAACAGATGCCGTCTTCTCCCGTCTCTTCACATCAGCTTCCTTCTATGTGTGTTTGTCTCTGTGTCCAACTCCCCCTCATTACAAGGTCACGGCCATGTTGGGTTAGGACCCAACCAAATGAGCTCACTGTGACTTCCTCCGTAAACCCCCTACCTCCAAATAAGGCCACAGCCTGTGGAACTGTGAATATACTGGGCGTCTAGCATATCTTTTTGAGGGTGCAGTGGACTGAGTGTGTGTGTCTCACCAAATGCATATGTTGAAATCTTGACCCTCAGTGGATGGTACGAGGAGGTGGGGCCTTTGGGGTCTGATCAGGTTATGAAGGTGGAGCCTCTGTGGATGAGATTAGTGTCTTGATAAAAGGGACCACAGAGAACTCTTTCACCTTCTCTCTGCTTTGGGAAGAAACAGTAAAAATTCAGTAGTCCGGGGCTGGTGTTGTGGCACAGCAGGTCAAGCCACTGCCTGCAATGCCAGCATCCCATAGAGTGCCAGTTGAAGTTCCAGTTGCTCCATTCTAATCCACCTCCCTGTTAATTCACCTGGGAAAGCAGCAGAAGATGGCCCGAATGCTCAAGATGGCTCCCACGCAATAGACCCAGATGGGCTTCTGGCTCCTGGCTTCTGCCTTCTGAGCCTTGCCATTGTGATCATTTGAGGAGTTAATCAGCAGATGGAAGATCCTTCTCCCTCTCCCTCTCCCTCTCTCTCTCCCTCTCTCTCTCCCTGTCTCTCTCTCTGTAACTCTGCCTTTCAAATAAACCCAAAGGTCAGCAGTCTGAATCCCAGAAATGGGTCCTCACCAGAACTCACCTTTGCTGTACTCTGATCTTGGACCTTCAGCCTCCAGAACCAGGATATAAATGTTGCTTAAGCCACCTAGTCTGTGGAATATTATCATGGCAACCTGGAATGAGTAAAATAATGGGACAAAATTCAACCTCTCACAGTCCTGTAGATGAGATCCACTCTTCCCTTTCTGCACACTTCTGCTCCAGACCATGCACCTGCCCAAGGCCCTGAGCAGGATGTAAGATCTGGGAGAGATTGATTGAGTTTCCCTCATAACCCAGCACCTAATGCCTTACTTAGTTCAGCACAGAGGCTGTGTTAATTAGATGGAATCAAAAGTATTGGTCCAATGTAATCCCAGGGCTCACAGCCCTGCCAGAGGGGTCACCCCACTCTGCTGCAGCCTCTCATAACAAACAATGTACCCACCTCCCAGTGGTTAGTCTTAGACACACATGACTGGGGCCACATCCACCCAACCCAAATAACTGATGGTGGGTGTGACCCAGTGACTGTGGAAAGACCCCGTGAACTCAGACTCACCCACTTGGTGAAGCAGCCGTGTTGTGTGTCAGAGTCTCACACACTGTCTAATGGAATCTTCCCGACATGCCTTCTGTTCAGAAGGACCAACCACATCTTACAGACAGAAGACATTGGGATCAGTTTGGCAGTGATTGATCACTACATTTCATCTACTGAGCACTTCAGGGAGCAAAACTTGAGATCCAGTTGCTGCTCTCAGGGAAGTAACTTAATGTGCAAATAATAATAATAATAATAATAACTATCTGAAATTAATTACACTATAGGTCAAAAGCTGCCTGGCCAGGAAGAGAAGGGGGGGGAGCGAAGAGGGGGAATGAAGGTGGTTAGAGAAGGGAGAAAAGGGGTTGAGTTGATAGCTTGGAAGCTCTCCCTGGTGAAACAGATTCTACCATCCTAATAGTTTATGAAGGAATTCAAAAGAAGGATGAAGCTCAAAACCCTCTTCTGTTGTGTCCCCAGTTCCTGGATTGGTGGCATCAGAAGAATCCTTGGTAAAGCTGGGCACTCTATGACTCCTTCTCTTCTCTTTCTTCTCTTTCACTGATCATTGCAGCTAACTTTTACCCTGCTTTGTCTCCCACCATGCCTCTCTCCCCACACCTCCTTTGCTCCAAAACTCCCCCTGGTCGTTACCCAAACCAAAGCAGCATATTTATTATCCCAGCCATCTGGGATGTTCTGGGCTCAGGGAAGTCCTGAGGAGGGAGGGACCACCGGTGTCACGAGGATCTGGAGAGAAGGAGATTGACAGCAGTTAGTGCTGTTCAGACTGTTTCCAGCCCTGAGGAGGAGGCTGCTCAAGCAGCAGAGGGTAGAGAGAATGTGGGAGAAGAATTGGCATCTTGCTGTGCCGGGCAGCACCCAAGCATCCTCCACACGCTCTCAGGCTGAAGGAGGAGTGAGGATTACAGATTAGCACCAGGCAACAGCACAGAAAGAACTCTCTCCTGAAGCACTTCTCATCCTGCCTCACGCCAGTCTTACCCGTGAGCCTGCTGTTCACACAGCAGCAGCCACAATGATTGAAAGCATAACACACATCCCATCATTGCCCAGCTAAAAGCCCTCCAGCACTTTTGCCCAGACTCTCATGGCCTGTGAGGTCCGAATCCATCCGGTCCCTGCCTACCAAGCTACTCACTGCATCCTCTCATGTCCACATCTGTAAAGTGGGGATGAATATGGATGCTTTTAGAATGAAGCCAGAGGATATACAAGGATACTGCCAAAGTCCGTGGAAAGTTCCATTTAAAAATTGAAAAATTTCATTAAAATGGAATTAAGAGGTAAGTTTATTTTGGTGCAACTAACTTTTAAACTTCATGCATAGTTGTTTTTTCTGAATACATATTTTCATGAACTTTTTGAAGACCCCTTGCGTGTCACACACAGACCCACACATCATGGCCTTCACTGCCATCAGGACACATCTTGGTTATATTTGAATTTTAAGAAGTTATTAAAGTGAGCATGCATGTAGCCATGTGGAGAATTCTAGGATTAGGTACTTGGTTCATGAGCAAGGGTCAAGTTAGTGGCTTGGTTAATACATCTTTGAATAGAAAGATTTGATAAAAGTTGGGCATAAAGGAGTGAATAACAGGGAGGATAGAAACTTAAGGGACGAATGAGGAACACGTTAAGCTCTAGCCTCTCAAGTGTGACCCTTATGGAATTGAGTGGTCACAGATTTTTAGAAAAACAAAAGTATTCCTACTAATTATCTCACACTTAAGTTAGTAGTCACTCATGTCTAATATACTCCATCACACAACTACAACAATTGTGTAACTGTTTCTGCCTGGTCTAACACTAACTGGCTTTCACCATTTAATAATGATATTTACAACTAACACAATTCTGTAAGTTTCATCTTGAACCAAGGCATTGTAGAGGATTCCAACAGTTAGAATAATAGGTATCGGCAAAGTCTCATCATTGCACTTGGTCCCTGCAGGAATTTGTAGGCCAACGTTGGATCTTTTGAATTCTCATAACTATTAGTAAAAGATTGATGGGGCCCACAGCTAGGGATGTGTGGTCATGGTGCCTCCTATTGAGAAAAACTAAGTCCCTCTTCACTAGTTAAAAGTCATTACATTTAGAATAAATAACAAACATCAACCTACTTCTAAGCAGCTTGACAGCTGAAACCAAACACTGTGTAAGTTCACACATGGGCTTCTATCTTTCAGGCCTGACTCCCAACAGCACCACCTCTGGGCATGGTTCTGATTCCAGGCTGGCCAGACACTGTCGTGACCTTGGTTGGCATCCAACCTCATGTTGGTCCCTTCTGGTAACAAGATATTCCACACATTCCTGACTAGCATCTGAAGTTAAATTGAATAATTAAAGGATCAAATCCTTAAGAAATACCAGCTCCATTTCTAGCCGAGGGGGAAGGGAAGATTCTGTTTTAGAAGCATTATCAGGAAACCACTATTCAGCTGGATTACATTAGGCAAACAGAAATTTTAACTGGCGGTAAAACATGAAGCCAACTTGGAAGCTCAAGCTGAAATCATGGTTTCAGGTGACAATTTGTCCCTCTCGGAAACTGTGACCTTAGAGTTCCAAGGCGGTTGACCTCGCCAAGGCATCATAAATCATTCTCTTACCCCAACAATGAAGCCCAGGCTTCATTTCCCAGTTTGCTATTCATGAGCTGCAAGAAAACACTCCCAGGGAACTCGACCACTGTTCTTTACAGTGGCTGTGATTAGATGAGAGCTGCTACTTGACCCGGCCATGGGCTTTTCCACTGGTTCCTGTTCTATTAATTAAAGGAGGAGGAAAGCAGGCATGCTATGAAGAGCTCTGGCCCAAGATTTTGGAGGTCACTTGTAGGGACGTGTGTTCCTTGTTGGGTTTCTCCTCTGACACTGACCTGTGTGACCTTGAAGAAGTCGCTCCACCTCTCTGTGCCTCAGTTCCTTCCTCTGCAAGGTTATACTAGTGACAGGCTTCACACCTACATATCTGATACTAGACATTTTAAACCAGAACTCAGGTATTGCCCCATTGATTTCTCTTTAGAAAGGTGTGGTCTTTTCTGTACATATCACACCCCATTTCCCAAATACAATGGACGGTTTTATTTTGGATGATTGGATTTACTGGCTCATTACAATTTTAAACATAGAACAAGTCACACAGAATTCCTACAAATTACTCCCTGAGGCTGATAGAGTTGGCAGGCAAAGAGGCAGCATTTCCCTCGCTCGGGATTTGATGTGAACACGCAGGTTGTGTGGCAGTTGAAGGATTCACGTAAAAGCAGCACTCCAATCATTTTTTTTTATTTTTTAAGATTTATGTATTTATTTTGAAAGTCAGAGTTACAGAGAAAAAGGGAGAAATGGAGAGAGAGATCTTTCATGTGCTGGTTCACTCTTCAGATGGCCACAATGGCCAGGGCTAAGGCAGGCCAAAGTTAGGAGCCAAGATTGAGGTAGGCTGAAGTCAGGAGCCAGCAGCTTCATCAGGGTCTCCCACATGAGTGGCAGGGGCCCAAACATGTGGGCCATCTTCCTTTGCTTTTCCCGGGCCATTACCAGGGAGCTGGATTGGAAGTGGAGCAGCCAGGACTTGAACCGGTGCCCATATGGGATGCTGGTATTGGAGTCAACAGTTTAACCAGTTATGCCACACTGCTGGCCCCTGCACTCCAACCTTTAAGTATCAGAGCACAGAGAGGAGAGAGGATTGTTGACCCCATAGCCTGTGGTTTTCTGTATTTGAGCCTTGATTTACTACCTATTTACCTGCTGGCTGCTTTGTCTTCTCTGCCTAGCAAAATCGCAGCCCTCTTTCAAGATTTCCAAAGTCTCTTGCATTTGTCTCCCTCAGTCCTTCCCCTGTTTCCCCCTACCTGGAAGCGTTCTCCCTCTAGAAGCACTCGTTTGTGCAACACCGATCAGTTATAACAGAGTGCTCTGAACCGTGGATGTCTGCACCTTGCTCCATGTCCTTTCCTGAGCCCTGGGCTCACTGTCTGTAAAGTTTCCCCAGCACAGGGCAAAGGGATGACTAGAAGACTGTGAGCACGAGTGTTCAGTGGCCTCACTGGGCCTTCTTTCCCTTCCTGGATGCCATCCATGCTCCCTTCCTAGGGCAACTTGCATGAGTGACTAATCTGTGTGAGTTTATAGAGGTCCTGTCCCTAATTGCAATTTTGTCCAATTCGAGGGCCAGCCCAGCTTCAGAGCTTCCTGTGGGATTGGCTGAGGCCTTCAGGACTATGTCCCAGGGGCCAGTGCTTTGGTGTAGTGGACTAAGCTTCTGCCTATGGCCCTGGCGTCCCATATGGGCACCGGCTCATATCCCAGCTGCCCCTCTTCTGCTCCAGCTCCCTGCTAATGTGCCTGGGAAAGCAGTGGAAGATGGTCCAAGTTCTTGGACCTTTGCATTGCCTGGGAGGCAGACATTTGGGGAATGAACCAGCTGATGGAAGACCTTTCTCTCTGTCTCTCCCTCTCTCTGTCTGTAACTCTACCTCTCAAATAAATACATAAAAGTCTTAAGAAAAAAAAGACCAAGTCCCAGCCCAGTTTCTTCCTCTGCTCAATCCTGTTTCCTTCTTTTTCCTTTTACAGCCGTGGCTCTCAGAGCACTCCCTCATAGCAGTCATGCATAAATCCCGACTCAGCCTGCTTTCCAGGAATCCCAGCCTGCAACATGTGCCCACTGGGTACCAGGCGCTCTTCTCGGTTGTGGAGTTGGAGTGGTGGACAAGGCCAGGTACCTTCTCTATTGGGACAGTCAATCTATTGAGAGAATACAGACAATGAACAAACACACATATAGTAAGTTGAACAGGGGTACGGAGGGAAGGAGAGAATTGGACAGTGACTCAGGAACATGGGGGGAGTGCTGTTTGGAATGAGGAGGCTTAGGAGACTTCACTGAAGAGTAGTGATAGAATGATCGAGAAAGACAGAGAGATGTCTTGGGAAAGAATATCCTAAGGCCCTGGAATAACAGCTTCAAAGGCTTTAAGACAAGGGAACAGCAGGAAGGATGATACCAGGTATGATACCAGTGTAGGGCCTAGAGTCACGGCTCTATATCCTGTACTGGGAAGTGAGTTAACAGGGACTTGTTACATTATTTAAAAAAAGAAAAAAAAATATTAAAAAGAGGCCCAAGCAGTGACAAAAATAATTAGTGTATCAGCCAAAGGTTATGATTTGATGCACCTGAAATTTAGTGCTGTTTATAAAAATGCATTCTCAATTGAGAAATACACCATCTATTTACAAATTAGCTCTTGAAAAATACAAGGAATACAGAAACTGTAAAACAAATCAAACTCTGGTCCCAAGCCCCTACATACATTGTGTAAAAGCGATAGTCTGATCTCCAGGTTTTGAAAACCAGAACTAAAAATTCACCACGTAGAAAAGACTCAAGTTTCCAGCTTGACAAAACTTGGGTGTAGTTACACAAAATGTTTAATAAACTGAATTTTCCCCAAATGTGTAAAGAAAATGACAAGACTACTTCCATACCTGGTGAGGCAGACGGGTAGCCCAGTGGTTAACTTGCTCCTTTGGACACCATAGCACACATCATAGTGCCTGCTTTGAGCCTGGACTACTCCACTGCGCTTCCAGCTCTCTGCTGATGAGCATCCTGGGAGGCGTCAGGTGATGGCTCACGTAACTGTGCCCCTATCACTCACATAAATGAGCTAAATTGAGTTTCGAGCTCCTGGCTTTGGTCTGACTCAACCATGGTTGTTGAGGGTATTTGGGGAGTAAACCAGAGGATGGAAAATATCTCTTTCTCTCTCTCTCTCTCTCTCTTTCAAAGAAAATGAAAATAAATAAATAAAAATTAAATATGTGTCTGGCAATTTCAACTGCACTCTGAGGCTGCACTAAAGGCGTGACACCTTGGACAGGTCCCCAGTTAGCCTGACCATGTTTCTTTCTTTCTTTTTTTTTTTTTTGTTTTTGTTGTTTTAATGGCAGGTCAAATATTCTGAAACATACATATAATCTGATAGTCTTCTAATCCCAGTTGAGTTCAAATATTAAAGTAACACACACAAGCTAAGAGACTTCAATATTGTTCCAAGGCACTTACTGAATCTCCATGACTAGTTGAAAACAAGGACAATTAAGATGAACAATTAGACAGTATATAATATAAAAATAACTTTTTGCTTACAATTTACAAAATGTATTATTACGATCTTTGATCTCTGATAACCTGCAATGCTGGCTGCATGAATCCAGCAATTTTAAAATTCAGAAACTATTTTCTAAAACTTCAGGGCGAATAATTTACAAATAAAGTACACAAAGATTTAGACCATGCAGAAATTTCTTACATCTTCTGTTAATAATATTTTATGACTGCAACTTTATCAAGTTATATACCTACTTGCCCTGTACATATACAAAATAATGCATACATGATAAAACAGCAAAAGAGTAGTCCTTAAAGTCAATTTATCATAAAAGTATTACTATATTAACATGTCTACAAGCAGCGTTGTAACAGGGTTAAAAGACATTAAGGCAATAATACTTGAAGTTACAAAATAAAACCATATGTAATACTTTTTCCTAAGTGTAGTATAAGGCAGGTAGATGGTCCCAGCAAAAAATATTAAGGTAACAACCTACACTGCTGTTAGTCCCACATTTGAAAGATGGAATACTATAAATCTGGCTTTTGGTGGCACTTGGATTTTCCAGTATAATTTAAAGTGTCTTTTAGCTCCCTGAATCATGGCCTGACCATGTTTCTCCCTCTGGCTGTGGAAGAAGGAACAAAGTGACTGCGCAGCAAACAGAAGAGCACCTGAAACATAAAAACAGGTCGGGTTTTATTAAAAAATCCAGGAGGAACCGTTCAGTCCATGAGTCTTGACTTCAGGGCTCAGAGACAAATTTGAGAGTCGTTGGCATACAGACGGGACATGAAGTGTGGGAGTGAGTGTGATAAAAAGGGATGGTCTGTACGTGGGAGCTGCAAGATTCCAACAATAGGAAGTCGGAGAGCTGAGTAGGACCCAGAAAATGTGGCTAAAATGGAAAGGCCCACAAGGAGAGGTGCTCACTAGTCCAACTGCCAAATATGGCGCAATCTAAGAATGGATTTGGCGAAATGGAGCTCATTGGTGATCCCAAAGGAGCAGTTTTAGCAGAGTGGTGGAGATCCAAAGAGAACAAGAAGATGCAAAGAGAAGACAGTGAGAACACGAACAATGCACTTGTGTATTTTGCTGAAAAAGGGTGCAGAGAAATAGGCTGGTAGCTGGACAGGTTGTGGAGTTAAAATGGAAGATATCCTTTCTTCAGTGACTATTTATTGAACACATACTGATTTTCAGGCCTAAAACTATGCACCGAGAAGCAGTGGGAGATTCCTTTGGTGGATGCCTGGAGTGCCTGCGGCCCTCCATAGGGCAGCTCTGTGGACGGTTCTGTGCAGGTTTCCAGCACCCGCCCTAGACACACGCCAGAGCACCTCTTTGCTGTAGTGCCTCGGGGCTGCTCCAGCACTCACCTGTGTGCTGCTGGGAATTATCCAGCTGAGAGGGGACAAGCGAGGATGCTGGAGAGATGAGTCAAGGCAGGCGGGGGGGGGGGGGGGGGTAGGGTGGTGAACAATTGGGAGGGTTAAACCCTCCTGTGTGGTAAGAGGGAAGGAGCCAGTATGGGTAAGGCTGCACGTGGGCCGGCAGACCTGGTGGTGGGCGTGTGTGAATGTTCTCTTCAGATGAATTCTGTTGACTCAGTGGAATAAGCACCAAGGTCAACGATGGAGTTTGGATTGTGGTGCAAAGGATTGGGGTTTGAAAAAAGAGGAGAAAGTATACACACTTGTCCAGAACATTCACTGCCTGTGTTGTGTGCAAGGTGCTATCCTAGGCACCCGGGATAGACCAGTGGCTAGAATGGAGCTTCCTGTCCCGCCGGAGTTAGAGAAACACTCGCAGGTCCCAGGCTGCACTCCGGACCCACCTGAGATTTGGAATCAACACCCACATGAGAGCGATCACACGAATTTCATATTGTTCTGGGATTCTGATAGCCAACAGAGCAGTGTCTGGAGAATATGAAGTAGAAACAAACTGAAAATAAAAAGCAACATTGGAAATATATGTCTAAAGCTAGAGAGCTTTGTTTCCCACTCACACCCTGCTTTGCGGTGCAGCAGGCCAAGCTTTCTGTTCTCAGCGGAACCATTTCAATAGCCTCTTAATTTATTTCTCTTTTCCATTATTTTCTCCATTTCCTCCAGTCTAAAAAACCTTGTGAGATCGATTTTCTGTAAATGTAACTGTCAGCGTGTCACTCTGCTGCTCAGAAGCCCAAACAGGCCAGCGCCGCGGCTCACTAGACTAATCCTCCACCTGCGGCATCGGCACACTGGGTTCTAGTCCCGGTCGGGGCGCCGGATTCTGTCCCGGTTGCTCCTCTTCCAGGCCAGCTCTCTGCTGTGGCCCAGGAGCATAGTGGAGGATGGCCTAAGTGCTTGGGCCCTGCACCCGCATGGGAGACCGGGAGAAGCACCTGGCTCCTGCCTTCGGATCAACACCGTGCGCCGGTAACAATATATAAAATTACCTCAATAACAAATACGTAATTACCATGTGACCCAGTATTTCCACTTCTTTTTTTTAAAGACAGATTTATTTATTTATTTGAAAGTCAGAGTTACAGAGACAGGGAAGGAGAGAGAGAGAGAGAGAGAGAGAGAGAAATCTTCTATCCATGGGTTCATTCACCAGATGACCATAA
This sequence comes from Lepus europaeus, assembly GCF_033115175.1. Lineage (NCBI taxonomy): Eukaryota > Metazoa > Chordata > Mammalia > Lagomorpha > Leporidae > Lepus > Lepus europaeus. Next base: position 111,052,292 of record NC_084831.1, read on the forward strand.
TGGCTGGGGCAGGGACAAGCCAAAGCCAGAAGCCAGGAGCTTCTTTCAGGTTTTCCACATAGGCACCTTCTTCTGCTTTTCCCAGGCCATCAGCAGGGAGCTGGATTGGAAGCAGAGCGCCCATATGGGATGCCAGTATTGCAGGCGGTAACTTTATCCGCTGCACCTCAACAATGGTCCCTCCACTCCTTTTTATGTACTTCAAAAAGCTCATGAGAAATGTGTACTAAGAAAAAAACTGCATGGCCTTTGAAATTTTTTGCATAAAATTAAACTTTTTTTAATTCTATTTTTTTCCCAAACTTCTTGAAGAATCCTCAAATCCCTCCAAAATTGAAAACAGGTACAAACAAAGACTTTTACACATAAGGTCTTTCAAAATAGGTGAGGCCCTAGGCTGGTATGGTATTAGCTGCATATTGTAAGTTGGCATAGAGGAGTCAAACTTTGACCCATGAAAATTGTTACTCTATTAGGCATGACCATTTGTGAAATTCAGGAAATTGAGTTAAAATCATAATTTTCTGTGCCAAGATAAAAAGTCTTTATGATATTATATTTAAAGATAATATGCCCTTACTTTATGAGGTACTCTGTTAGAGGGTCGCTCTGTAAGAAATGAAATGTGATGCAACGAACTCCTTCCTCAGCATCAGATATAGTAAATGGGATGGCTGCAGCTGATTAAAATTGGACAAGCATCTTGTGACCATATTTCTGGCCAACATAGTTCCTAGGCGACGTGGATGGCAGAGAACCTAAGGTTCACCCTGCTCAGTAGGGCAGACTGCTGACTTAGTGGTTAGAAGGTAGCTCAGGCTCATTGGAAACACTCCTTACATCACCACTTGAGCTCAGACACGCTGCATCCATTGCCATTTGTCCTGCAGCCTTGTTAAGTTCTGACATTGGCCAGAATTCCTTCATTCCTTTGTTGATTAACAGGGTATTTAAAAGAGAACCTCTTTCCAAGACAAGGCTCTTTGATTGAAGGTCTTTAAGAACAAGTGGGAACATGGCTTCTGAGTGTGAGGCTACAGAGAAACATCGTGAGTACTTTAGAGTAACCACATTAAATATAAGGGGCCTTTTAAAAGCTCATGGAAAATGCATATTTATGAAAAAACTACATGGATTTCAAAAAAAAATTTGCACCAAAATACACTGTTCTTTTAATTCCATTTTACATGAATTTTTTGAAGTATACTGCTCAGTAAAAAAGAAACAGGTTAAACTAATTCTACTGTTCAACCCAATAAACCCAAAGTAATATTACTATAACATGTAACAATATAAAAATTATTGGGGCCTGCATTGTGATGCAGCAGGTTAAGCCACTGTTCACAATGCCAGTATCCCCTATTAAAGTGCTGGTTCAAGGCCCAGCTGATTGGCTTTGATCCAGTTCCTTGACAATGCACCTGGGAAAGTAGCCAAAGATGGCCCAAATACTTGGGTCCCCGCTGCCAACTTAGGAGACCTGGTTGGAGTTCTGAACTTCTGGCTTCAGCCTGGGTCAGCCCCGGTTGGTGTAGCCGTTTAAGGAGCGATCAGCAGATGGAGGATCTCTTTCTCCTTCTGTCTTTCCCCCTCTCTTTGACATTCTGCCTTTCAAATAAACAGATCTTAAAAAGGAAAAAAAAATCTAAAATTATTAATAAGAAATTCTCAAAGAACGGAAGTATGGAGATAAACAGGGAAAAAGAGAGAAGGCAGAAAGGATAGGAGAAAGTTGTGCAAGAAACTGCCATTGGCTGGCACAAATACATGTCCATGGATTCAAGCACTCTTTGCTCTTAACAAACACTACCTTTTTTTCCCCCCTAAACACTGCCTTCTTTGATCCAAACCCCCACAAATTCATAAGCACAAATAATCGTCTGCATGTATACACGTGTTCCCATAAGCCATGGAGAAGAATTATTGGGCGTATGAGTAGGGCATTTCTTCCAGGTGTCCCACATTACTCAATTGGTCGTGGGTACCACCCTAGGCACAAACTCTTTGCTTCTCGCATCTGTGTGAGCTTGGCCCAGCCCAGGTCCATCCTCCACGGCTAACTTTCCTCTTTACCCTCTGTGCTACCGTCTTCTGGCTCCACCTCTGCCACTTCCTCTATTTCCCTCATCTAGTTAATGACACCCCTCCACTCACCTCCCAACAGCCTCTTACTTATTCTATCGAATGGCTTTTTCTGGTCCGCCCCTCCTTAACTTCTCTGCAGTGTTAAGTTCCTTAATAATTCCTCCAGATAGATTTGTTAAGACCTCAGTATGTGCCATCATGGCAAGGCATCGGGAAGACTAAGACAAACGATGAGCCCCCCAAGTCTCCTTCTCTTTGTCTTCCTCTCCTTCCAACATCTTTATCATTTAATTTCTTTTAGGGCTGGCTGGTTGGTGGAGCTATCAAGATGCCTCTTGGGTTGCCCGATTCTGTACCGAAGTGCCTGAGTTCAAGTCGCAGCTCTGCTTCTGATTCCAGCCTCCTGCTAATGTGCACCTGGGAGGTAGCAAGTGATGGCTTGAGTGCTTGGGCCCCTGCGCCCACAGGAATCAGCTCCAAGCAAGGCGTGCAGCTGGGGCTGCAGCTCACAGCACTATGGAGTTAAAGCTTTATTTAGCATTGCTCTGTGCCCTCGGTGTCCGTAAGCTCTTGCCACATTTGATTAGTGAGGTTGAGAGATGTAATATTTGTTCGCTGTTCTTGTCCCCTCCCCAATATCAAAGTGCGACATCTGTGATTTGTTAAAACTCTGGGTGACTCATAGCTAACTTTGCACGTCCAGCTATACGTTTTGTTTGATTTCCTCTTTCTCTCAGGACTTTTACAAATACATCTATACATGGATCTTCGGAAAAGTTTTGTGAGGTGCGAGTTTTTTCTCTTTAGCGGACACTGAGTGGTCCATGAACCGCCTGCCTGTGAAAACAAAACAAACAAAACCCCAAGGGCTGTTTCCCAGCAGCTGGGGTAGGGTCGGGGCTGGGGGCAGCCATGGGGCAGTTTCAGAAAGATTCATTATCCAGCCGGCTCTTTCCTCTCCTCTCGTCCTGCAAGAAGGAAGTTGATCCTATTGATTTCAGCCCATACACTAAGCAGGAGACAATAATAAATGTTCAATTTTTCTGAATCCATATTTTTCTAAAGGGAACTTAAAATCTTCTGCTGTATGTTATGTTATGTACAAGACGTTTATGCCATGTGAACAGGGGCACGTTTGGTTTGCGTACTTTTTTTCCTCTTTGTATTCAGTTGTATAGAACTTCCAGATTCAGAATGAAAAGAAGGATGTTCTGTACCAAACTTCTAAGCAATAGATGTTATATGTTAAAAATGGCAACAACAACAACAAAATACCTGAGTTCCCAGGTCATGGGCATGTGGGGAATGAACCAATCTATAAGATCTCCCTCTTTTCCTCTCCCTCCCTCCCTCCTTCCCTCTCAAATAAAATAATAGAAATAATTACTTACATTAATTTCCAACTCTAGTTTTCCACTGTTATTTCCAAAGGGTCCACAAGGTCTATTGAATCTTTTTCCTTAGCATCTATGAAATCTGGGTTCTCTACCATGTGAGCAGTGTCTTATCTGGCGCAGGCATCCCAATTGCATTGAAATCACTACCGTAGCCACTGTCTGCCTTCTACACCGCACAGCTAACCCTTGTTACGTCTGCCTTCTAAACCCATCTATAGCTTCCCACGCTCTCCCTTCTGGGGTTTTCTCTTACCACTTTTTAGGCCCTGCCTCTCTAACAAGGATCAGTGGATGTGCCAATTCCTCCATAAACTTCTCTTGCCCCAGCTAAATCTGGTCTCTTCCTCCTTTGAGTTCCAAAGAATTCTATCATCTCTTAAAGAATTTATTCATTGAGGCCGGCGCTGTGGCATAGTAGGCTAAGCCTCCACCTGCAGTGCCAGCATCCCATATGGGCAACAGCTCTTGTCCCAGCTGCCCTTCTTCTGAACCAGCTCTCTGGCCTAGGGAAAGCAGTAGAAGATGGCCTAAGTGCTTGGGCCCCTGCACCTGCATAGGAGACCTAGAAGACGTTCCTAGCTCCTGGCTTCAGGTCGGCACAGCTCCAGCCATTGCAGCTATTTGAGGGGTGACCCAGAGGATGGAAGACCTCTTTCTCTCCCCCTCTCTCTCCCATCTGTAGTTTTGCCTTTCAAATAAATAAATAAAATCTTTTTTTTATTATTCTTTATTTTTATTTTTTTTTGACAGGCAGAGTGGACAGTGAGAGAGAGACAGAGAGAAAGGTCTTCCTTTTTGCCGTTGGTTCACCCTCCAATGGCCACCGCGGCCAGTGCATTGTGCTGATCCGAAGCCAGGAGCCAGGTGCTTCTCCTGATCTCCCATGCAGGTGCAGGGCCCAAGGACTTGGGCCATCCTCCACTGCCTTCCCGGGCCATAGCAGAGAGCTGGCCTGGAAGAGGGGCAACCGGGATAGAATCCAGCGCCCCAACCGGGACTAGAACCCAGTGTGCTGGCGCCGCAAGGAGGAGGATTAGTCTGTTGAGCCACGGCGCCGGCTAAAATCTTTTTTAAAAGAGAATTTATTCATTTTACCTTTAGTAGGGTTATTTATTTATCTGTCTTCTTTCCTTGAATTCAGACATTGTAAGAGTGCAGGAAGTGTGAATTATGTGCTGAAAATGTGCTGAAAAGCAGTAAAGCACTTGGCCCAGTGGTTGGTACTCAATAAATGTTTGTCGAGTGAATGATGGAGTTCATGTTTGATTCAAAATACCCTTTATCATCCTGAATTTTTTTTCTTCCAGTAGTTAAAAAAAGAAACCCACGAAGATATTGAATCAAAAAATTAGTTCATTGATTTTTGCAAAAACAAAAAACCACCGATGGCCAAGCACTGACATCTGTTGGTGATGATGATCAATTTAGATCATCTAATGGGTTTTAAAAACAAATTTATTATAATCAAGGAACACAAAGCCACCTACCAACTGTAACAAAGAACCCAAAAACCTTTGGGTGCTCTGTCATGGTCATAAAGCAGGATTCGAAGTGAATGCAGATAAGTGGCCCTTTGTGAGTGGTTTACAGCACAATGCAGATACAGGAATGAGGAGGGTTGTCACTCAGAATCTCAACCTTTAAGGTTACTTGGCCCTGTTGTCTAGCGTGGGGCAATTTGCTTTCTCTTAAGCAGATGTGAAACTGGGAGGAACTATGGGCGGGGGAGCCCCCTGCCTTGATCCCTGCCCCTACACCTGTCCCAGCCTCTGTGGAGCAGTTTCTACCTCTTGGCCTGGGGGAAATCCATTCTTGGTCTGGCACAGGAATGTGGCATGGAAGTGATGCTATGGATGAGGCTGAGTGGCTCAAGGTCCACATTTTAGTGATCCTCTTAGGAAGCGAGCTTGGCAGCCTCTGCATACCACCTTGATGGTTTGTACAAATGCAATCTGAATGCCTCCCAAACCTTTAAACACCCTTTTTCTAGACGCGCTTTCCACACTTCGTCTACTGACCTCGCAGAATGGCTCATGGGCCTGCTGCCTCTGTCCCAGGGGTCTGAGAGACGTCACAAGCAGACGCACCATTTGGCTCAATGACACTTGAACATCCGTGCAGGTGACATTTCTGAGACGGTGATCAAAAAACAACACAAAAAAGAAACTGTACATGTAATAAAGCATGGAAGATAATTTTTGAAATTTTCTTTCTAAGATGTGTTACCATGATGATCTATTCACTTGTGCAAAAAACTATTTTACTTCTTCCACAATTCACCTGGAATTGTCCTCAGCTGCTCAGAAATCACAGACTCACAGGATTGGAAGAGCCCTTGGAGATCATCTGGTCCAATGCCCTCATTTTTCCTACAAACAAAATGAAATTGCCTCAGTTTTATCTTCATTATACATGTTATGAATGCTTCCTATGGGGTCAAATACAGCCCATTGGGTTCTATATTAAACCAGCTTTGTTTATAAAACTTCAGGAGGAATTAATACATGGTGTCTCTTTGGATAATACATGATAGAAAACAATGTCAGAATCAATTCTGTAAAGTGGAATTATGGAAATAAAAGGCCACAGACTAAAAGTTTTAGATTAAGGCTCTGTAAACAAGAAGAATGATTGGAAGATGCACCTGAGAGCAGTGGCTTAACTTCTAGGCTTCTTGGTACTTTGGGGACACATTTATTTAATTTTTTTGGAAACCAGCTAAGTAACTTGAGCAAATAGCTAGAACTTTCCTTGTGAGAACTGTTGCTGCGGTTAGAGATTTCTTTGTTCAAAAACTTTTTTTTCTCTCTTCCTTTGCATGAATGGAATTTCTGATGGCACAGAAAAGCTTTGAATAGGGATACCTAGTAACCCAGAGGAAGGGATAGGTGCTTGTCGCGGTGGTTAAGATGCCAACTAGGCCACCTGCATCCTGTGTCAGGGTGTCTGGGCTCAAATCCTGGCTCTACCCGTGATCTAGCTTCCTGTTAATGTACACCCTGGGGTCAGCCATGATGGTTCAAATACTGGGTCACTGCAATCCACATGGGAGACCTGGCTGAATTCCAGGCTTCTGGCTCCAGCCTGGCCCGGCCCTAGCTTTTGCAGGCATTTGGGGAGATCTCTCTTAGTCTGTGTGTGTGTCTATCAGTCTCCTCTCTCTGTCTCTATGCCTTGCAAGCAATAAATAACAAAAGGGGGCTGTTTGGGGGTTATCTTGTAACACAGGGGGACTAGTGATACTTCTAACTCTAAAGGGATAGGTGGAGTGCTCATCAGGTGGTGGAGAACATGAGGACATAGAGGTAGCTGGTGGTAAAGCAAATCTCTTACATAAATGGGTGCAGATAGAAATACAACTATTGAAAACCAGAATGATAAAATCGCCTCTGGATCAAATATGTTACGTTACTTGTCAACTAGCTCAGTTCCACCTTTATCTGCATTAGGTACTGAGACCCCTGCTAACATTTTGTTTAAAAATGACTGCACTGGAGGGTATTCACGACTTAAAAATCATCGATCTAATTCAATTCCCTTGATTTAAATCAATTAAACTGACATTAATTAAGCACCTGCTGCTTTGTTTGAACTCTGATGGTTTCTAGGGATATAAAGATGAATAAGACACACTTTCTGCTCCTCAGAAATTTATCATTTTGTGAGAAAGACAGGCCCATCAATCACAACAAAGATGATAAGAGCTATGGGGATACAGATGAAGGAACAATTAATTTAGCCAGAGGGAGCCAAATAAAGCAATGATAGTGCAACATTTGAGTCCGACCTTTAAAATGTGTTAAAGTTTGTCAGGTGGAAAAGCAGCCTGAGAGCTCTCAAGGTCACAAACGCCTGGAGTGGGTGGAGTGAGACAAGGGTGTTGGTGTCTGCTGGAGCTGCTCTGGAGAGAGACGCTGGGGCCAAGCTCACAGGCTGCATCAACCAGCACCATGCCAGGGGGTCTCCAGCTGTGGATGTTGTTGCTATAAGAAAGGGGATGAAAGTGTCAGATCTACGCTTTGAATATGTAGCTTTGGAAACAGAGGGAGGAGAGCTCAGTTGGGAGGCCTTGAAAGCGCTTAAGAGGAGGTGGGTGAGAACCTGGATCCTCACCAGGTCGGCGTGGGAGAACACGAATACAAGCAATGTTTAGAAGTGAAATTAATTGTTCTTGGTGAGAAACTAAGAGACAAGAAGGAAGAGGAGCCAGATGGGTTCTTTCTTGGGAAGGGTATGGGTGTAGTCCTACTCTTTTGTCTGTGAATGATAGACACCCAGCTGGGCAAAATGGCAAATACATTATCCCTAGAACTCAAGGTCTTAGAAAGCCAAGTGGAGATGCAGCCAGGCCCTTAGAACTAGAGAACAAACATGATCTGAAGTCAGTCTTTCTCTTTTCCACCCGCCCTCCTACACTCTCATCCCTGCTTTCCACTTCTTTCTGTCAGTTCCTACCCCTCCCCATCTCTGCCTTTTAGAAAACAGCTTTGTTGATACATCACTGACGTAAAATACACTGGGCATACTTAAGGTGCATAATTTAATAAGTTTTGAGATAAGCATATACCTAGGAAACAATTACCATAATCAAGATTGTGAATATATGTATCCGTCACTACCAAATTTTCCCTGTCTTTTTAAGATTTATTTATTTGTTTGAAGGTCGCAGTTACAGAGAGGCAGAGGCAGAAGCAGAGAGAGAGAGAGAGAGAGGAGGAGAGAGAGAGAGAGAGAGAGAGAGAGAGAGAGAGAGAATCTTCCATCTGCTGGTTCACTCCCCAAATGGCTGCAATGGCCTGAGCTGGGCTAATCTGAAGCCAGGAACCAGGAAATTCTTCCAGGTCTCCCATGTGGGTGCAGGGGCCTAAGGACTTGGGCCATCTTCTACTGCTTTCCCTGGCCATAGCAGAGAGCTGGATTAGAAGAGGAACAGCCAGGACTAGAACCAGCGCCCATATGAGACGCCAGCACTGCAGGCAGTGGCTTTACCCACAGTCCTTTTGTAATTCCTCCTTTCCATCACACTCTGCCTCTTCTTACTTCTCCTCCTTTCCCAGCAGCCACTTAAATAAAACATTAATTTGTACGTTCAAGAGTGTTATGTAAAGGGATTCATCTACTTTTGTTCGGCTTCTTCCCGTGACATGGATTCATGTTCTGTGTGTGTGTCTCTAGTCTGTTCCCTTCTATCGCTGGATAATGTTTCATCGTCTCTGCTCTTCTCTCCACGTTGCGGCGTGGTCAGCTCATGCAGAAGGAAGCCTGGCCCAAGGAGTCCCAAGGTTCATGTTTTATGGTTGCCTCTGCCAAGAACTGCTTGATTCTCTTCCTGGTCTCAAGTTCAGAAAGTCCCAAGAAGGATTCTGATTGGCCCTTGCTTGGATCAGATACTCACCCTTGGGCCAAAGATCTATACGTGGATGGAAAGGGCCCCATGAAGAACACTGCAAATCCACCAGAATCTGGTTTATTTGATTCCAGCTTCCAGACCACATGAGAAAACACTCTGACCTCTTTCCCCACCAGACTGCTCAGGCGCTCACTGACTTCGTGAGCGTTCCTGCGGAAGGATCTGGTTCCACACCATTGTCATTTCTCTAATTTCTCTGCTCTTTGGGATTTATCTGTATTTTAGATGATAGCCCAATGATTTGCAAAGTTTAAAATGTTCTATTATTTATAAATCAATAGAACAGAATAAAAAAATCAAGAAGTAGATTCAAACATACACAGGGATTTAGCATATGATAGCATTATACTTTTCTTTTTTCTTTTTAAGATTTATTTTATCCATTTGAAAGGCAGAGTTACAGAGAGAGGTAGAGATACAGAGAGAGAGAGGTGTTCCATCTGCTAGCTCACTCCCCAAATGGCCACAAAGACCAGGGCTGGGCAAGGCTGAAGCCAAGAGTCAGGAGCTTCCTACAGGTCTCCCACGTGGACACAGGGCCCTAGGACTTGGTCCATCCACCACTGCTCTCCCAGGTGCACCAGCAGGGAGTTGGTTCGGAAGTGGAGCAGCCAGGACTTGAACCAGCACCCATATGGGATGCTGGTGTGGCAGGCAAGGGCTTTAACCCACTGTGCCACGGTGCCGGCCCTTATTGTCACCCTCTTAAATTGATGGGAAAAATGATACACTGTTCAATAAACAACTGTGGGTCCATTTGGAAAAAAGTTAGATCCATGCTGGTGCCTTATACTAAGATCCATTCCAAATGAGTCAGATATTAAATGTAAAATAGTAAGTCCTAAAAGGAAACATGCGTAAATTCAGAGTGGGGAAGACCTTTCTAACAATGATACAAACTCTAGAAAGCATAAAGAAAAAGATTTAAAAATTAAATCTCACCAAAAGCAAAATCTTTGCTTGGCAAAAACTGCTTGAGCAAAGTCAAAAGACAAATGGCAAATTGGGAGTAAATTGTTTGCAGCTCATTCCACAGACCAGGCTTACTGCCCTAATCTTTTAAGAACTCCTACAGATCAGTAAGAAGTAGAAGTCAATTGTCCAGAAGACAATTGGGCAAATAGTAAACGGAAACAGATCACAGAAAAACGAAGCACACGTAGCTCTGAAAAATGTACTAGTCAGTAGTATTCATTTTAAGAGAGACACAAATGCAGACTACAACAAAGCACTGTCAAGTTTGTAGAAATCTAAGTGAACTGTACACTGTACGGCAAGGAAGAGGGAAATGGGTACTCCCCCACACTGCTGCTGCTTCAGTTGGTGCTACCTACAGGTGGGTAATTTAGTAGTAACTATCCAAATTGGTTGCTTATTGCAATACTGTTTGCTGTAGCAAGAAACTGGCATCAACCCAAGTATACAGCAATAGGGAACTGGTTAAATACATTACAGTGCATCCGCATAATTGAATATTGCAAAAAGGGATTGCAGGCATTTCTTATGAATTAATATTGAAAGATTTCCAAGATGGATTTTGAAGTGAAAATAAAAAGGATAATGCAGTATAATATATATAGTATGCTCTAATTTGTATATAGAGAAAGATATTGAATTGTGAATTTGTATTTGCTTGTATATCAATTTGGAACCTCTTGAAGAACTCACAGGAACTTTTTTTATGGTGAAAAGTATATTTAGAATTAGGCAGCTGGGCTCAGTCTAGATGATCCCAATACTGTTAGTGACGCCCAGAGCACCATACTCAGGCCTTCTTCTCTCCATCAGGTCTGACCAGGGTGTTGACCTTGGCCACACCAAGGTCACAGAGTTTCTCACAGCTTGTTGGATCGGTGCTTGTTGGCCTTGACATCCACAATGAACACAAGTGTACTGTGGTCTTCTGTCTTCTTCGCGGTCAAGCTGTGGTCCAGGGACTTGATGATGGCATAGCGATCAAGCTTGTTGCTCCTGGGGGAGCTCTCCTGAGGATATTTGGGCCACCAGAGGCATTGTGTCTCAGGCCACAGGAATGTGGGTGACATGCGGATCCTTTTTTGTGTGGCTGTGGACACCTTTCAGCCCAGCCTTCTTGGCCTTCAAACCCTTTCTCTGGCTGTGGCTTTGGGAGGGGCAGGAGAGTGCTTCTTTGCTTTTGGCGCCATCTTGGTGAGACACTTAGGAACTGTTAAGGTGATTAGCAATTGGGAGAGATAAAGCAGAACAGAACACATGGATTATACAGGTGGAAAAGACAGCCATCCCCATACTCATTTAACTCTGAATCATACAAATATGCTACCTACTTTAAAATTAAACAATTCTTAATTCTATTATTTGTAAAATAAAAGTTCATATGCCATCCTGAGTTGTACCTCCCCAAGAAAAAAGAGAAAGAACAAGTTACTGCTTTTCCTTAAAAAGTTCTCATTGGCCGGCGCCGTGGCTCAACAGGTTAATCCTCCGCCTTGCGGCACCGGCACACCGGGTTCTAGTCCCGGTCGGGGCACTGATCCTGTCCCGGTTGCCCCTCTTCCAGGCCAGCTCTCTGCTGTGGCCAGGGAGTGCAGTGGAGGATGGCCCAAGTGCTTGGGCCCTGCACCCCATGGGAGACCAGGAGAAGCACCTGGCTCCTGCCATCGGAACAGCGCGATGCGCCGGCCGCAGCGTGCTACCGCAGCGTCCATTGGAGGGTGAACCAACGGCAAAAGGAAGACCTTTCTCTCTGTCTCTCTCTCTCTCACTGTCCACTCTGCCTGTCAAAAAAAAAAAAAAAAAAGTTCTCATTATCCTAAGGTCACAGTAGTGTCCCATGTGTGCACCTCCGTCAGACTGTAGAGGGAGCTTCTTGAAGACTTGGACTATTTTGTATTCACCTGTATCCCCCACAGTGCTTTGTGCCTAATACGTGCTTAATCTCCGTTTACTGAATGAATGTTATTTTTGGATTCAAAAACATTATTTTAATCCAGGAGTACTTTTTAGTATCAGTATCTCAGAACCTTCTGTGCACCTCCAATTTCTCAGCTGCTCTGCCCGTTAGGATCACCGGCTGTAGGTAGGGCTCTGCCAGGTGCTGGGACACAGACGGGAGGACCTGTGGGGACATGATCTGTTTGTTAGCCTTTCTTCCTAGGGGAGGAGTCCCATCAGTCTCTTGAGGCGTAGAGATGCTTCTGGAACACGGAGTTCCTTCCTAGTCCCCAAGTCCCCATAGGCAAGCACAGAGCGGATCATTCCACAAGCTGCAAAACCAGGCAGCATGGGGAGGGAGAGCCGGCCGTCAGCCCCGGGCTCATGCCGCCCTTGTTATTGCGCAGGGTGGAAGGCAGAAGACTGGGGAGAAAGAGAAATGGCAGATGAAGTATTTTAATTTGCCAGCAATTAATTATTTCACTTACTTTAAATTAAAATGTTCAGCTTCTCCCAGTCACTCATCAACAACTGTTACCATCAGTGTCTCTTCAGCCCAGGGAAGACTCAGCAGAGACCTGGCAACAGAAGATAAATGGCAAAACCTTGGTTAAGCGACTGCTCTGGGAATGAGTTGTACTGGCTTATTGATTCTTCTACTTATTGGAGACTTACCCAAAAACCTTTTTTTTTTTCTTTTAGCATGCATTCATCCTTTTGGTCATTTCATAGTATCAATTAATCAACTTAATCTAGTAGAGTGGTTAAGAGCTGTTGCTGGGGCCGGGCTGCCTGGATTCAACCCCAGCTTAATCTCTGTGTTTTTGTGGGGAAGCCACTTACCTTCTGCCTTCTCATCTGCAAATGGAGATGGTAACAGTGCTTCTCTCATAGCACTTCATATGCGAATCACATAGGTCAACATGTGAGGTCCATGGGATAGTGCCCGGTACATGGTGGATACTGCACAAAGGCTGCTCCTACTATTGATCACTTCTTCTACTCTACAGCAGAGGGTAAGTATGACCCCTGTCCCATCATGAGTTTATAGTTTTACCATTATATTCTTTATATTCCTTAAATATTTATATTTATATTCTTTAAAACTATATTCTTTATAGTTTTACCACTATAAAGAATTCAAACAATATAGAATCATGCAGAATAAACTTATGAAATAAATAACATAAAACCATACAGAATAAGTAAAAATGTACCTCACTTTTTTTAAAGGATTTATTTATTTATTTGAAAGGTAGAGTTACAGAAAGACGGAGAGACAGAGAGAAAGGTCTTCCATCTGCTGGGTCTCCCCTCCCCCAAATGACTGTAGCGGCCAGAGAACTAGGCTGATCCAAAGCCAGGAACCAGCAGCTTCTTCCAGGTTTCCCACAGGGGTACAGGGACACAGGCACTTGAGCCTTCATCCACTGCTTTCCCAGGCCATAGCAGAGAGCTGGATTGAAAGTGGAGCAGCTGGGACTAGAACCAGCTCCCATATAGGATGCTGGCACTGCAAGCAGTGGTTTTACCACTATGCCACAGCACCAGCCCCAGCCTGCCCTACTTTTCTTTTTTTTTTCCTTTTGACAGGCAGAGTGGACAGTGAGAGAGAGAGACAGAGAGAAAGGTCCTCCTTGCATTGGCTCACCCCCCAGTGGCCGCTGTGGCCGGCGCACCGCGCTGATCTGATGGCAAGAGCCAGGTGCTTCCTCCTGGTCTCCCATGCGGGTGCAGGGCCCAAGCACTTGGACCATCCTCCACTGCACTCCCTGGCCACAGCAGAGAGCTGGCCTGGAAGAGGAGCAACCGGGACAGAATCCGGTACCCCGACCGGGACTAGAACCTGGTGTGCTGGCGCCACAGGTGGAGGATTAGCTTATTGAGCCTCAGCGCCGGCCCCTACTTTTCTTAATTCTACTTCCTAGAGGTAACCATTATTAATAATTTCATGTATCCTCTTCCAGAATATTTTTCTAGCATATGAATATATAAACATATTAGTTGTTTATATTTAACAAAAATGGAATCATCCTAACAATTGTAGATAGTTTTGCAGTTTGGTTTCTCTTTTGAAGTGGTTGCTTTCCCTTTTGTAATAAGAGAAGCCATACTTTGTCCAATATTCCTCATAGTAGTGGGCATTGGGTTGTTTCCAATTTTTAAAAACATGTTATTTCTTTATTTTGGGGAGTCAGAGAGACACAGAAACAGCTCCATCTGCTGCTTCACTCCCCCAAAGCCTCCAACAACCAGGGCTGAGCCCATCTGAAGCCAGGAGCTGGGAACTCAATCTGGTTTTCTCACTTGGGCATCAGGGACTCAAATATTTGAGCCATCACCTGTTACCTCCTAGGGTGCTCATTAGCAGGAAGCTGGAATCAGGAGTGGAGTTGGCACTTACCTTAATTACCTTATTCCAGGGCTCAGTTACTAGGCCATATGTCTGCCTCTGTGTCCATTTTTAACCAATGCAAACAATACCTTAATGAGCAGTCATATATGAAGGTGCTTCAAAAATTCATGAAAAGTGCAGTTAAAAGATTCGTTTATTTTGACATAAAAATCTAAAATCCATGCATGGTTTTCTTCCATAATACATATTTTCTATGACCTTTTTGAATACTCCTCATACATGAAACCGCACATTTGTAGAGTACTTCATTAGAATAAGTTACTTAACATGGACATGGCAGTTCATTTCTCTGCCCCACGCCTGCCTGAAATGTAAGTATCTTCTCTAACAAAGCAGGGCTGTGTGATGGTGAGGGATGGCCTCAGAGCCGTTGTGACAAGTCTCATCTCATCACACCTGCACGTGGGCTGGCACTCTGGCCCAGGCCCAGATGATTGGTCGTTTTTTTTTTTCTTTTTATGAATCTCTAATAACAACTTATTTGGTCATGATTTTCTTCTTTCTCAAGGTGTTGAAAACATTCACATTAATAGAGGCCTTGCTTATCTGTGTTCCAGGTAATTAACATCTTCATGTCAAAGTTTCATTCCCATCCTTTTCCCCTCCGAGTCCACTCTCCCTAAGGCATCGTAACCCAGCCAAGAAATCCCTATAACCCTGTGACTTTGATCCTTCTCAAAATAATGAAAACTCCTGAATAATGAAAGAGGGAGCGAGTGAACGGGACACAGCAGTAGGAAGTGCTAAAAGAAATGACGGGAAGGATGGTATCCTGACAGTGTTTAGACTGAGAAATCACTCCAGAGAAACACATGCCACGGCTATGCACAGATTGTGACCGACTGGGTAAACAACTTTAGAGTCCTGAGCTAAGCTAAAAACATGCCAACAGGCAGACCCTGAATATGGGAGCTAGGGAACAGGCTTACCTGCTCTGACAGAGAGACCCAAAACTACAGCCGCTCAAACAAAGCAGAAGCTTAATCGCTCTCGGGAGGGGCCACTGCTAGGCTGAAAGCCCGGAGCGGGCAGGCAACAGTGTTCCCTAAGGTGGCCCCAAGACCCAGGCCTTGGAGCGGCTCTCCCATTCTCAGTGGCGGCCTCATGTTTGTTCTAAGTTGGCTGCTAAAATTGCTGCCATTTCCCACACAGTAGGGAATGGTGAGTGGAGCACCAGCCCTTTTCCCTGTGAAGCCTGGGACCCTGGTGCTGCCTACATTGCTTCTGCTCTTACTCCGGTGGCAAGAATCTAGTTTATTCCCCTCCTAGCTGCAAGGGAGGCCGAGAAATGCGGTTGCTACATGGGTGACCATTTGAAAACCTAAATTTTGGTGTTTTATTGCAAACAAACAAGTAAAAATCATGGAAGGAGATGTTATGATTCTGCTCTCTGTTGTACTGTATTTATGTGAAGGGGCATTTCGTAGGATTTGGAACAGGAGGGTAGACATAGGAGCATTGTGAAACAAGGTGTAAAACCAATCAGGCGAGAGTTGGAGACGGTGTCCTGAAGATTAAATATTCATTGGGAACACCTCCCTGGAGTTGCTAGACTAGGTCACCGCCTCTACTCTGTAATACCAAGGTAAGCTTCTCTCTTCAACGCTCTGATCAACTTACAGTTGAGTATTTGTACAATGACTGACTTTCTCGCTAGAATGGAAACTCCATGAGGGCAAGAATGATATCTGTCTTATTCAGTGCTGTTTCTTTGGTGCCTATGATGTGGTACTAGACGTGCCCAATAAATGCTTGTTAAATGAAGGGGGAATACAATCAAGAGGTATCTAGTCTCTGCTCTCAAGACACGCATAGTCTAGTTGGAGAGGAGGGAAGACAGGCACATAACACCTATAACACCAGGCAAGTCCTGTAAGCGGAGAACCCAGAAAGTGATGGGAGACTACAAAGAAAACAACATCCAACTGAGAAGGTGGCTGCTGCCATTCAAAGCCTGTTGGGTTGAGGTCTGAGTTCTGCTCATCCAAGGAATGTGCAGCCAGGGTACTGTGCATGAGAGCACCAATCTTGCCATGTGACTAACGACTAAGCATAGATTCAGGTATAAAGTACAGGGAAACAGGGGAGCCATGGCAGCCCTGCACTGTCTCAGGCCCCACCCACCAGCCGAGTACCAATTGTTTCAGGATTTATCTTTGAGCATCACTTCTCCATAAAAATGTATCTGATCACTCCACCCCACCTCATCCTGTTCAGCTGGAGCTGAACTCTTTTGTCTTATGTTCCCAGTGTATCCAATATTTCATATCAAAGCACCTTCAGAACACGTTCGGTTTTTTTCTCCGAAACCCCAGCAAGGAAATCTTGAGGGACTGCGCTTTATTTATCTTTGCTTCTGTTAAATTGAAAGGGCCTGGAGCTTAGAAGGCCTTCAATAAATATTGAATATGGGAGCTAACCCACGGCTGGGCATCATACACAAGTTGAGTATCCCTTACCTGAAATGTGTTGGATTGGAAGTGGAATATTTGTGTAGAATATACCAGTTTCACATGGCTTATCTGAAAATCTGGGATCCAAAATGTTCCCCATAATCTAAAACTTTCTGAGTGTCAACATTACACTCAAAAAAATGGGATTCTCAACCTGTATTTCCAGACCAGTAAAGCTATACTCTTTAAACTGTGTGCTGGGGCCGGCGCTGTGGCATAGCAGGAAAAGCCACTGCCTGCAGTGCTGACATCCCATATGGGCGCCAGTTCAAGTCCCAGCTGCTCCACTTCTGGTCCAGCTCCCTGGCCTGGGAAAGCAGTAGAAGATGGCCCAAGTCCTTGGGCCCCTGCACCCATGTGGGAAGACCCGGAAGAAGCTCCTGGCTCCTGGCTTTGGATTGGCGCGGCTCTGGCCGTTGCAGCCAACTGAGGAGTGATGGAAGATCTCTCTGCTTCTCTCTCTGCCTCTCCTCTCTCTGTGTAAGTCTGACTTTCAAATAAATAAATAAATCTTTAAAAACAATCATCCAAAGCTTAGGAATAAACAGCCCTCACTAGTTTACCTCCCAAGTCCAAATACGGAATGGGACGGAATGGGACCATGAGCTGCTTCTTTGCTCTCCAGATGTGTGCTCCCCTTCCAGGCCTCACCTGATGCTTGCTCTACCCTCACTCTCCTGTCTGCAAGCCCACTGCTCAGGGCTGTTTGTCGTACCTGAATGCCATTCTAAGCACCCAACCTGCTCTCTGGAGAGCCTGTACCACTGGGAGCAGCCCGTTTGTCCTGTGCTCACCGCTGCCTCAACAGCGCTGTGGCTGCCTTCTCCTAGTTACTGCCCAGTTCCCAGGCCTGCACCTGCCCTGCAGTTTGGGCTTCCCAATTAGAAAATGACAGTCAGCACCAAAAGGAACACGAATATTCTGGTTCCAGTGAAGCAACCTGAGCAAGTTCTTTCTCTACATGAGTGGTTTCAGACTTATAAGAGAATACATTAAATGCAATCCAGCAACTGTACTCAGAAGGGAGGAAGAGTGGAGTACTTCTGGCCAAAGAAGAAAATGTAGATTACTATAGTTACTTAGCCAATCACATATGCACTTTAAACACAGACTATCTTATCCTATTCCATTAGATACCTAAACTACTTTATTACAAACAAATTGTATCAGTCAGGTTTACGCCCATAGACTTTAATTACTTTGGAGGATATCTGAGTATAATTAATAGTTAATCAAATTAAATAAATTCTTTTTCAAAACATATTTCTCAGGACTAGCACTGTGACGTGGTGGGCTAAGCCTTTGCCTGCAGCACCAGCATCCCATATGGGCACTGGTTCAAGTCCCAGCTGCTCCACTTCCAATCCAGCTCTCTGCTATGGCTTGGGAAAGCAGTAGAAGATGGCCCAAGTGCTTGGGCCCCTGCACCCACATGGGAGACCTGGAAGAAGCTCCTCGCCCCTGGCTTCGGATTGGCTCAGCTCCATCCATTGTGACCATTTGGGGAGTGAACCAGCAGATGGAAGACCTTTCTCTTTGTCTCTCCCTCTTTCTGTCTGTAAATCTATCTCTCAAATAAAATAAAATCTTTTTTTAAAAAAGATTCTCTCTCTCCCTCTCTGTAACTCTGACTTTCAAATAAATAAATAAATGTTTAAGAAAAAAGTGGGGGCTGGCGTTGTGGCATAGCTGGTAAAGCTGCTGCCCACAATGTTGGCATAATTTATGGGCACCAATTCACGTCACAGCTGATCCAGTTCCCTGCTAATAGCCTAAGAAAAGCAGCAGATAATGGCCCAAGTGTTTGGACCCTTGCTACCCATGTGGAAGGCCTGAAAGAAGCTCCTGGCTCCTGGCTCCTGACTTCAGCCTGACCCAGCCCTGTCCATAGCAGCCATTTTTAAAATAAAAATAGAAATAAAAATAATTGTTTTTATCATACATGTTTCATAAACTAAACAGTAACTTAAAATTTTGAATGATTTTTAAAGACTTATTTGAAAGAGTTACAGAGAAAGAGGAAGAGAGAGAGAGAGAGAACTTCCATCTGCTGGTTTATTCCCCAGATTGCCACAATGGCCAGGACTAGGCCAAGCTGAAGCCAGAAGCCAGGAGCCAGGAGCCAGGAGCCAGGAGCATCTTCCAGGTCTCCTACGTGGGTGCAGGGACCCAAGGACTTGGACCATCTTCCACTGTTTTTCCCATGCCAGTAGCAGGGAGCTGGATTGGAAGAAGAGCAGCGGGGACACAAACCAGTGCCCTTGTGGGATGCTGGCATTGGAGGTAGCCACTTTACCTACTATACCACAATGCCCACCCCTTTGAATGACTTCTTAAAATCTTCATTTTTTATTTGAAGAGCAGAGGGATGGAGAGAGAGATTTTCCATCTGCTGGTTCACTGCTCAAATGCCCAGGACTGGACCAGGCTGACCCCAAGAACCCAGAGCTCAATCCAGGTCTTTTATGTGAGTGACAGTGACCCAAATATTGAGGCATCACCTGTTCCCTTCCAGGATACACATTAGTAGGAAGATGGAGCAGAAGTTGAGTAGACAGGATTTAAACCAGGCACTCCAACATGGGATGCGGGCATTGCAGGTGGGACTTAAGCCACTCAGCCAAATGCTCAACCCTAGGTTAACTTCTTTCCTACAGAACCCTTGGCAGAGTGCAAACCTCACAGATGTCTCAGCAGCTTTCAGTTGAAAATGTGCTATTTCCTTCCCTGAATACTCTTCCTATCAGGTCCCCAAAGCCCTCCTAGCTTCCTTTATCTAACTCACTATCACTCACCGAAAGGGGGTGTAGTGTTTCAGTCTAGACACTAATTGTGTTGGGAAGTTTTTCTTGACCCTGGAGAATGAATCCAATGTTTAGCTGCCCCAATGGAACAACCAAGTTCAGTTAAGCAATTGAGCACCACACAACCCTAGGGGAGAACATTTGCATCAGAGACTGTGTGGTGCAGTGCACAGCTTTCACAACTGTGTGTGGCCATGTTTCCCCCCTCACCCTTCATCCTGTTCACCAAGGTGCCATCTACCCTTGCATGGTGAGTGCCTGTTTGCCTGTTTCTCTTTTCTACTGACTGGAAGTCTCTTGAAGCAAAGGGCCTTGACTGGATCATTGTTACTTCTCTAGGGCACTTGGTAAGCACTCAATAAATGCTTGTCAATTTAACTTACAGATTATTGATTCACTTGTGTAGTGTATTTGAGAGGCGCGCAGTGGAGGGGGAGATCAGGGTCTGATCCACTGATTCACTTCCTAAATGCCATAACAGCCAGGGCTGGGCCAGGTCAAAGCCAGAAGTGGGGGACTCAGTGCAGGCCTCCCAGTGGGTGGCGAGAGTCTGTAACTACCTGAGGCATCACCTGCTTCCTTCTGGGGTGTACAGCCACAGGGAACTGGAATCACTAGTGCAGCTGGGACTCACACCGAGGCATTCTGATAGGGGATGCGGCACCCAAGCAGCACTTTAACCACTAAGCTAAATGTCCACTCCAGCTTCCAAACGAACCCTACACACTTCAGACCAAATACTATCACTACTCCATGATTTCCATTTTACTTTCTTGCACTTCTCCTGCTACCCGCCTGTCAAATGCGTGCACCTGGCCCCTCTGAATAATTTCTGTTCCCATCACAGATCAGGGAAAGCGTTGCATAACCCTGTTAGTTTCCTAGGCCATCACAAAGTACAATAAACTGCGTGGCTCCAGAAGTTTTTGGAGGCTTGTCAGTCCACTTGTTGTTGCTAGTAACATAATCCCACAGTCTGGATAAGTCACAAAGAAAAGAATGTAGAGGCTGGTGTTGTGGTGTAGTGGGTAAAGCTGCCGCCTGCAATGCTGGCATCTGATAGGTGCATGGGTTCATGTCTCAGCTGCTCTACTTCTGATCCAGTTCCCTGTTAATGGCCTGGGAAAATCAGCAGAAGATGGCTCAGGGGTTTGGGCCCATGTGGGAGGCCTGCATGAAGCTCTTGGCTTTGGCCTGGTTCAGCCCCAGTGGTTGTAGCCATCTGGAGAGTGAAGCAGCATCAGGAAGATCTACTCTCTGTCTCTTCTTCTCTCTGTAGCTCCGACTTTCAAATAAATAAATCCTTTAAAAAAAAAATAGAGAGATGGCCGGCGCTGTGGCTTAACAGGCTAATCCTCTGCCTTGCGGCACAGGCACACCAGGTTCTAGTCCTGGTTGGGGTGCCGGATTCTGTCCCGGTTGCCCCTCTTCCAGGTCAGCTCTCTGCTGTGGCCCGGGAAGGCAGTGGAGGATGGCCCAAGTCCTTGGGCCCTGCACCTGCATGGGAGACCAGGAGAAGCACCTGGCTCCTGGCTTCGGATCAGCACAATGCGCCGGCCTTGGTGGCCATTGGAGGGTGAACCAATGGCAAAAAGGAAGACCTTTTTCTCTGTCTCTCTCACTATCCATCTGCCTGTCAAAAAAAAAAAATCATAAAAAAATAGAGAGAGAAAAGAACTTTATTTTGGCTCCTGGTTCTGGAGACACAAGGTCAAGGGTCTGCATTTGGCGATGGCCTCCTTGCTGGCAGAACCTCAAGGCAGAGCAAGGCATCACATGGGAGATATGGTGGGCATGCATGTGTGAATGGCCTTTGCTTTCTCTCTCTTTTCTTATAAAGCCAGTAGTGTTCAGTCCTGGGGGCTCCACTCTGATGAGTTATCTGATCCTAATGACTTCCCAGGTGCTCCACCTCCACAGGTGATTAAGTTTCTACTCTCTTAATACCTCACAACAAAGATCAAACCCCAGCATTTGGGACAAACTAAATTCAAACCATGGCAAAGCTCAAAGTCTGAAATCAAGGTGTTGACACAGTCATGCTCCCAAGAAATAGGTAAGGAAGACTCTCTTTGCCTCTTCTAGAGTTTTCCTGGCCATCTTTGGCATTGCTTTGCTTGTAGATGCATCATTTCATCTTATAAGGACACTGTCACACTGGGTTAAGCTCATTCTAACAACTGCCTGTTAACTAAATTAAATCTTCAAAAACTGTATTGCCAAATAAGGTCACATTCATCAGTACTGGAGGTTAGGATTTCAATGTATCTTTTGAAGAGAGACCTAATTCAACAATAAACAATACTAATGATAGAAACAGTGATCCTTAAGCTCTAGCATGCTTCAGAATCACCTAAGAGTTTTTTTGTTTTGTTTGTTTGTTTTCTTTTTTTTTAAAGACAGAGTTACAGAGAGAGGTAGAGACAGAGAGAGAGGTCTTCCATCCGATGGTTCACTCCCCAACTGGCCACAACAGCTGGAGCTGCTCCAATCCAAAGCCAGCAGCCAGGAGATTTTTCCGAGTCTCCCACGAGGGTACAGGGGCCCAAGGACTTGAGCCATCTTCCACTGCTTTCCCAGGCCACAGCAGAGAGCTGGATTGGAAGTGGAGCAGCCGGGACTTGAACTGGCACCCATATGGGATGCCAGTGCTTCAGACCAGGGCTTTAACCTGCTGTAGCACATCGCCGGCCCCCACCTAAGAGATTTGTAATGATACATGTTGTTGGGCCACCCATTCAGAGTTTCTGATTCAGGTCTGAGAACTTGCATTCCTGTGAGTTCCAGGTGATGCTGTTGCCGTTGGTCCTGGTTGCACACTTTGAGAACCACGAGTGCAGGAGCTTGCAGTCTATGGACTGGCAGCATCACCAGCACCAGGCTGAGAAAAATTGGGATGTTCTCCTGGCTCATGCCCCAAACTCACTAAGCCAGAATCTGCATTCTAACAGGTGGTGTGGGTCTTGCTCCTTGCCCTGACACAGAAACAAGGTTCTAAAGAGTTGTACCAGTTGGCTCAGTCCGGTCAAGTTGGCCCCCATCATCGAAGCCTCCCAGGGCCTCAGTTGGTGTCTGACCTTCAGCAGAGTTCAAATCTCTCCTCTAGACCCTACTCACCCCAGCAAACTGCCCCAGCTTGGGAAATACCAGGAAGTCATGCCTGAGGTCAAGTCTTCCTAACCCTCAAGCAACTGAAACCCAGGCTGCACACCCCACTGTGCTAAAGAGAAAACACAGCTTGTTCTTGGAAGCAGCTGACAGATACACTTGGGGATGCTGACCCGCTAGAGGGAATTACACGACTCGCAGATGTAGCAAAGAGCGTTTGAGGAAGATGTGTCACGAGGGGGGTGTGAGAGAGGTTTCTCTTGGACCTGCGCCTGATCTATTGATCTTTTTTTGGTTACTTTTAGCGCAGTCTTGTGGGAAGCAATTTATTTTCATGACTGCTCTAATTGGAAAAACAGGTTCACTCCGTTGTGATAAGACTTGCGCTTTACAAGACAGAGCGTAAGAAACAACACAATTTCTGCGGCTGCCCCTGGCTGTGCTGAAAGGTGTGGATGGCTGTCTAATGTGGCTCCCAGTGGTACTGTCTGAGATGAGGGTGTTTGTCCTGGCAATGTTTCAGTAGTGCCTTTTATGATTTCTAAATGAAGAGCCAAACCCAGACCTGACCCCTGGACTAGTGAGAAAGGACAAGCTTTGCTAGCCAAGGCTCGGGCCAGCCTCTCTTCCCTGGGCTGCTGACGTGGCTCCCGCTGCTCTGGACTTGAGCCAAGCAGAGTTATTTGCTGCTTAGCTGCTCGTCTGCTCACTTCATCCACTTCTGGAAGCTATACTCCAAAGTCAGCTCCTCCTATGAGAATTTGACTTACAGGCCTTATCGTAAAAGAGTATCAGAGCCGACACCTGCTTCGTAACATCCACTCTAATACATCCCCTTTATAGGTGTCGACAAGGAAAGTGGCTCTGTGTGGCTCACACAAGTGGCCTGTGTCAGACCCAGCCCTGCTGTGCCACCCCTTTATCCTGTATCTCCCTTGGAGATGAACTGACTTTGCAATTAACCACAAACTAATTACCTGCCACAAACCATCAGCTCACACGGATGTTCTCTGCTCCTAACCAGCCTGAGAGATCAGTGTTACCTGTTCCTGGGCCAAATAAGGTTGAGGGTACACATAGCACCCCAAAATCATAGTCCGGGGGCCTGTGGGGCAAGCCTGGGCAATTCAGGAGCCTGGAGAAGTCATGTCGATATTTGAGCAGCCTAACCTGCCAAGGGAGGCTGAGTGCACACACCTGCTACGACAGGGAAGCTAATGCCTATCTCCAGGACTCTGGGACTGAGGGCTCAAGTGTTGCCAGACATAGCCATTTTAGAGATGCTAGACTTTTGTGCGTGTTTATATACGGAGTGGCTTGTATTTTAAATATTGGCTCACATTCCAAAATATCTTTAAAAACACTGGCAGGCTAAACAAAATCCAGCCCACGGGCTGCCACTTCAGCATCTACAGCACAGCAACAGTGCAAGAAGGGTGCTAAAGGCAGGGGGAGACCCCTGTGCACCCTGGATCCGCCTTTCTGGGTGGCTTTGTCAGGGTAACCTCCCACCCTCAGGTCAATGGTCCCATCGCACAGCATTCACGGGAAGAGTCAGGGAGATAAGGTTGGTGCAGCCCTGAGCAGGCTGCCAGCAGCAGCGACACTCAGTAAAAGTCGGCGTTTCTGTTGTTGTCACACTGAGCCATTAACCTGATGGTTGCTGGTCAGAGCGCCCAGCAGAAAGCCCTCTAAGGCCCGGCTGGCATGCACCTGCCAGGAGCTCAGCAGCCCGCTCAGCCAGTTTCTGCACCAGAGTCCTCTTTGGCTCCGTGATCCCTGCTGGGAGGTCAATGTTGGGACAGCACAGCATCCTGGCACACAGCTCCCTGTGGTCGACCTCTGTGGGGCTGGACAGATGGAAATCCCAGGCACAGCAGCCTGGAGAGCCCTGGAGGATGCCAGTGCACTGCCCGCCAGGTGAGCACGCACGGAGGAGAGCAATTCCAGTCAGGAGGCTCCAGGCGCTTTGGCTTATGAGACGAATGCCCTTCTGAGAACACCTTGAGTCACCTGATACAAGAATGCAGCCCCTACCAGAGACAGCTTTGCTCTGGTTTTTCTCAGCTAGTCAGGTGTAGGTGAAATATGCAGCTGAGATAGGGATCTGGCCTGGAGGGCCTGGGCAGGGAATCTGGGCGTTTCAGTGTGGTGGGGAACTTTGGAATGTTGCCTGGCTGGTGCTCTAGGGATTCCTTCGATTCTCAGCAAGGATGGCAAGGAACTGAAAAGCAGGCATGCAAATGACCGCTGTGCTTCGGGACACGGTGTCTTAGAGCTTTGGAGAAATACAGGCAGGTTTTCTCCTCTTACCAGAAGGTAAGAAATGGATTCCTTTAGGGGCCAGCGCTGTGGCGCAGCGGGTTAACACCCTGGCCTGAAGCACCGGTGTCCCATAGGGGCGCCCGTTCTAGTCCTGGCTGCTCCACTTCCAATCCAGCTCTCTGGTATGGCCTGGGAAAGCAGTAGAAGATGGCCCAAGTCCCTGAGCCCCTGCACCTGCGTGGGAGACTGGGAGGAAGCTCCTGGCTCCTGACTTCGGATCAGCACAGCTTCAGCTGTTGTGGCCATTTGGGGAGGGAACCGCTGGATGGAAAACCTCTCTCTCTCTCTACCTTTCTCTCTCTGTAACTCTGACTTTCAAATAAATAAATCTTTAAAAAAAAAAAAAAAGAAATCGAAATGGATTCCTTTCGGGGCTACCACAGCTGCTGAAGCAAGCAGGATGGTGGATTGACAGCTAACACTTGTTACTTTCATCTATGGTGTACGGGTTTAAAGCAGAGGGAGCTTCATTACTGAGCTGATTGAAACGAGCCTGCTCCGGAGGTTTGGTTGTTTCCTTTTTCTCTCTTCATGGCTTGAAAGATCAGATTACAACTTAGTTTTGGCGGACTTTTAGTGTGAGTGATTGAATTCTTATATTTAGTCCAGTCTGTTGGGGCCTAGGATGGAGCTTAGTATAAAAAATGGCCCCCATGATTTTTGTTTAGCTGCCTCTTGCCAGTCTTGTAAACCAGTAATTTTTTATTTTATTTTTTTTAATTTGACAGTTATAGATGATGAGTGAGAGAGACAGAGAGAAAGGTCCTCCTTGCATTGGCTCACCCCCCCAAATGGCCGCTACGGCTGGAGCTATGCTGATCCGAAGCCAGGAGCCAGGTGCTTCCTCCTGGTCTCCCATGCGGGTGCAGGGCCCAGGCACTTGGGCCATCCTCCACTGCCCTCCCGGGCCACAACAGAGAGCTGGACTGGAAGAGAAGCAGCCGGGACTGGAACCCGGTGCCCATATGGGAAGCCAGCTCAGGATTAACCAAGTGAGCCCACGGCGCCGGCCCCACCAGTAATATTTCTTCCAGAACCTGGGAGCCTTTGTCAAGGGAGCTGGCTCCCCTAGCTGCCAGTTCCTGTGGGAGAGGAGTTGACTGATGGGGCTCAGGACACACCACTCTAAAATACAACAGTTGGCACTATTGCATAGTGGGCTAAGCCTCCACCTGCTGTGCCAGCATCCCATATGGGCACTGGATTGAGTCCCGGCTGCTCCACTTCTAATCTAGCTCTCTGCTATGAGTTGACAGGGCAGTGGGAGATGGCCCAATTGCTTGGTCCCCTGTACCTACATGGGAGACCCGGAAGAAGCTCCTGGCTCCTGGCTTTGGATCGGTGCAGCTCCGGCCGTTGTAGCCAACTGGGGAGTGAACCAGCGGATGGAAGACCTCTCTCTTTCTGTCTCTCCGTCTCTCTATCTGTAACTCTATCTGTAACTCTCTCTCTCAAATAAATAAATTAAAAAAATTACTGTTGACAAATGGGACATCCCACCTTGGAATAGACCTGTTTTCTGTATTGATTATTTTGAACTGATTATTTTTAGAAACTGCAGACACAGGAGTAGCTCTAACAAATTGTCCTTTTGGAAGAGAACTGTACATCTATAAAGGAAATTACTGCAGCAGGGGCCGCTCTGGCCACTCGCCGTCTGCCCCTCAAAGCGAGGGAGAACTGAATCACTAGAGACTGACTACGGCGAAGACATTTAGCCAACCTGTGTAGCGCACCTGACTTGATATAAGGAGCTTCTCCCGGCTCTCACACCTCAGCTGGCCCTTCCCCACATCCTTCTTCCAGAGAAAGAGGATCTTTAAGCCTGAATGTAGGAAAAAAACCTAATGCATTTATTTTCATTTTTTTTTTCCCAAAAAGCAGAGAAAGAGTGAGCGATCTGCCGTCCACTGATGCACTCTGGATGCTCACAATAGCTGGGCCTGAGCCAGGCCAAAGTCAGGAACCTGGAGCTCACGTATCTCCCACAGGGGTGGCAGAGGCCCCGGTACTTAGGCTCTCAGGGACTGTTTCCCAGGGTCTGCAGCAGCAGGGAGCCAGAAGTGAAAGCAGAGCCCAGGCTGGAACCCAGGCACGGTGACACAGGCTGTGGGCATCACAGGCAGCGACCCAGCAGCTTCACCAAACGCTAATCCCAAGCCTGAACTTGAAGCACTTTTCTTCGGGATCTACCCAGTAGACTTACCTCTTTGGATTTTGTTCTCACGTATACATGAGGTGCACAATAATCTCCTCTTAGCCGCAGTTTTGCTTCCTGTATTTTCAGTAACCCACAGGCAGCAACAATATGAAAGTGTCAAATGGAAAATTCCACAAATAGAACATTTACAGGTGTTGAATTGCACACCATTCTAGCTGCATAATGAACTCTCAGGGCTTGCTGCTCCGCCCAGCTCAGAACCATGTTTCCTTTCGGTATACACTGCCTGCCCACTTATCACTTTGTCTACACTACCAGGTTGGCTGTGGTGGTTTGCAGTGCTTATCTTACCCTTATTTTACATAATAAAGGCCCCAAAGCACAAGAGCATTGATGCTGGCAATTCAGGAGGCAGGGAGAAGCTGCAAAATCCCTCCAGAACTTTTCTTATGATAGAGCGTTGTAATTATTCTGCTTTATTACTAGTTAACCCAGGAAAAGCGTGGTATTCACAGGGCTCAGTACTACCTCAGTTTCAGGCACTCCCTAGGAATCATGGAACAAATTCCCAGTGAATGCGATGGAAAACTGCCATACATCTTAATATACTTCCGCTTGTTTTTCTTTTATCTGTCTTCCTTTACTCCGTCTTCTGTTACACGAAGTCCCAGTCAAGAACCATGAACAAAAAAGATTTTTTTTCCCTTCCCTAGTAGCCTAATTTTACTGGGCAACTTACTCCAATTTGTAAAGCCACCTCCTCTGGTAAAGCTAGAAGTCTGTTTCTCCTCTGGATAAAGCCAGCACAGGAAGTCTCCCCAAATGCATGCTGAAACCAGGATGAACTATCCGTATGGCAGCAAAAGGTGCCCAGGTCATCTTACTTGAGGCCTAGCCCTTGTTTATCTCAACAACATGCACACAATGAGGTGCACCTGCTGGGCCACGTCCGACCTAGGATGCTTTCCGTCTCTGCGGTCTGCTAGTGCGTTGCCTGTGCTGTTCATCACATATGAACGCTTTTTCAATGCCCAGGTCTCCCCTGTGGGTCAGCCACTGCGTGTGAGCTGCCCTCTGAAAGGCGGCCCTGGGACAGAAGCAGCTGAGGGCCAGGGGCCCACAGCACTCGCAGCCCTTCCCTGAAGGGGCGGCTGGGTAGGGGTCAGCCACAGTGCTTTGTGCTGCTTGACCACATTGTTCTTCCAGACAGATCCCAGGTCTTCACAATCTGGCACATTTTCCTCTTGAGAGGTGAGGCGTTCCCTGCCCCACTCATGCCCACTTTTCACACGGTGAGACGGACCAGAGGGCTAAGTCAGTGACAGTGACAAGAGATCACACAGCTCCCTGGCCACTCAGCGGCCGCAGTATTGCTTGCTCCTTGCTTTGCCACCGTCACGAGATGCTGTGAAGCCAAACCTGGATACTGGCTTTGGTTCTGTTTCAGAGAACCTGTTCTCAGGCCTCTACCCCACCGCGAGCACATTATGAAAGCTCTCAGGTGCTTCCAGTCCCACACACCCTAGAACACGGTGGCTCAGTCCATTCTCCAGAGAAATGGAACCAGTGGGATATACAGAGATACACACACACGCACACACACACGCACATATGCATACACACACACGTGCTCACACACACAGAGATCTGGTATGAGCCAGTGGTTCACCTGACTGTGGACACTAAGCCCCACAATCTGCTGTCAGCAAGCTGCAGGCCAAGAAAGCTGGTGGGTCAGAGCCAGTCCAAGCCCAAGGCCCGAGGCACAAGGGAGCAAATCCCAGTCAGTCCCAGTCCGAGACAGAAGACTCAAGAATGAGGATCTCTGATGTCCAAGGATAGAAGAGGGATGCCCAGCCTCGAGCAGAGGGAGCAAATCCACCTTTCCTCGGCCTTGTTGCAATGTGGTCCCTCACCTGATTGAGTGACAGCCCATCCTCATCAGAAAGAGGGTGTTTAGCCACCACCCACTGTTAGCAGGGAAATAGGAGTTCCTGCCAGGACACCCAGATCTTCCTATACCTTGCCCCTTCTCTTTGTCCCTTGGGGACTTCCAAATCACGGTGAGCACTAGGACATCTGCACCCCAGAATCAATTGCATAGTGCAGAGCGAAACCCAAATCCAGCCGCTTTGGAGATGGTCTTAGCGCCTGCATGCCGTGGGACAGTGCTAAACAGGCTGACAGGCGTGTAATCTCTGGCACCAGTTAAGTTGTCCTGGGGGATTCAGCAGTGAAGTTCCCCTTTTCGTAGAAGAGAAGCCTTGGCTCACACAGAGCATTAAATCCTCCCTAGAATCCAGCTGCCCTTGAAGGTATCATTTAATCCTTTTGTGCACAGCAGGAAAGAGGCCCTTGCAGCCCACAGAGCCCCAGGCCAGAGGTTTCTGGATTTTCTCTCCAGACAAACACAAACAAAAAGAGAGCAGGGGTGGCTTATTTTACACAAATAGGATTCAACGACAAAAAGCATTAAATGGGTCAAAGGAAAACATTTTATAGTGAACAGAGGTGCAATCTACCATAAAGTTCTAACAGCTAGAAACATCATGTGACAATAATGAAGTATGTCGGAAACATTAAAATGTTTGAAAATGCTTGAAACACAGTATTTGGGAGACTTCTAAACACTTGTATCTCACATGTTGACAGCTCAGATAAACAAAAAGTATCAAAAACATAGGAAATCGAATCATAGACAGGATTTTTGTTTATAAAGAAAAAAGTGTCATCGTTTTAAACTTCTATGGAACATTTCAAAAGGAGATCATAAAAAGGACAAAAAGATAAACTCTATACGTTTCCAAGCATAAAATTTACATCAGCCATTTTTATCATAACATAGAATAATAAAGCTGGAAATTAGGCGAAAACAAACCACTACTTTAAGGTAGAGGGAGAACTCAGTTATTATGATAATTTTTAAAAATTACAATTTTGGTTTATTTTTAAAAGAATGTAAAGCTATTTTTCTTGCATTCCTGTAACAAACACTTACCGATCACCTTTAAGGAAAATCAGACAAGGACGGACAGAGACAGGAGGCAGCAGCGCAGGAGGCAGCGCCGCTGTTGGCTGGGAAGGCCTGAGAGGGCAGTTAAGCTGAGATCTGAACTTCAGCAAGAACTCTCCGCGAAGATCTGAGAAAGGAGCTCCAGCAGGGAGATGACCTGCTCTCTAGCAAACTGGAGAATCGGATGCAGCAAACGCAAAAACTAATAACGTTAAGTTTTCTCACTGGTGAGGAAAGAATGAAAATAATTAAATTATTCCATCAAGAAGTTAGAAAAAGGATAAAAAAACTCATTGAAAAGAAGAAAGGAAGCAATGGAGCTAGCAACCAAAATAATACAAAATAAACACAAAAAATAGGATTGATAAAGAAATCCAAGATTTAACTGTTTTGAAGGAAAAGTATAAAAGGTAAGCATTGAAACAAGAATTTTTTAAGAATACATGTAAATATAAAAATAAGTGTAGAAAGTTCACTCAGTTTGTCAACAAAACCAAGATGGCTCCAGCACCAAATCTGACAGAGAAAGAAGGAAAGAAGGGAAGAAGGAAGGGGAGGAGGAAGGAAGGAAGGCAAGTGTATCAATTTTTAGGCCATTCTTGTTTATGTATCTGGAGTCATAATCCTCCTAAACTGAGCTCACAGTGTGTTAAATAACTCATGCTTCACAACCCAGAAACATCATAAACAACAAAGGAACCTAAGGCCAAAATTACAAGCTGACATATGAAAGGGTTTCAAAAAATTTATGGGAAATTGGAACTAAAACACAGTGCTCATCTTCCATGAACTTTTGAAGACCCCTTGCATTAAGGACTCCATGGATGGGGTGGAATATCAAATCCAGATCCTGGGCCTAATGACCACACACTGGCATTTTGTTCTGGCCTATTAGTGGGTAGATTATACGGTGTGGCGTCTGCAGAGGTGGGAAGCTATAAATAAAATCAGGAACTTGGAGGAGTTCCCCAGTGAACGAGGAACAAGAAGCACTCATTCCCTGTGCCAGCAAAGTGATAAGAACATTTGAATCTGCCTAGGACTCTGAATAGAGGGAGATTTCTTTCTTTAGAAAACAAAACCTTAGACCTATACAATGTAGAAGTGTGGAGCCCAAATGTACACTACCCAGGTGGTGCAGGCATCCCCAAGGAATTAATGTAAACTTGGTCTGAGTGAGGCCAGCACATCCACTCGGCAGGTGGGAGCACACATGTCTAACATCTAAAGAAGCAGGCAGTGAACTAAGGCCTATGCACCAAATACTGCCTGTTTCTATGTGACTCATAGGTTCAGAATGTAGTAATTTTATTTATTTAAAGGTAGAAAGAGCCAGAGAGGCAGAGATCTTATAACATTATACTCATATAATATGCATATTATAGAATACTACATCTGTTCATCAATAAGACCTAGGAAACGGATCAACTCAGTAGCAGCAAGACCTGTAGAGTCTCTGAACACCATTTCCTATTCAATGAACCAGAGCTCCTTAGAAAGCTCTCTGGTTCTAGGCCCGAGAAATGCAGCTGAGCATAGAATATCTTGCCATTTTAGATGGTAAGAAAGTTATTGAAGATGACATTTCAATAGATGCAGGAGCCAATCTGAACAGTCTTTCTCTAGCCAAACAATGGGATAATTTAATTTGGGTGATTATTTTGACTACAGAGTATCTGACACTGATTGCCCATTCCAACCAGTAGTTCTATTAATTAGCTGGCATTCTTTTAATAAATTCCTCTTCTACTTTAAGTAGATGCCATTACATGCCATTAAGTATCTTGAAGATACTCTGAAGAAACTTGCCTAGTACAATATGGGGCATAGATGTTCAGTAAATGCTTATCTCCTTCCTAGGAATCAAACATCTATAATGACTTCTTTTCAAATATTAAAAGGTATATGGAAAATTTGCTTTCTATACAAGAAGAAGGTTCTTCCTCTGTTCATATTTTCTGTAGCTCTCCCTTCTCTCCCCGTTCAAGGGAAGAAAATCTGTAAACCAGCTGGCCACAGTCCAAGGTTTTGCTGAATCCCAATTATTACTGGCAGGGCCACTGTTGAAATGTCAACACCCAAGCTCTCTGGTCCCTATCTCTTCATGGTAAGAAGACACAAGACAAGCCCTCTTAACTCATCTGCTACCCAGTGCTAGAGGGTAAATGAATTTAGTTCTCATCTGAGGGCCTGGATCTCTCTATCCACCAATTCAGCTAACATTTCAATTTGAAGAATGGCAAAAGATCCTAGTTAGACATTGAGACTGAAGCTCTTTCCCGACCTCAATCTTTACCAGAAAATCCTGTGTTGAGAATTATCAGTTGCTGGCTCAGCTATTAAGAATATCATATACTGATTCTCATTTGCTGCTAGTCCTTGTCTTGCACAGAATTCCTTTGGGGAACTGATGGATAATGGGATGCTTGAAAGGGCAGGACTCAGATATTCCTGGGTTCCCTGAATAAGAGAAAAGGGCTAACATCATCAAGTAACCCCAAAATCCCTCATATTCTTTTTTTTTTATTTGACAGATAGAGTTATAGACAGTGAGAGAGACAGAGAGAAAGGTCTTCCTTCCGTTGGTTCATTCCCCAAATGGCCTCCATGGCCAGTGCTGTGCCAATCTGAAGCCAGGAGCCAGGTGTCTCCCCCCAGTCTCCCAAGCAGGTGCAGGGGCCCAAGCCCTTGGGCCATCCTCCACTGCCCTCCCGGGCCACAGCAGAGAACTGGACTGGAAGAGGAGCAACCGGGACTAGAACTGGCGCCCATATGGGATGTTGGTGCTGCAAGCGGAAGATTAACCAAGTGAGCCACGGTGCTGGCCCCCCTCATATTTTTTTTTTTAAGATTTATTTATTTATTTGAAAGACAGAGTTACACAGAGAGAGGAGAGACAGACATACACACACACACACACACAGAGAGAGAGAGAGAGAGAGAGAGAGAGAGAGAGAGAAAGAGAGAGATCTTATATCCAATGGTTCACTCCCCAGATGGCCGCAACAGCTGGAGCTGCGCCGATCCGAAGCCAGGAGCCAGGAGCTTCTTCCAGACTTCCCACGCAGGTGCAGGGGCCCAAGGACTTGGGCCATCTTCTACTGCTATCCCAGGCCATAGCAGAGAGTGGGACTAGAAGTGGAGCATCCAGGTCTCGAACTGGTGCCCATATGGGATGCTGGCACAGCAGACGCAGTTTTTACCTGCTATGCCACAGCACCGGCCCCAGTCCCTCACACTCTTACAGAACCATCAAGAGATAGGAAGTGGAAAGAGCAAGAGTGCAGCCTGATAGAGAAGTTGATATTTAACACCTTTGGCAGGTGGGAAAGAGGAGAAGAGGAAGCAGGTGAGAGATGAAAGGAGGAATAAGAGAATGGTCTCTTCTCTCCATTCTCTTCACCCTATGTCTCTCCTCATTATTCATTCCCACCCACACATCCAAGGAAGGGAGTGATTAAAAACATAGTGAGCATGAGTCAAGTCCATGGGTATTTTATTGGCCACATCATTCTCCTCGGTGTTCAGTCTAGGGAATTCTCCTGTGCTGCTGGTGAGCTAGGGAGGTGCTTTCACTATCCCTGCTCTGCACTTTAAAGAGAAACTCATCTCTCATTCCTTTGTTGGCAAGCTTTTCCTCGGACTCATCTTTTCTTGCCATGAGGAAGTTAAAATATAGACATCTGAGAAAGAGGTTTGAACTTGGAAAGACGTCAAGAAGGCCACTTGAGCTATTTTTTGTGCTTAACTTGCCTTTATATCAGGCAAAAAGAATCCTCCAATTGTCATCTCTGCCTTCTCAATGACTCTGGAGGCCACAACAGCACAATAAAATGCACACATAGCCTGGCTCTGTCCCCTGAACATGATGTCTCCCCTTGTGGGCCCTATGAGCACGGGCACAGCTCTGGTTAGGCAGGATTTGGGAATTCAGAACCTTGAGCCTAAAACTAACACCACCCCAAAAGAATACTATGTCTCCCAAAGCAAGGGACGTGGATGGTAACAGACCTGCCATTATGGGGCCACTGTGGCTTAAGCCTTGGCAGGTGACTACTCTGTCTGAGTGCCCCTGAGCAGTGGTGGCTCATCAGGATCAGAGGAAGCAAGCACAACTTGGAGGAGGCGCCAGCTCCTTTGCCTGTCTTCCCTTCTTCTTCCTGATGCTTCCATCAGCAATCGCCCTCTCCATCCTGCTCCCCTCCGCCCCAGTGCTCTTCAGCTTTAAGGAAAACTGTTTCTTGTTGCAACTCTGAGCAATGAGCGATGGTGCAAGATGACAGCAGCCAACAATGAGTCTCGTGTTCTGAAGATGATGTGGTTGAGTGTGAGCGCAGCACTCTGGCAGGTGAACTTTCCAAGGCAAGCTCCTAGACGGTGGCTGGCTTATCTTAGTTTGTACCCAAGTCACTCACAGGGGCTTCAGATGCCATCTCAGGTCCTCTGCTTCCCTCTTCTGGTCAACTGAAGGGAATCTTTATAGCCGGTTAGAGTTCAGGGAATGGATTCATATGATGACACCTAGCAATAGGACCAAATCACAATCTCCTCACAACCCCTTTCCAGTTCACAAAAAGCTGCACCAGGAAGCATGGTAATTAAAGATGACATTATTAGATTTCAAATCCCTCACACTAATGCAATCCTGACATCTATTCTGCTGTGCACACCTAGAGGGAAATGGTAAAACCTGTGGTTCCCACACATGCTATCGATGTGTGCTTTTTGTAGAAAAGATTCTATGATCAAATACATTTGGAAAAATCAAAGAGTAAAGAAAGCTACACAAATTTCTTTTGTATTTGCTCAGGTTTCTCTCTCTCCCTCTTTCCCTTTCAAGTAGAGAAAAAAAATTTTAAAAATAAACATTTTAATATTTCTTGGGGTCTTAAAATTGTTAATGTGTGCTGTGAAATCCCTGGGGGATAGAGTATACAGTTTTGATCCATGAATCCTTTATGGATTCCAGCATCCCGAGGAGTGGCATTCCATCCTGTAGAACACTCTGGGAGAAATGCAATACTAGACACTGAAGAAGTGAACATAAAAAGAAAGATCTCTACATGATGACATGACAGGTGTCATCTCATGAAGCCAATATGGAGCCCAATGAAGCAAATGATCACCTATAGTTTTTGAGTTAATGTTGGATTCAGTATAAATCACAATGTTCAGAATGAAGAGGATCCTACAGGCCCTAAAGATCCCTTGTGAGCCAATGCCTTCATTTTGCAGACAAAGCTATTGAAACACAGCTACAAGAAAGTCAAACCTCAAAATCCAGTGAAGAACTATAACTTTAACATGTGCTTATGGGAGTCCAGGTCTCGTGACCATTCTCAGGAGAATGATTCATTGCCGAGATCTGCATTTTGGTGTATTGGATGAGCATGTTTAGCAGGGTATATGTCAAGCCATCCACTCCACTGGAAAGATGTGCACAAGATGTTTTAGCATTTGACAAAACAAGAGCTGACTCATTATTAATTCATAAATCTACAGGGGGCACTTTAAAAAATCATCATCCTCATCTACACATCAAATGGAAAATCAGGAAATATAGCTTGTGTGTTGAAGTCCCAAGTGCTTTGATACTTTTCATATAGTTAGTGCATTTGAGAGAGAACCCCCAGCCTTCTGTACTGGCTAAGACTGTGACAAGAACTCAGCCGATGCAGCTTAGGCAGAATAAAAAGGAGGGTGGGGAGTTATTTGCTGGGAGGCTCACGTAATGGGGTGGGGAAGAGCAGGGGGCTACTTCCCTCCGCCTGTCAGCTTCCCTGTCTGCCGCCATGGTGGGGGGAGGCGGGGCCTGCCACACCAGGGAGGTTGTGGCTCTCACCGACTCACAGCCACACATCTTTCCCACCAGAAACGGATAGAGGAATCCTTCCTTATCTGCTGGGCATTTAGTCCAAGCCTCCCAGTGGATGCCTGAGATGGCAGATAGAACCGAATCCTATATTTAATCATAGCACGATTGTTTCTACACATACATATCTATAAAAAAAAGCTCAATTTGTAAATTAGGCACAGGAAGAGATTCACAACTAGTAATAAAAATAGAACAATTTTTAATAATATATCAAAATAAAAGTGACGTGAATGTGGTCTCACTCTCTCTCAACTGCCACAGGGCAGGTAGTGTACAGAGAAAGCATTGATATGCCAGGCAAAGTGATGATTCACATCCTGGGCAGGACTCAGCAAGACAGAGTGAGGTTTCATCATGCTCCTCAGAAAGCTAATTTAAAATTTACGAGATGTTTATTTCTAGAATTTTCCATCAATAGTTTCAGACCATGGTTGACTATGGGTAATTGAAAACATGGAAAGTAAAACCAGAAATCGAGGGAGACTACTCCAATCTCAGCGACAGAGTCCCCGAGAAGGGCTCAGCCTGGCTTTCCTTGTTGGAGATCTTCCCTTCTAAAGCAAGGGCTGTTGGACCTTAGGAGAGGCAGGTGGCATGGAGGGCGAACAGCATTCTGAAGACACGCTGCTTGACTTTAAATGCTGACTCCCCTGCCTACTAGCTGGGCAAGCTTGGGCAAGTTCCTTAAGCTCTTTCACCTCAGTTTCTTTATCTGCCAAATGGGAGAAATAATGGTACTTACTTTATAAGTTTTTATCATCAGTAAATGAGATAAAATGTGTAAAGAATTTCATCTAGTACCTGCCATGAGGTAAGAAGCCAATAGTTGGGGCCAGCAGTGTGGCACAGTGGGTTAATTCTCCGCCTGCAGTGCTGACATCCCATGTGGGTGCTGGTTGGAGCCCCAGCTGCTCCTCTTCTGATCCAGCTCTCTGCTATGGCCTGGGAAAGCAGTAGAAGATGGCCCAAGTCCTTGGGTCCCTGCACCTGCATGGGAGAGCTGGAAGAAGCTCCTGGCTCCTGGCTCCTGGCTTCAGATCAGCGCAGCTCCAGCTACGCGGCATTTGGAGAGCGAACCAGCTGACAGAAGACCTCTCTCTCTTTGTCTCTGCTTCTCACTTTCTATAACTCTGTAACTCTACCCCTCAAACAAATAAATAACATCTTTAAAAAAAAAAGTCAATAGTCATTCGTTGTTTCTGTTGTTGGTTCAGCTTAGGGGCTAAGGAGGCCATGCTTAGATCAATCACTACAGCAATTTAATGGCGAGACTAAGAACGTAAGTTCTACATTCTGATAATTTGGTATTAAGTACCAACTCTTGCACTTACTACCTGTGCCTTAGGCAGGCTACTGAGCTCTTCTGTGCCTTGGGTTTCTTCATCTATTAAATGGGGATCATAATGGTCTCTACTTTGTGAGGCGGTTGCAAAGAATGAATGAGATGATTAATGAAAGTCATTTAGCATCTCGCCTAGCACATAGTAAACATGTAACAAAAGTCATCAATGTTGTCATTAAGGCTTTTCAGGTGGACTATGAAAATATGATAGCCCATTTGAATGATGTTATTGGAAGGAAGGTTTCATTTATTTGTTCATTCCTTCAACCTGCAGTTATTGAAAGCCTGGGCTGAATGTGGAGAACGCAGAGCGGTGAACAAGACAGACAAGGCCATGAGCTTATGAAGCATACATTCTAGTAAGTCCCTTACAAAAGGGACATTGTTCTGAGCAGCAAAACAATAGCTATCTGCTACAACCACCGTCTGCTAGGCTCCCAACCTCTCCGAGGCCTTCAGCGTCCTTATATTCTGCCTCCTCTCATAGTCTCCTTCACCATCTTAACTACCTCTCTATTTGTAAACAGATATCTTTCCCTATTTTTGGTATGTATGTATGTACTATGTATATCAATTATAGTCTATAGGTAACTTCTGTGTTATGTGGATCATTTCTATGACAGGGATTTGGGAGACTTGCCACCTTGATTAGCCTCAGATTTGGGTACAGACACTCAGCTTCACCAAAAGACAGAAGAACACTTCAAAAGTCACTTAGTAAAGTCTCACTGTACATAAAAATCATTTTTTGAATGATAGATTGAATCAGAAAAGCAAAACAATAAAGCTTCTAGCAGATAAAAAAATAAATAAAAGGAGTTTGGGGGTGGGCATTGTGGTTCAACAGGATAAGCCACCACTTGGCCCACCAGCATCCCATGTCAGAGTGCCTGATTGGAGTCCCTGCTACTCTGCACTTCATATCTAGCTTCCTGCTAATGCACCTGGGAGGGAGTGCATGATGGCCCAAGTGCTTGGGTCCCTCCCATTCATGAGGGAGACCACATCAGAAATCCTGGCTCCTAGATGGTTGCCTGCATTTGTGGAGTGAATCAGGAGGTGGAAGATCTCTTATTCTATGTGTCTCTCCATTTCTTTCTGTCATTTTGCCTTTCAAATAAATAAATCAAGCTTTTAAAAATGGGAATTTGAAAAGTTATTACATTAAAACTGAGAACTTCTGTTCATTAACATATACCATTAAAAGGGAGAAATGGAGGTAGGCATTTAACATAGAGGTTAAGATGCCTGTATCCCATATTTGAGCGCCTGGGTTTGATTCCTGGCTCTGGCTCCTGACTTTAGCTTCCCACCAATGCAAACCCTGGGATTCAGTGGCGATACTCACATAATTTGGTCCCTGGCACCCACATGGGAGACTTGGTTTGAGTTCCTGACACGTGGTTCCAGCTCTAGCCCAGTTTCCATTGTGGGTATTTGGGGAATGAACTAACAAATGGAATGTGCATTTGTGCGTTCTCTCTCTATCTCTGTCTCTCTCTCTCCCCTTCTCAAATAAATAAAATCTTTTTAAAAAAGGAGGAAAGGCAAGTCAAAATGAACATTCTTCCATGTGTGAAAATCACAAATTGTTCATATCTAGAATACAAAATAATTCTTACAAATGTACAACTCAAAAAGAAGACAAAAATAGACAAAACAATAAAAAATGGGCAAAATATTTGAACAGACACTCTATGGAAGTAAAATTCATATAGACAACAAGCACTGAAAACTGACCAACCTCTTTAGTTATCAGGAGACTATGCCGTGCAACCTCACTGAGATACCATTGTGTACTCACTAGAGTAATAAAGTAAGTTTTGCAACCACCAAACATCAAGCATTCTGATACATTGCTGGCAGAAGTGTACATTGGCATAATTACTATGGGAAGAAGATTGACATCATCTAGTGAAATATTAGATATGCATGATTTATGACCCAGAAATTCCCCTCTAAGGTATATGACCCCCATAAAACCTAAGCTTGTGCTCCAGCAAACATATTTAAGAATGTTCACAGCAGTGTTGAATAATGGCTTCGAACTGGAAGCGACTTAAACATCTAGCAAATATGGAGTAAATAACAAATTGTGGGATAGTTACACTATGAAACAGAGGGGGAAAATATAGCAGCATGACACATAGAGGCTGATTCTAAGGATGTATGATTGAGTGAGAAGAGCCAAGCAGTACAGGACACAAAGTGCATGAGGTAATTCATATAAAAATAAGCAATTTTTATGACTACAAAGAAAAGTAAATACTATAAAAATCAATGGGATATTTACTCAGTTGAGGAGGGTGGGGTTGCAATCAGGAAGGGGTTTTTTAAGTATGGTAATGTTCCATGTCTTGACACAGGTAGTTTACACATGGGTTTGCTTTATAATACTGTTAGATCATTTTTTATTAAAAAAAATATTTTCTATGTTTGTTATGTTAGTCCCCCAACACACACACACACAAATACACACACACAGGGTCAGGGTAGGTAAATATGCTACAAACACAATGAACAGAGACAGAAAAAAATATATAGCCAGAAAAAGTTCACAGCCACAGAGCTCTCTGAGGGCTGAAGGTCGTGGGTTTGAGAATGACAACCACTCTGAAGCAAGCCCTGATTTGACTCTTTGCTAAATGAGGCAAGTGGTGTCTTGCCCAACCACTTTACACATTCTATTAGTATAACTTGAAGGAAGAGATTTAGTTACAGAGAGACTAGATAGCAAACATAAACTCCACAGGGTACAAGTCATCAAGGCTAAGAATCTCCCAGAATTTTCATCTTGGAGCACATCACTGGAGGTGATGGATGGAGCAGGCCAGCTGTGAGAACCTCTGATGACAGGACACCCTCTGTCCTAACGTGCCCCTTCTTTATTGCTCCTGGACAAACAACTCACTCCCCAGCTGCAAGGACTGCCCCAGAGGAAACCACCGTCCTGTACCATCACCTCCACTCCCTTGTACGCTGCCATTGGGCATCCTCCACTTTTCCCCCACAATTTTCTATCCAGCTCTCTGCTAATGTGCCTGGGAAGGCAGCAGAGATTGGCTCAAGGACTTGGGTCCATGTCATCCATATGGGAGACCTGGATGGAGTTCTTGGTTCTTGGTTCTTGGTTTTGGCCTGACCCAACCCTGGCTGCTGTGTGGCCTTTTGGAGAAGGAACCAGAGGATGTAAAATCTCTCTCTCTTTCTCTCTCTCTCCCTTTCAAATAAATGGATAAATACATGTTTACAAAATATTTTCATGCTTTCGAGGTGTTTTGTTGGTTGGTTTGTTTGGCTGTGGCCAGCAACAGGAACGTGTTTCCCATCTGTTCTCCATGCTGTGTAGTTCATGGGCACTTCCAGTATCGCCCTCACACTGCATTTCCTATCCGCCAGGAACTTGCCAACATTCACTGGACTCTGACATCTTTCAACCTTTATAGTAATCTGAGAGGTTGGTGCAGTACAGCCACGGTGGACTTAGAGAAGTGAAGTACCTCATTTTCACACCTCTGCTTCCCTGCCCCTACCCATCTACGTCCTGCACATGTGCAAGAATTTAACATTTTCCCATTTTTGGTTTTCACTGAAATACTATCATAAAATATTAAGAGTATTTTTGAAAGAAAATTTTAATTTCTAATCTCACTATTGTAGCAATTTCCCCCACTTTCTCCAAAGTTTTGTCATGTATATGTATGATGAATTTATAATCATATACATACATTTGTGATTTTATAATGTAAGGGATCACAAATATTTTTGTTCTGCTTAAACAACCTTCAAAACGCTCATGGTGGGGGGGTACTGTGTAGTATTCCATTAAGAAGACAAATAATAATTTATTTAACTATTCCCATATTAGTGAGTATTTAGGAATTTTCAGTTTATTTTAATTATTTGTTTATTTGAAAGAGTTACAGAGAGAGAGGGAGAGATGGGGCGGTGTGGGGGAGGAGGAAGAGATCTTCCATCTACTTGTTCCCTCCACAGATGGCTGTAATGGTCGGGCCTGGGCCAGGCTGAAGAGTCATCTGGATCTCCCACATGGGTGGCAGGGGCCCAAACACTTGGGCCATCCTCTGCTGCTTTCCCAAGCACATTAGCAAGGAGCTAGATTGTAAGTGGAGCAGCTGGGACTTCAACCAGAGTCCATATGGGATGCTAGCATCATGGATGGCAACTTTAGCCATTACACCACAATGCTGGTCTCAATATTTTCAGTAGTAACTAATAAACTTATTTGGGAATCATCAGTGTATTGATCATAATTAATACCATGGGAATAAATGAGATTATCCACAGACAAGCGAAAAAGTCTTCTAAGAACCTTGGCAGGGGGATGAATAAGACTTACAGAAAGAACGCTCGTGAAGAAGGTGAAGAAGGAGCATCCAGAGAGAGAGAAGACGCAGTGGAGAGCAGTGGGAACCAGGGGAAGAGACCTGCAGAGTTGGGGGTGACCTGGGAGCCAAATGCCAGAAACGCAGGAATCAAGTGAGGAACTGACGGGTATGCACTGGGTTTAGTAACCAGGTCACAAGTGCATTTAGTAAGAAGAAAAGAGTCAACAGCATCGTGAGTTCCACAATGGGATTTTCATAAAGATATCATCTGGGAAGATGGCTGAGTCTTGGAAGGGAGGAAGCATTTAACATTTGGTAGTGTTGGTGGAGAGGAAGTTCAGCCAACAAAGTGATCAGATGACGTGAGGGTGGTGTAGGACTGGCCTGGAGGCACATGGGGCACTTGGGACAATGCTGGCTGCCCATCTCCCAGCTCTCTGGCATAAAGGACTAGTACATTCTCAGCCTCTACTCGAGCCAAGGAGTCGCAGTTCATGTTCCGGGGAAAGCTGGCTGTCACACCAGATTGGAAGGTGAGGGGGAACATTCTACGAAGTGGCTGAGAGTCTTTCATCATGAAAGGAATTACTCCTGACGCTGAAGAATCTACAACAGTCTTTAAATGCTTAAGCTTTAACCCCTGCAATCTGAGTGATTTACCTCTGTAGCCCATCAGCCAGTGTCCCCAGGAGATATATTACTCTCTTCAGTTATCTGTTATTCTTTCTCTTATTCCTCTGTCTGTTACCTACCCCCACCCCAGTAACTCCACATTCTTATTAGTTTCAATCTTTTTCAGAATCTAAATATTTGCTTCCTTCGGTTCCAGACTTTAGATTCCTCCTGGGTTTTTCTGCTATCTACCAAATTTAAAACAAATTTATCTCTCCTGGGGAGGCGAAGATGTCTTCTGTTAACTCATGAATATATTAGTTAAGCATCAAAAGTCAGAAGATGCAGACACTGTCAGAGTCTTGGAGGGAAAACTGGAACTCGTGGTTATTCGTTGAGAAGCGGTCAAGTTCAGAAGAGCATTGCATGCACATAAATATCAAGCCCGAAGGTTCCTGTGTCCATGGAACTTACTTGTTCATGTGAAAAAGGATTGATGGGCAGGTGCATACACACAAAAATTAGGGTCAAGTTCGAGTTCATTTCTCTAAGGCTTCAGTTTTATCTTCCACTCTCAGAGCAAGAGAAAAACGACCCCAAACTACTTTCCCACATCCTCTTTTACTTAGTTACCTCATTGTCTTTCTACTCCTTTTGGGGTTTATTCCAGTAAATGGTGTGAGATAAAGCAAGAATTCAGCAAGTTGAATAGGAGAACCCAGTACAGTGTCTAACATACAATACAAAATGGTTTTCTTTTTCCTAAAGTGGGAAATCTGGGGTGAGGTGTACCTGTCCAGTGAGTTCCCACTTACAGGGCTTTCAGACTTGTGGGGCTCATTCCAATAAAGGCTTGCTTCAATAACATCCTCACCATATATTATATCCTACTCCCTAGAATCCATAATGTTTCCTTATTTGGAAAAAGGGTCTTTGCAAATGTGACTACACTAAGGGTCTTGAAATGAGATTATTGTTCATTATCTGGGAGGGCCAAAAGTACAATAGCACATGTCCTTTCGACAGGGAGGCAGAGAGGAATCAGGCACACCCTCACAGCAGAAGGGGACATGAGACAGCATGTCTCATGAGACAGATGATGGGCCTGAACACCACAGCCATGTGACCACAAGCCGAGGAACGTTGGCAGTCCCCAGAAGCCAGAAAAGGCAAAGAATGACATCTTCTCCAGAGCTCTGGAAGGAGCATAACCTTGCTGCCCCCTTGGTTTTGACACCAGGAGTACTCACTTTAGACCTCTGAACTCCCAAACTGAAATAGAATTCATTGCTGTTGCTTCACATCACCAGGTTTGTGGTCATGTGTTACAGTGGCCACAGAAAGCAAACAGAGCATGTTACAGCTTTGAAAAGGAAATGGGAATGGTGCTGAATCAATCAATCAATCTGTCTCTCTCCCTGTGTGTCTAAACCCCCCTCCCCCCCACACACACACACACCAAGATAAAGCAACCAACACAGGTGGCATTGAAGTGCTCACCATCCAGTGACAGCACCTTATGGTGTAGATGTCCTAGTTCATGTGGGATCACCATGGTCACCCATTGTCTCTCAGCCAGCACTTCCATACAGGCCACCTCATGCAAGGCATCACCTACCACAAGGCTCTGCACGGGACCTGGCAGAACCTTAAGCTCAACACAGACAAGCATTGTGCTGGGGCTCCGAACTCTCCTCAGGAGTGAGTGGAAAAGGAATGAAACTGACCTCTGTTTGGAAGAGCCCTCTGGACAATTTGCAGACTCAGTGGCCAGGGCTTCATCTCTTTGGCCTTCGGCAGAACTGGAAGTGACTCATCCATGGAGAGACAAAAAGAGGTCCCCAGGAGCAACCTGGACACAAGGACACCTGCTGAGTACTAGCAGGTCATGGGCTCCACAGTGTAGTTCTGCAGTTACCATTAGAGCCCTGGGGCCACAACGATGATTTATTTCATCTTTAATGGCAAAAACTATTTAATTATGGAAAGTAAAGACTTCATGTAATGTCATTGCAGCAACCAGTAAGAACATGAGGAATGACACTCTGGGTCATCAGAACGAAATCTCCCAGCATCACATTCTGGCCAACAGGCACCAGCAGAGGTCTGTAGGTGGACACTCTCAAACGTTGGGGGTATCTTCTCCCCCAAACACCTCTGACTCTCAGAGAGTAGCATCCATTATCTTATAATCCTTTTTTTTTTTAAAAAAAAGATTTATTTACTTGTAAGTCAGAGTTACGCATAGAAGGAGAGGCAGAGAGCGAGAGAGAGGTCTTCCATCTGCTGGTTCATTCCCCAATTGGCCGCAATGGCCAGAGCTGTGCCGATCGTAAGCCAAGAGCCAGGAGCTTCTTCTGGGTCTCCCCGGCGGGTGCGGGGGCCCAAGGACTTGGGCCATCTTCTACTACTTTCCCAGGCCATAGCAGAGAACTGGATCGGAAGTGGAGCAGCTGGGTCTTGAACCAGCACTCATATGGAATGCCGGTGCTGCAAGCAGCGGCTTTACCTGCTAAGCCACAGCGCCAGCCCTTTTCTTATAATGCTTT
This sequence comes from Lepus europaeus, assembly GCF_033115175.1. Taxonomy (NCBI): domain Eukaryota; kingdom Metazoa; phylum Chordata; class Mammalia; order Lagomorpha; family Leporidae; genus Lepus; species Lepus europaeus. The sequence goes on from NC_084831.1 coordinate 111,097,104, forward strand.
GATTTGAAGAGTGAGGGCAAAGAGTGGTCATATTTTCTGCTCAGGGAGGTTTGCATTCATCCCTCAGAATGGCCCTTGGCAACTTCATAAAGTACTTACCCAGCAGTCCCAGATTAAGGTCCCTGGCATGCCAGCCTTGTCCAGGTGACAGCTTATTTCCTGTTGCCCTCCACTGTTGAGAGGAACAATATGAGTTGTCCCAGTGATCGGTATATTATTCCACTTCTGCTAGTGACTGCACGGCCTGAATTAACCTGCCTGTGATTTAGAAGTGGATGGGCTTGAATTTCATTATAGATATGACTTCCAGGTTCTTCTCCTGTGCCAGGGCACAGGGTTTCACTTGGAGGATGCTGTAATTACTATGCAGATTGCTTTCCTATCATTTGATTGAAGCTGCAGGAAGAAGGAAGGTCATTAACGTAACTTCTTCCTCAATTTCTCATTTCAGGAAATCTGGAAGCAGAACCATGCTTATTTCAGAGTAACTCAGCCCACGGAGCCACTCTCCACAGAAGTCTGGGTCCAGCACAGAAGCCCTGCATGGATGTAACCTCGGAGCAGAGATTCCCAGAAACCCAATCCCTCGGAAATAAGTTTGCCAGGTGGAGGCACAGCTTCTCCTCAGGGTCCGTGCCCCTCGGAGTGCAGTTCTGGACACACCAGCTGCTGTGTTACTCACCCACTGGTGCAGAGCTCATGGCCGGGGTGTGATGGTGGCACTGCTGGGGCACATTCACTGCCATGCCCAGCCCAGGCTGAACTCAAGCAAGCCTCTGGACTTCCTGAAGGCAGCCGGAGAACACAGTTGTGCTGTCCTAACTTCTGCCTGTGTGCACACTATTTATCCTGGACAGTCAACTCTTGATTTCTCACAAAAATGACGGTGAGTGCTGGTACATTCAAAACAGCATGTGATCACAAAACAGGAACTCCATCTGGGTCTCCTGCATGGGTGGGAGGGGTCTAAGCACTTCTACTACTTTCCCAGGTACATTAGCAGGGATCTGGATGGGAAGTGGAGCAGCTGGGACTCGAACTGGAGTGCACGAGGTATGCTAGTGTTACAGGCATCCTTTTTTTATGTTAATGTATTTATTTATTTGAAAGGTAGAATTACAGAGAGAGAGACATATCTTCCCTCCCCAAATGGCCCCAATGGCTGGTCTGGGCCAGGCTGGAGCCAAGAGGCAGGCCTGCTTTTTGATAGCATTTTTCCCCATCAGAGTTGTATGAGTACTTGAATTAAGATGAACTCGTATCCTTTGCTTTGGATGTAACAAAACTGAAGGAAGGAGGGGAGAATCGACTGAAGACTGCATCAAGCAGAGACTGGAGATTTGTTTGAAGTTATTTGCATGGAGGAAACTGAGCGTACCACTTTTAAAACCATACTTTGATTTCCTTATTTGGTTTAATATAGCAGATTTTCTGCAGAACTAAGTATTCAATCTAACGCTAAAGCAGCCTCTCTTTAAACTGTTTTCTTATCTTTAATAAAATTCTTTTTGTTATGAGCATGCAGTATTAGTGAAATTGATTTTACAAAGCATCTAAAATCTCTTAATTTAGGGGTGGCCATGTACATGTACTTGAGTCTGTAAGCTTCAGCTCACTTCTTCCAGTCTAATCTTCAGAGGGAAACACCACCAGTTATTGATTTTTAGGATGCTGGCACTCCATCTCATTAATTACGATTGCTGCACTGTTACAACTACAAGCACAGAGGCAGCTTCATTTTTTAAGAAGATTTATCTACTTATTTATTTGAAAGAAAAATTTATATAGAGGCCGAAGCAGAGAGACAGAAAGAAAAGTCTTCCATCTGCTGGTTTACTTCCCAAATGGCTGCAATGGCCGGAGCCAGGAGCCAGGAGCTTCTTCCGGGTTGCCCATGCGGGTGCAGGGGCCCAAGGACTTGGGCCATCGTCCACTGATTTCCTAGGCCATGGTAGAGAGCTGGATTGGAAGTGGAGCATCCGGGATTCGAACCCACGCCCATATGGGATGTGGGCACTGCAAGCAGCGGCTTTATTAGCTGTGCCACAGTGCCAGCCCCACAGCTTCAGGTTTTGACCACTGGCTGAAGGGCTTAGGGGACCAGCTGAGGATAATTTTCTGCCATATTGCATTCACTAACTGTGTGGTCTGTGCATATGCGCGTGTGTACATGCACACACACCCATCTTGTGTGATGGTTACACCTGATCCAGGATATTGGCACATTTCATCCAACTTCCGTATACCCACAGAGCAACACCGCTCCTCCATGATAGAAAGGGCCTGTGACGCTGCCTCCAAAAAGACTAAAACACATCACTGTGTTTACACGAGGTAGCACCGCTAAGCACTGAGTTTTCTTTCTTTTCTTGTGTTCATGGCGCCTCTACCGGCCCACACCTGGCAATCTGGATGCTGCATGTGATTCCAGAGTTTATTTCTGAGGGAGGGACCGCAGGCCACAGATTAGCACACAGCGAGGGAACAGGGCCCTGACAAGTGCAGCTCATCAGCTGAGTCAGTTGGGATGGAAGTGGCAATTTGAGCAGCCGTGTTTTCTGTTCTCCTTAGACAGTTTGGGTTGTTGCAGTGTAGGAGTTTTAGCAAGAGTTGTGAATTCACTAGGGAAGGAATCAGGAGGTACTTACACAGGCAAGGAATGAGAAAGGCATTTCGTAATTCAGCCAGAGACAGAGGCTCCCCTGATTTTACTGTGAAGGTTTTTAAAAAGCAGTGTTAAGAGCTCCAGTTGCTAACAGTCATGCTGAGCAGAGGTGGCCCGAAGTTGTCTTGTGATCAGAGAAGTCTGGCTCGCTGCTAGCTTATTGCTCCACGCTTGAGAACAAGAGTGGCTAAGTCAGATTTGGCTGGGTTCAGAGCCAGGACCTGCCACTTACTAGCTGTGTGACATTGGCCATCAGGCCTGCTTCCTTATCTGGAAAATGGATTTCACAACAGTGCCTATCTAATACGATGAATAAGCATATTATAAGTGCTAACATGTTCAATGGACTTAGTACAAGGCCTGGCACACAGTGAGTTCTCCATAAAACCACACCGATCATTTTGCTTAAGTGTCTGAAAGCTGATCCTTCGTAAGCAGCCTCATTCCCTTGGAATGGTTTTCAACAAATGATCTTTTCATGGAAGACACACAAGAAAACTCCAATCAAGACCAGGTGAAATTATCCTGAGTTCGATATCGGTAGCGGCCTAAATGAACAAGGTATCAGTGTGTGCTAGTCTCTGTGCTGATATTCCCACTCCCTTTATGCAGATCATTGGAGCTGAATGCAGTCTAAATAAAATGTTAAAGTTGTAATGCCCAAGTGGAACTTATTTAAGGAGCGATCATGGCTAGAAACAGGCCTGCAAAAATAGCTCTCGTCCTTACATCACTTGTCCCCAGCGGCGCCTTCAAGTCTTCCTGACAAACAGGCCTTTCCTCCTGCAGACCCAGATTCCATTCTGCCTCACGCATCCCCAGCACAACAGCCAGCTGAGTTCTAATTGCAGAATCTTCATTACCAGGGATGATTGAAACTATAAAAAGAACCCAGCTGAATTTTTCACATCCTGCTGGGTGAGCACAAGGACTGCTCTCCTGTTCCTGCCCTCCTCCTCCCCCAGCAGTTATCCTTGGTACACGTGTGGTCCAGCTTGTGCAAGATGCACTGAGAAATTGAAGGATGCTATCTCCCTTTCCCTCCAAACCTCCCTCCCCAGGAGTGGGTTGATGCCCGTGACAAATGCACCTGGCCTTTCTCCACAGCTGCAAGACAAGAGGTTTATTTCCTAACTGCCTCACCTAGGTGTCTTGCTCTAAGTCACCTAAAGAGACCGGAGGAAGATAAAAGACATTTTTCCTAACCCCTTGGGCCTTTGTGACAACCTATGGAACCCTGTCTGCAAAGTCACCTTTTCCAGTTACATCCTTTCTCAGTTCAGTCCATCCTTGAGCCCTCAAAATCACCTGCTGAGTGCCCAGTACCAAGTTAATTACAGTGAAGGGGACATCTAGAAGCCAGAGGCCACCAAGGAATTTAAAATGCAGTTGAAAGGCAAATCTAGACAGGATTACTCCTGGCCCTGCAGCTAATAACTAGGAACAAAAGAGTGATTTGTGCAAATTTTTATATAAAATGTGTAACACCTTTTCTCTATCTGCATGTGTGGGAGGGAGTGGAAAAGAGTATGTATCTCTATGAGGGTACTTTAAAATTTTCATGAGAAAATAGAAGGAAAAGATAAGTTTATGTTGGTGGAAAATATACTTACTTACATTTTTAAAGAGATTATTCTATTATCTATTTGAAGGGTAGAGAGAGTCAGAGAGAGATCTTCCACTCACTGATTTACTCCCCAAATGTATACAATAGCCAGTGCTGGGCCAAGTCAAAGCTAGGAGCTCGGAACTCAATATAGGTCTCTCACATGGGGCAGGGACTGAAGCACTTTGGGCCATCCTCTGCACATTAGCAGGAAGCTGGAATCAGAAGCAGAGCCAGGACTTGAACCCAGACACTCTGATACGGAATGTGGGAGTCCCAATCAGCATTCACTCTTGGTGTTGTATGTTCTGTGGGTTTGGACGGGTATTTGATATGTACCTAGATAAAGTGTTTTCCTCTAAGTTTCTCTGCCTTACCCCAATGAAAAGAGTCACAGCTATTATGACAGTGAAACCAACCAACCAACCACCGGCCAATAACATCTGCAACAAAACCAGATACTAAGGTGTCCTGGAAACTTCAAAATATCAAGGGGTGAGGCCACACCACCAGGCAAGATTACCCTACTGGTTTTAACATCTAGGAGGAAGCGTCAGGGAGACAGTTCCAAGAGCCAGGGAGCTCAGAGATTCCTAGTGAATTCTCAGCCTCAAAAGGAGGGCACTCCACAAAGGTGACCAGTGGAGCAGACCCAGCTGAGACTGCCCAGGGCATGGTGGTTTGCCATGGCTGTGTGCAACTTCCCTTCAGAGAGCGGGGAAAACAGAGGAACACGTCGTACACAACATTACCCATAGAGCAGTGCCCTGGGTGGGTCTTCGCCTCACCCAACATTATTGAGAAAAAGAAAAATCAAATTCCCAGGCTGCACAGGGGCGGCACATTAACTCTCTGGGGCTCTGGACGCCTGCTGTGAGGAGCGAGTGGACAGCACAGCAACACAGCAGCAGGGGGACACGTGTCCCTTCCTCCTGCCTCCCTGTCAAGGGAGTACAACTCCATGAAGGAAAAAAAAAGACCAAAACAGCAAACCCAGGGCTAGGACAGAGGTCAGGGCCCCCTAGGAAGAGGCAGCAGTCGGGGGTAGGCGGGGGGGGGGGGGGGGGGGGCGGGGGATAAGCCCTGCCTGATGCACTGACTATCTTCCCCAAGGTTTCCTCCTCTAAAATCAGCAGGAATGATACAAATGAGAGCTTGGGTTAGGCTTCTCCTCACTAAGCCAAAAATGCTGCCAAGTACCTGACTCCTTTGAGATAAAACAAATTAAGTAAAAAAATACCAAGTGATGCAAGCACTAATTAAAGAAAGGTAATAAACTTAATCGCCATATAGAGGGAATAGATAGGTAAGAAAATTGAAATAAGCATAATACATTCTTAATAAATAATAAATAATTATTGTACCTAATATATAGATATATAGAGAGATGATAGAATATTGTTAACACAAAGTGAATATGAACATTTTTGAAAAGATCAAGCAGGACCAGCGCTGTGACGTAGTAGGTCAAGCCTCCATCTGCAGTGCTTGCATCCCATATGGGCTCCAGTTAAACTCTGGCTGCTCTACTTCCAATTCAGCTCCCTGCTAATGGCCTGGGAAAGCACCAGAAGATAGTGTAAATGCTTGAGCTTCTTCACCCACCTGGCAGACCTGGAAGCAAGTAAAAATACCAGATAGAAGACATATAACAGTTTTTTTTTTTTTTTTTTTGACACGCAGAGTGGACAGTGAGAGAGAGAGAAAGGTCTTCCTTTTCTGTTGGTTCACCCCCCAATGGCCGCTGCAGCCGGCGCACCGCGCTGATCCGAAGCCAGGAGCCAGGTGCTTCTCCTGGTCTCCCATGCGGGTGCAGGGCCCAAGCACTTGGGCCATCCTCCACTGCCTTCCCGGGCCACAGCTGAGAGCTGGACTGGAAGAGGAGCAACCGGGACAGAATCTGGCGCCCCGACCAGGACTAGAACCCAGTGTGCCCCAGCCGCAGGCAGAGGATTAGCCTATTGAGCCATGGCGCCAGCTGACATATAACAGTTTTTAATGAAGTAGCCTAATTGAAGATGGAAATAACAGAATGAATAGAAATGTGAATTTGCAAACAAATGATGAGGTAGAACTACCTCCCCAAGTGACTGAGAAAACATTATAGTTGAATTTTTTAACATCCTGTGACAAAAGTCCTAAAGGAAAGGAAAAAGAAAAAAAGAGGGATGGGCATTGTGGTGCAGCGGGTTAAGCTGCTTCCTGGGAGCCCGCACCCCATGTCAGAGGGCCAGTTTGAGTCCTGGCTACTCCACTTCCCATCCTGCTCCCTGATAATGTTCCTGGAAAGCAGCAAATCCTGGATGGTTCAAGTACTTGAGTTCCTGCCACCCTCGTGGGAGACCTGAATGGAGTTCCTGGCTCCTGGTGTCAGCCTGGCCCAGCCCTGGCTATTGTGACCACTTTGAGGAGAGAACCAGCGATAGGAACATCTCTCTCTCTCTCTCTCTCTCTCTCTCTCTCTCTCTCCTTTACAAATAAATAAGTAAATGAATAAATCCTTAAAAAAAAAAATGAAACAGAGGACAATGTGCTAGCTTGTAACACCATGACCCCAGTAAATCACAACTCTCATGGTGTAGGGCCAGTGCCTCTTGCATTGATGCTGAACTTCATCATTTGCCTTACTTTGACTAATGGGATATCAGTAAATGCGATGCTAGCAAAGATGTGCCTTGGACTTGGGTGGGATGCATGTCATCAGAAGTCTTACAATGACCAATGGGACACCTGTAAATCCAAAGCAAATAGAAACTTCGTAGGCACTGTTGCTGAATGCTGCCCTAACCATGAAGGGAAGTGTAGTCTAGCCCCCTTGAAGATAAAGACAACATGGAGAGAGAGATTGTCATCCCAGTCCCCTGGGCTCTCCTCAGTTGTGAGCAGACACATGATGTGCCCAGTTGCAATCAATAAAAACACTTACCCCACCCACAAGTCCTAAGAAATAATTGTCCTTTAAAACCACTAACTTTAGGGGTAATTTATTAAGTATATAGTGAGAGATAATTGATATAGGAGATAATATACAGAAAATAACCAAACTAAATTGACAGAAAAATGATGTAAATCAACAGAATAAAAGATTTTAGACAAAATTTTTTTAAAAATTAGATGTAAAGGCTAGTTTAGTACCAAAAGGATACAAAAGGAAGGAAGGAAGGAAGGAAGGAAGGAAGGAAGGAAGGAAGGAAGGAAGGAAGGAAGAAAGAAAGAAAGAGAGAAAGAAAGGGCATTCTTATCCAGGATGGTGTAATTTCAAATTCTAAAAGCAGAGAGAGAATAAACTTAAAAATAACATGAGTAGTTTTGCTTCAGACTTCTCAATCATGACACGGAATCAAGAAGTCAATGGAGTACTAGGCTCAAGGAGTAAAAGCAGAAAGACTTCTGGCCTTGAGCTGAACTCTCCCATTTAAATGTGGGGTTCAGTAAAGATATTATATAAGCAAAGCTACAAGAACTTTAACACTCCAAAAAATACTTCTTAATCAAAAAGTAATGAGGTGAATTATCAGTTCAAAAAGTTATTAAATACAATAAAGAGGAACAACAAAATTTTTTATTTAAAAAATTGATAAAATTGATTACCTCTGACAAGAGTAATGAAGGAGAATATAAATAAATAAAATGTAGAATAAAGGGAAAATTAAAGATGAAGAACTATATGATAATAAATTTGATAACATCAATGAAATGGAGGAGAAAGTTCCTCAGGGAAATTTATTGAGGAGAGAAGAAGTAAAAGTTTGAATCAACTATTATGAATTAAAATAGTCATCAACAACTCTATTTAGACACACACACACACAAATGCATGTGCATGCATATATGCCTCAAGTAAATTTTACTAAATTTTTAAGAGTCAGTAATCTCTAGTTTATGATGTTCTGGAAAAGTTTAAAGGATTGACCACTACTTAACCCATTTTATAAAGCCAGATTACAAAATTGAAAGATTACAAGAAAGCATCCTCTATACCAGCAAACCTGGCTGAAAAATACAAAATAAAACCATATATTATTTATAATAGAAAATAGTACTAAAAGATCTAAGAATTAACCTAAGAGAAAAGAACCTCATAAAGAAAATTGTAAAATCTTGTGAGGGCACTTCAAAAAGTTCATGAAAATTTTGCATTAAAAGATGTTTGTTTTTGTTCAAAAAATTTGTAATCTATGCAAATTTTTTTATAATATTCATCCTCTATTATCTTTTTTAGACCCCTCACACTAGAGGATGTAAGTAATTATATGCAAATGAAAAATATATACCATGTTCATTGATGGGAAAGTTCAAAATTATAAAGAGGTTATTTCTCTTCTAAATTAATCTATCTAATATAATTTCTTTTTTTTTTTTTTGACAGGCAGAGTAGACAGTGAGAGAGAGAGGGACAGAGAGAAAGGTCTTCCTTTTCCATTGGTTCACCCCCCAATGGCCGCAACAGCCGGCGCACTGCGGCCAGCGCACCACGCTGATCCGAAGCCAGGAGCCAGATTCTTCTCCTGGTCTCCCATGGGGTGCAGGACCCAAGGACTTGGACCATCCTTCACTGCACTCCCAGGCCACAGCAGAGAGCTGGACTGGAAGAGGAGCAACTGGGACAGAATCTGGCGCCCTGACCGGGACTAGAACCCGGTGTGCCCCCGCTGCAGGCAGAGGATTAGCCTATTGAGCCATGGTGCTGGCCATTAATATAATTTCAATAATAGCTTATGACTTAAAAGATATAGAGAGTAAAAATCCATAAATAGTAGTGTGATTTTTAAAATAATTAGTAAATAGCAAGAGGGAGGGATAAGAGAAGTTGGGCAAGACTCATTATGCCCCATATTAAGTTTAGACAGCAAAATAATAAAAAACAATATGTTGACATCCTGAAAACAATGTGTGAATGTGGACTAGAGACAATGAGATCAGCTGAAATCTCAGATGATTGTAATATGCAGGCAAGGAATAACGTGGCTCAGCACTAGAAAAACTCAGGAAGAATACACAGGTTAAGGCAAAGAGAAGACTGAGTTGTGTGACAGGAAGTTGAGGCTAGCCAGGTGAATTACAGGTAGACTATGCAGGGCCTTTATGTGAAGTTAATCTTAGAAAGAGTCAGTGTAGGAGGGAGCATGGAGAGTGAATCATAAGAGAAAGAGGCCAATTAGACCAAGTAGAGAATCAGCCATTAAACTATTAGAATCACCAGGCAGGGAATGATGAGGGACCAAACTAAGAATGAAGAACTGGGATGGGAAGGGAGAGATAGAGACAAGAGATATTACAAATGTTGAAACTGAATGATTTGGTGGATTAGTTAAAGTGGATAGGGAAGGAGGAGAAGGAATTCAAGAAAACACTGATTTGCTGGTTTTGTTAGGGGCTAAGTAATTGCAGCATTAACCAAAATAGAAAATTCAGTGGGCACTGTTTATCCAGAACTCAATTTAATTTTGAATATGTCAGTTTTGATGCTCCCAGATACACAGGTCCAGTGGGTAATCAGAAATGAAGCTCTGTAATTTAAGAGAGAGGTTAGGGCTGAGGATACAGAATTGAGAATCTGACCAGCATATGGAGAAGTAATTAAAGCTGTGGATATGCCCAAGATTTCACAGAAAATGAATTTGCAAAGTAAATGTCAGGTAGTCAGGTTCTCCAGGGATCTGTGGTCCAAAGGCGGAATCCAGTCCTATCTTTGAGAGGCACACAGAATGCTAGGAAAAGTAAGAGCCACATTTGGCAACTGTCAGCTCACATCTGCTTTCTGTGGCATGGCTTCTTCACTGGCTGACAATCAGAATACATAAATATATGTAACACATCAAACAGATAAATCCGCTCAGCACAGATCTGCCTAAATATTTAGACACAGCCAAGCAGTGACAGAAATTATTAAGAAATTGAAATTCCAATCACCAAAGGTGATCAGTGAAAGACAGAACAGCTCTCATTCCAGCCCGACCATCACCATCAGACCCATGGCTGACTTGTCACTTCCACAAGGAGGAAAGCACAGTTCAGCACATCTAGAAGGTTCTCTGACTCACTGTGTGGATGCTAGCTTGTGATTCTCCTCTGGTGAATTTTCTTCTCAAGGCATCCCACCATCAGAGTGTAGATGGGGGAGCACGCAAAGGGCAGAATACAAGAGCAGTTAAAAGAATACTGTTTGGGCCGGCGCCGTGGCTCAACAGGCTAATCCTCTGCCTTGCGGTGCTGGCACACTGGGTTCTAGTCCCGGTCAGAGCGTCGGATTCTGTCCCAGTTGCCCCTCTTCCAGGCCAGCTCTCTGCTGTGGCCCGGGAAGGCAGTGGAGGATGGCCCAAGTGCTTGGGCCCTGTACCCGCATGGGAGACCAGGAGAAGCACCTGGCTCCTGGCTTTGGATCAGCGTGGTGCGCCGGCCGCGGCGACCATTGGAGGGTGAATCAATAGCAAAGGAAGACCTTTCTCTCTGTCTCTCTCTCTCACTGTCCACTCTGCCTGTCAAAAAAAAAAAAAAAAAAAAAAAAGAATACTAAGTGTTCAAGCCTCAGCTGCATGGATTATTACCGTGTGGCACAGCCTCCCCAAACCTGCTGTTGGATATAGAATAACAAGATTAATGCCCAACCCACCTACCTCATGAGGCATGGGAGTCAGGAGCTAATGAACATCTGTGCTTTTTGAATCGTGTTCTTCATGCTTTTAGGCTTCCTGAAGGATCCCTGAGGAGCCACAGTTAACAGGTGGGAGTGAGGGTAAGAGGTGTCTGTGGGTACAGGGCTCTGGCTCCCCCATGCCTGCTATACCAGAGCAGCTCCACTTTTCTCCATTTATTATTATTATCAATTTTCAGATTCAAATTCAGTCTGCTGCATCACACCCCAAATGTCCACAACAGCCAGGGCTGGGCTGGGGTCATGGCCAAAGCTGGGAGTTGGGAATTCAACCCAGGTCTCCCATAAGGGTGGCAAGAACCCAGTTCCTTGGGCCATTACCTGTTGCCTCCCAGAGCCCACATTAGCAGGAAGCTGGAGTCAGGAGCCAGAGACAGGAATTGAACCCATGCGTTCTGATGTGGGCTGCAAATGTCTTCACCACTAAGCTAAATGCTCACGGCAAGCAGATCCATTTTTATCTGCTGTGTGTATTGAGGTTCCCAAGAGATTTGACTTGAAATTATGTGTCCACTGCTAAAAAGTCCTTGAAAACGCTGATCTCTATGCATATATACGTATGACAGGGCTACGTATAGCCATGAATTATTATCATTGGTGAGGGAATTCACTGCCCTGCATGAATGCAGGATGAAAACGAACATGTATCTGCAATGAGCTCTGGATTATCTGCGCATTGCCTCCCTGACCTTCATTATCAGATAATTAAGAATTCATTGTATGTGAATTTGTATTGTAATAATTGTAACTCGGCTCCTAGTACTACCCTAAATTACTTCTTCTCTTCTAAGACCACAGACTCCCTAATCTTGATTACATCTATGAATGGGTGCTGAGGGCCGCTACCAACTTCCACCGCTCCTAGTTTAATTATGAGTTCCCATCTTGCAGCCCAGTAGAATTGCTGGGAAGAGGTGATGTCCCAGCTGTTCCCCACTGCAGAGTCACCATTCAGGAGCCTGAAATCTCCCGCAGCCCAGAGTGCCTGCAGAACTCAATTTCTCTAGATGTTTCAGCACATTACCTCGCACTATTAGACTGCGCTCTATCAGAAAAGAGGGTGCCAGAGAAGGGAAGCAGAGCTCAGGTTATCTGCTGGCAGATTGCTAGTGACTTGGCTCTGGAGCATCTTAATGGGGTTCCCAGGAGCTCGGGATCTGAACGGTCCATGCACTATCTGCTGAGGAACAGGAAATGGATGGAAAAAGGAAAAACTCTCCGTGTGCTCTAGTTTTAAAGAGAGAAACCTAAATCCTGCCCAGGTCTGGTGACCAGAGGAACTTGAGCTAGTTGATGATTATTCACATATTAGAATCTCCTGTTAGACCCAAGTCCCTCCTTTTTAGCAATAACACCCAGAAATGCCAGTCAGAAATAAAGGGAACATTTAATTTAAGAAAGCTCTTAAATTCTTAATTACTTTAGCCTCTGAAGACTCAGGGCTTTCAATCAACATCTCTCCAGGCAGTGGCTTTTGTAGTCAACTCGCTCCTTCCAAGGTCTGTCTCCACCTCCTCAGGGATGCGTCGCACAGCAGTCGGTCCCTCCTCCAGTGTTGCTTTCTCTAACGCCACCTGGTCATCCAGCCAAGACATTGGGAGGAGGCACTGCAGATTTTGTCATCTCTATTCAACTAGGGAAAAAGGAGCAGTGGAATAGCATTTCCTGACGTCCTCATTCAAGGCCTCTGGTCATTATAGAAAGCATGTGAAAAACAACTGCATCTGACATAGGAGTGAATGGAAAATTCCAGAATCCTAATTTGCTCCGAGCTGGAGTAGGAAGGAGAGACACAGCTCTGCTGGTGCCTGAGAGAGCCACTGGGTCCAGGCCTCCAATAGCTTGTATCGGAGAGGTTTAGAGTGAGACTAGGTGAACTGGCGGACAGGACCCAAAGGACAGGGCCCACACTGTCAGACCTCAATGTAGGAACTCCCAGAAGCTTTCCAGGAGCTCCTGTTGCTTGCTCAGACAGCTTGAGACTACAAGAATTGACACATGAGCCCAAACATGATCCATACAACCTGAGAGCCTCCTTATCTTGGAAAACTCCAGAGTTAGGTTATGGTCCCCTCAGGCTCAAACTCTGAATGCTCTTACTGCATTTCTAGCAGCAAAATCTCGGAATTTGGAAGAGCTTTTATGCACTATGGGCTTGGTAGGGAGCCAGAGTCTCCGTGACAAGTATTTTTACAATGAGTGTAGTTTTCTAGAAATTTTTTTTGTTTTACTTCTTTCAGGTTCACTTTTTAAAAAAATATTCAGTGGGCACTTTCAGGGCTCTCAACAACCCCATGAAATAAGTGTTATAACTCCACGTTTTCTAAATGAGGAAACTATGAATTAGAAAGATCAGGCACTGTGCCCAAGGCAAACCCACTAATAAAGGGTAGAACTGAGATTTTCTCTCAGCCATTACACTCAATTAGCTAATTGCTAAATTTTATTGGTTCTGCTTCTTCACTCATTTGACTATCTTTTACCATGAGCCTGGTTCAAGCCTTCATTGTTTTGTCTTGACCATTGCATATGTAATTCCTTAGTCTCTCCTTATATTTATCATTGATTCCTATCATTTCCCTTCGTTCATTGTCCCCATCCAGCCCAGCACTCCATCCTCCAGACCTTACCAATCTGTCTGCACAGGGCTGGTCCAGTGATGTAATGGGTTAAGCCACCACCTATATCACTGCATCCTATATGTGTGCCAGTTTGCATCCCATCTACTCCACTTCCGATCCAACTCCCTGCTAATGCACCTGGGAAAGCAGTGGAAGACAGCCCAAGTACTTGGGCCCCTGCACCCATGGGAGAGACCCAGATGAAGATCTGGGCTCCTGGCTTTGGCTTGGCCCAGTCCTAACCATTGCAGCCATTTGGGGAGTGAACCACCAGATAGATCTCTCTCTATCTCTCTCTCCCTTTTTCTGTAACTCTGCCTTTCAAGTAAATAAAATAAATCTTAGAGAAAAAAAATGTATGTGTCTGCAATGTTAGCAGGCTATGAACTTTTTGTGTTCGGGAGCCAAGTCTCCTTCCATTCAAGTATCCTTTGCATTTACAGTGATTTGCCCATAACAGGTACTCAGAAAGAATTTGTTGAACAAAATCAATGAATAAATGAAAGATGTAAAAATTCATTGAAGGCAGGCGCCGTGGCTTAACAGGCTAATCCTCTGCCTTGCGGCGTCGGCACACCGAGTTCTAGTCCCGGTTGGGGCGCCGGATTCTATCCCGGTTGCCCCTCTTCCAGGCCAGCTCTCTGCTATGGCCCAGGAAGGCAGTGGAGGATGGCCCAAGTCCTTGGGCCCTGCACCCGCATGGGAGACCAGGAGAAGTACCTGGCTCCTGGCTTCGGATCAACGAGATGCGCCGGCCGCAGTGGCCATTGGAGGGTGAATCAACGGCAAAAAGGAAGACCTTTCTCTCTGTCTCTCTCTCTCATTATCCACTCTGCCTGTCAAAAAAATAAAATAAAATAAAATAAAATTCATTGAATAAAAGAAATGAAAATTTAAACAATAGTTTTCTCTGGATTCCAAGATGACTGAATAGGGAAAAGACACGCTGATTCTGACCCAGGGAAGACAGCGGGGAGAAATCAGAGGAAGTGTATTCCCAGGGGAGAGTTGGAGCGATGTTTGCGGTAGAACTCCTACAGAAAGAAAAAGATTGCCGTGGAGCAGTGTGGAAAGTGCAGATGTGCAGCAGTGAGCTGGGTGCCATACATGAACCACACAGCCGGGGGCTGGAGGAGATGCTAGGTTCTGAGAGCAAGGGAGAGCAGACTACGGCAGCCCATGCCACTGGTGATGTTGTGTGAGGGAGAACCTTGCAGACCACACTGACTTTGAATCCGGCCTAGAGCCCTAGCAGGGGGAATGGTATCCACCTAATCCAGAGAAGAAGAAGCCAAGGGTACCCAACAACCAGAGGGGAGAAGGCGCCATCTTGACACCAGTGGAGTCCGTGGTGGTTCCTGTGCATGTATGACCATGGGATTTTACCAGAAGGGAAAAAAAATCTTCATTTCCCACTGACTTTGAGTCTGGATGGGAAGGTTGAACAGGAGGCTGGACACCCACTTAGGAATATAGGGTACCCCAATCATCTCAACCTATCACAGGCTCCGGGGCTCAAACAACCCAGGTGGAGCACTCACAGGCAGCTGACTCTGGAAATGACTCTTCTGTCTCCATGGATGGGGCAGGCTCACAGGGCGGCTCACGGGATCCTCTGTACCCTAGGACTGTGGGAGCCTTGTGTGCTGTGACTGCGGGCACCCTGTGACTGCATGATAGGGTGTGGGATGTAGCTGGGTATCTGGGCAATCACCTTTGTCTGACATTAGAGGCTCAGAGCTCCCTCGCCGCCTGGGGTGGGTCATTGCTGAGGGCTCCATGCTCACACTGAAGACTACACAGAACCTT
Organism: Lepus europaeus; assembly: GCF_033115175.1. Lineage (NCBI taxonomy): Eukaryota > Metazoa > Chordata > Mammalia > Lagomorpha > Leporidae > Lepus > Lepus europaeus. Next base: position 111,112,460 of record NC_084831.1, read on the forward strand.
TACGCAGTTTATGTGCCAGCATGGGTGAGGATTGTAACACCGTGGACTAACCCTAGGCATTGATCACCTTGGAAGAGAGGAAGTGAGGTTATGATTATGCCAACAGGTGTGATCATACCCTTCCCCTCTGCTGACAATAGAGGAGATCCAACATGCCCAATTTGGGTATCACCCTGGATTCTCACCCCACCCTTGAACACTGACCACGGTTGCCTAGCCCTACCCACCACATGCCTCTGAATATTCAGCGAAGGAGCAGACACTCCACTGAGTCACTGAGGCATAGTTCAAAGATAAAACCCATCAGTGGAGAAAGTGTTTCCACAAATTCCTAAAAATAATTGAAGAAATACAAAACACAAGAGCAAGGAAGACAACATGACTCCCCCAAGGGAACACAACAACACTTTAGTATTAGAATGTGAAGATAACAAGATTGATGAAATGCCTGAAAAGGAATGAAAAGAACGATCATAGGATGACTCAGAAGCAATAGGAAGCAAATTGAAAAGTTAAAGAAATCCATACACAACATGGATGAAAAATTATCCTGTGAGATAGAGATTTTGAAGAGAAATCAAACTGAAGTATTAGAAATGAAGAATTCAATATATCAAAAAAAAAATACAGAAAGCCTTAATAGACTTGGTAAGGCAGAAGAAAGAATATCTGAACTAGAAGCCAAATCTTTGGAAATACCTCAGTCAGACCCTTTTACCCCACAAAAAGAAGAAGAAATTAGAATAATTAAAAATAGAGTTCAAGGTTTATGTCTTATTATCAAATGACCCAACATACGGGTCTTAGGAGTTCCTGGAGGTGTGGGAAGAGAAAAAGACTTATAAAGCCTATTCAGAGAAACACTAACAACATCTTTCCTAATTTGGAGAAAGAAAGGGACATCCAAGTCCAGGAAGCACATTCAGGAACATGTTATTCAGTCTCCAGTGTTTGCACATGATCTAGAGATTCTTGAGTTGTTGATTTTCAGCTTCTTTCCGTTGTTTTCAGAGAAGATCTATGTCAAAAGAGAAATTAAAAAGTTTCTGGAAATGAACAAAGATGACAATACATCATATCAAAACTTATGGGATGCAGTGAAAGCAGTGTTAGGAAGGGCGATTACAGCAATTAATGCCTACACAAAGAAATTGGAAAGGTACCAAATAAATGAGCTTTCAATGCATCTCAAGGACCTAGAAAAACAACAATAAACCAAACCCAAATTTAGTAGTAGGAAAGAAATAATTAAAATTAGAAAATAAAATAAAATTGAAAATAAAAAAATACAAAATATCAATATAATGAAGAGCTGGTTTTTCAAATAAATAAATAAAATTTATATACCAATGGCCCAATTCACCAAGAGAGAGAGAAGATCAAAAGCAATACATTCAGATATGAAAAGGAGATTTAAAATGGATACCACAGAAATAAAAACAATAATCAAGAATTACTACAAAGAGCAGTATGCCAACAAATTGGAAAATCTAGAAGAAATGGATAGATTCCTGGACACATACAATCTACAAAAATTGAAGCACAAGACACTAAAAACCTAAACAGACCAATAACCAAGATGGAGGATGAATCAGTAATAAAGACTCTCTCAACAAAGAAAGCCCAGGACCGAATAGCTTCACTGCTAAATTCTCAAACTTCCTCAGAAATCTGAAAATAGGTATACCATATGATTCAGTCATCCCACTACTGGTAATTTACTGAAATGAAATGAAACCAGCATATGAAAGAGTTATCTGTACCCCCATGTCTATTACAGCTCAATTCACAATAGCTAATATAAAAAAGTGGAATCAACCCATATATCCATCAACTGATGATCTGATAAAGAAAATGTGTTATTTATACATTGCGGAATATTACTCAGCCTTAAAAAAGAATTAAATCCTGTCTTTTGCAACAAAATGGATGCAACTGGAAACCATTATACTTAGTGGAATAAGCCAATTCTCAAAAGACAAAGACCACATGTTTCCTCTGATCTGTGGTAACAGAGTAAAAAAAATTGAATGTATAATTATTTGCATTGCAATCTGGATAAAATTATTCCTGCACATAAACTGTTTAGAGGAAATGGCTTAAAGTCTAAATGAGCTTAAGTGTTATCTTTTAACCACACAAGGTACATTGTCATTGGTTCTATTTCATTGGAAGAAATTATGAATGACTAATTGACTAAAAAACTGTATATGGATGAAATGGTCATTTTCCATTCAATTATTATTTATAGCTGTTGTCTATATTCCCACGTTTTGCTTCTTACCTGTTAAACTTCTTATTTGGTGAAGTATTAATCCTTTTTTTTTTTTTTTTTTGACAGGCAGAGTGGATAGTGAGAGAGAGACAGAGAGAAAGGTCTTCCTTTTGCCGTTGGTTCACCCTCCAATGGCTGCCGTGGTAGCGCGCTGCGGCCGGCGCACCACGCTGATCCGATGGCAGGAGCCAGGTGCTTCTCCTGATCTCCCATGGGGTGCAGGGCCCAAGGACTTGGGCCATCCTCCACTGCACTCCCTGGCCACAGCAGAGAGCTGGCCTGGAAAAGGGGCAACCGGGACAGGATCGGTGCCCCGACCGGGACTAGAATCCGGTGTGCCGGCGCCACAAGGCAGAGGATTAGCCTAATGAGCCGCGGCGCCGGCCAAATATTAATCCTTTTTACTACAATGTAAATTTAAAATATGTTATCTCAAGTACTAAATATAACAAAAGACAGAAAGAAAGAAGGAAGGAGGGTTGGAGGGAGGGAGGAAGGGGGAAATATCATTATGTTCTTAAACTTGTATCTACAAATCATATTGAATTTGTTAAAGATTAATTAAAATTAAAATAAAAATGATAGAAAAAATAGTATTTCTCTGACTCAAAAGCTATATTAACAAAATAATCTTGAATCATCACTAGAATGCTAGATGCCTCTTACAAATACTAAGGGAACAATAAAAACAATTGCACAATCAATTCGATGAGTAAAATTTGAACTTAAAGTAATATTATTCCTCAGTTCAGTTTGCAAAAAGTACATACAGAAATGGTAAATTATATTTATGTAACAATGTAAAGTTTCAAAGAATGCTTATATTCTCTATTTCATTTAGACGTAATAGGAACCAGTGAGTAAAGCAATGAGGTGTTTATTATCCCCATTTTTCACGTGAGGAAACTGAAGAATACAGAGGTTAACATGACACATCCAAGTCACACACAGCAGAGACAGACTAGAAAACAACAGTTGCAAGTGCAAGTTCAAAATTCTTTCCTCTGTACCAGGTGACCTCTGCTAGCAGGCTTTGATTACACAACTGACAATAAAAATGTACTCTAATTTTCTAGCTTCCCACTCTCACAAACTGCTCATTTTTCTCCCCAACAATAGGGAATAGGGTCCTGGGCACCTTAAGAGGCCAAAAGACTCAAAGCAGGCAAGTTCCTTCAACATCAAGCCTTTAACCTCTGACTTTTCTCAACTCTCCTAGCAGAGTTGACCCCCTGACTGAATCACTGCTCCCCAAGAGCAGATTCACCTTTTTGAAGGTGTTGGCCAGAGACCGGAGGTAGGGCAGAGACAGGCAAGTGTGAGGACAGAGTAGCAAGGTGAAGCAGAAACCGGCTGGCAGGCCTAGGTTCAGATGCCAGCTACTTCTCCTTGTGGATTTCCAGTTGTCCCAGCACCTTATTGCAAACACGTCTTTCCCCACCAGACTGCTGTAGTGTTGCCGTTCAACATCATTTCCCCATATGTAAATGGTCCATTTGGGGCATTCTCTCCCATCCATTCACCCATATTTATTTATGTGTTTCTCCTGAGGACATACTGTCTCAATAGTGAAGGTTTACTGTAAACCTTCAAACCAGGAAGCTTAAATCTCCTACTTTGTTTTCTTCAGTATTTCTTTGGGCATTCTAGAGTTTTGTTTTGTTTTGTTTTCACATGAATGGGAGTCAGTTTAAGAATTTCTACAAAATACTTAGGTGAAATTATAACCAAATTTACTTTGGATGGCTAGATCAATGTGGGAGAACTTAATATTGAGTCTTCCAATCCATTTATCTTGGTCTCATAAATTTTCTCTTGGCAATGTTCTACAGTGTTCGGTGTAGAGATTTTCCACATTTTTGGTTGATCTATTCCTAAAGATTGGCTGTATTTGTTCTTATTGAAAATGGAGTTGTAGGTTTTAATTTTTTTTTCCATTTTACAATTGTACCTCCTAACGGCAAATGTGAATTTACCTTGTAGTTAATATGATTTAAGCTTCAGAGACTCCCCTTGCAAAGACCTTGTATATAAACCATTAGAGGTAGACTAGTAGTTTTGTAATCACAATCTGTGTTATTTTTCTCAAATAAGGCCCCCCAAATTGCAAGTACCCCAGACCACACAATCCTTAGGTCCATCCCTGCATTTTAGTAATGTTCTTGATGTCTCTTAGGGCCCATTCTTCTCACTGTAAAGTTAGGATAATGATTTCCACTTCCTAGGGGTCATTTTAAAAAAAAGATTTATTTTATTGATTTGAAAGGCAGAGAGAGAGAGAGAGAGAGAGAGAGAGAGAGAGAGAGAGAGAATCTTCCAGTTGCAATGGCTGCAGCAGCTGGCCACTTTTTTTTAATGTGATAGACTACGCATAACAAAATCTGCTCTATCACTCCGTGACATTAAGCACAGCCTGCAACATTGTTCAGCCATCACCACTGCCTAATTTCAAGACTTTTTCATCATTGCCAAAGGAAGTCCTGCCCAGGAAGGAGATGCTCCCCATTCTCCCCTGATCCCCAGCCTGTGGAAACCACTCCTTTACTTTCTGTCTGAATGGACTGGCCTATTCTGGACATTTCACACAGATGGAATTGCATAATATGTGGCTTTTCATGTCAATCTCTTTCATTAATGTAACGTTTTCAGGGTTTATCCATGTTGTAGCATGTACATGAACTTTGCTTCTTTTTATGGCTGAGTAATATTCTATGGTAACATATCACATTTTGCTTATCCATCATCTGTTGCTGTACATTTGGGTTGTCTCTGTCTTTTGGCTGTTGTGAATAGTGTTGCTATAGATACTGTGCACAAGTTTTTGTTTAGACACCTGTTTCAAATTCTTTTGAATGTGTACCCAGAAATGGAATCCTGGGTGCTATGCTAATTTTATATTTAACTTATTGAGGAAACACCAAACTGTTTTCCCTCTCGGGATTTGTTTGAGGATCAAATGAGCCAACACATTTGTAAAGCTTTTAGTATACTTCCTGGCACATGGCAACAATTCAGCAAATCGTGGCTAAAAGCTATCATTCTAATTACCCAAAGTTATCAGCAATAGAATACATCTGTGGCAGCGTGTGTCATATATTGGATGAATAATTAACTATGCTCCTCGTCTTGCTGTGTGGAGGGACCTCCATTAGAATAACACTCCGAGCCTTACTGCATCCCCATCCTCACGCCTTCCAGGAAAAGAGGAACGACATCATTTGGAAGATCAAACTGAGCCAGTTCATTGCAGCCTTCCCCTGGGATCCACTTGCCTGGGGGGGCCCACACCAGCATTCTCATCTCCTCTACCCTTCCATGCCGTAAACATTAAGGGACAACATCATTATAACAGAGGTCTGGGCCAGGCTGGGATGGCAGAGTGCGAGATAAACCTCACCTGGGCCATGGTACTAGCAAGTGTACTCCTAAGAGCTCTAAGCCATCCTCTTTAAACCTGTCCTTCATGAATAATTAAGATTATATTTTCTATCTACACTTGTCAGACCCCTGTGTGTTTTACGCAATTGGTTTTGGCAATGATAAGGAAAGTATATTATACATTATCACCCCCCCCAAAAAAATACCTGAACATATGCAGAAAAACTAACAAGGTTGATTCCAATTTCCAAATTTTTCTACCTCAAATCTAAATAGATTAAGAGGAGGCCGCTGCCTGTGGTGCCAGTATCCCATATGTGCACCAGTTTGAGTCCTGGCTGCACCACTTCCAATCCAGCTCTCTGCTAATGCACTCGGGAAAACAGCAGAAGACGGCCCAAGTGCTTGAGCCCCTGCACTTATGTGGAAGATCTGGATGAAGCTCCTGGCTCCCTCACTCAGCTCAGTTCCAGCCATTGTGGCCATTTGGCGAGTGAACCAGCAGATGGAAGATCTCACTCTCTGTCTCTCTATCTCTTTCTGTCTCCGTAGCTCTGTCTTTCAAAAAAATAAATAAATCTTTTTAAAAAGGCTAAAAGACAACTTTTAATAATACATGTGTTTTATATACATTATATATTATAAAATATATAGTAAAATATAATGAATGAACTCTTTGTCTTTTTCAGAAGTTTTATTCTTTGATCTTGGGAAGGTTGGAATGACAGTAGAAAAGGTTTGGACTACTCTGTGGAGTTGTTATAGTAAACCTTGACCTAGAAAGTGCTTTACAAGCAGGACTGTAGTGAAGAGGCTTCATTTCAGAATCCTCATCTTCTTAAATTACCAACCTTGAGGTGGCATTTGTTTTCGTTTTTCACTTAATAGAGCATAACGTCACATGCACTCTTTTCTCTGCTGGAGTGAGTTCAGAATTGGTAAGCAGTGAATGTCTTCTCTTCCATTCAAGTCAATAAACACTTACTGAGCACCTGCTATGGGCCAGGCACTGTGCCAGGCATTTGGGAGGAGACCAAGAGGAGTAACCTTCAGTTTCATAAGCAAAGAGTTTTTAGTCTAGTGGCAAAAGAAGAAAACGCTTATGTAAGTAAATACAAAATAAATTTTAGCTGATATGGCTTTAAATGGGTTTCAGCCATTTGGTTTAGATGATTAAAATCTAATACATCTCACCAAAGGAAATTGGATTCAGAATTTTTATTTCATTACCATTCCCATGCTAGCTATCCTCCCTTCTGTCAGGCTAAATGCCTCGTTCCCTTTGGAAAATAACATGTTTTCTATAGTTGCAAATGTATCCCAGCCTATTCAACTAGTTTATTAGCTTCTTTCATCTTTATGAGCCAATCCTTCAAGTGGCTTAATTGTCTAGTTTTTTGCTGATCTTTCTCAGACAGGTAGCAGGCAACAAACATCAGGCTAATGAATGAACAAATGCATGAATAAATAGGAGCTCGGGCTGAGATTCAGAAAACCTGAGTTTTAATTTCATCTCAGATATATGCCTTAGAAATTCATTTCCCTGCCCAAAGTCACTTCTCAGGGTTCTGAATGACTCTGCTTGAATTTACGTACTGGGTAGATTGAAAGAAGTAGAAAACATCAACACCCAGAGACCATGTCCATGCAAACCAGGGTATGACTAGATCCCAAGGACAAGCAAGGCTGCATTAAAGGCCCCGGTGGGAGGCAGCTGTAGGAAAATGATTTGGAATGGGACGCTGAAGCCAGGCTGCTCATCCCTCCATCCAGCTCTTTCCTTTAGCAGCTGCGTGACCTTTGCCAGGTAAGGTGCTTTTTTCTCCTCACCTGTAAAATGCGGAACAATCATAGTACCTGCCTCATCAGGTTGTTTGGGAAACAAAAGTGAGCTACTATTTGCAACGTGCACGGACCAGCGTCTGACACCTGGTAAGGACTCCGGAGCCTCCACGGGAGCACATTCTCCAGAGCGGAACGCCGAAGGAGGGAGCGGAAACACAGCCCAAAGGATGCAGAGAAGGAAGACTGAGGAGGCACGGAGCGAAATGAAGACACAGGCAGAAGGAAGACGATACAGGATAGAAAAATCACGAGGCAAGTGGCTGGCTTCTGATGAGACAGTGACCTCACTGCAGAGTGCAGAAGGAAAGGACCAAAGGCCTCTGCTTCCTGTTCCGTGCGACCGTGTGCAATGTACCTGACCACCCTGTACCACTGATTCCTTGCCAGGCCAGCGGCAGTGGAGACTCATGGGTACACACCAGCATCACCAACATGGCCCTCGGCAAGTTACTTAACCTCTTTGGGACTTAGTTTCAACCATTCCATGAGGATGGTTCCTACCTTCCAGGTAGGATGGGGTCACAAAGTGGGTGTTTAACTCAAAAAGGTCTCAGGCTATCAGTTGGTAATTAAGGCATGTTATAAACTTCAAAGCCACCCCCCACCCCCCAGTAAACATTAGAGGCTATTATGAACTTCAACGTTATTTACTATTCTTCATTTAGATAGTGGCATGGCCTGAACATTTTCTTTGAGTCTTCATCCAATTGATTTTCGAAACTAATTGCGAATCTTGGTCGGTGGAGAGATTTGATAGCTCCTCTCTCTGCTCTCTGTGGGCTGACTTCCTAGCTAACTCTCTCCCTCTGGATAGCTGTAGAAGCAAGAAAGACTGCCAGGACAGCTCTTATCAAAATATTTTAGCACTTCTACATCTGGTCCTGGCCGTAAAATAGAAGTGAAGAAACACTTATGTAAAGCTTTCAGAGCTGCGAAGGAAGAGTGCTCTTATTTTATTGGCTCTGGTTCATATATCTCCAGGACAGCAAGGAAAAAATAACTTTAAGATTTAAACCAAAAAGGCATTCAGTGAAAGACACTTAAAGATATGACAGGAACGTCAGCAACTAAGATAAACAAGAGCGGCAAAAAGAGTGAGTGTCGTTGAGAGAATTCTCTCTCCCCTGGGCTCTGTTCAGCTCTGTGTACCAAGTCAGCTAGCGAGCCGGGCCAGTGGGAGCTCAATGATCCCTACGCTGTTCAGCACCCCACTGCTGTGATGCTTTCCACCCTGGAACGTCTGCCCACATCCAGGCCGGTGAGCCGCCCGGTCCCCAGGCACTGCCTCCCGTTTTCTTCCCTAGTCTAGTTCATTCTGTCCCAGCCCTGCCTGGGATCAAATGGGGAACGAGTAACACAGACAGCTTTCATTCAATATTTATGTACCGTGTTCCAGATTCTGAGCTAAGATCTGGGGTATATAGATAAAAAGCAGAAGCCTGGCACTCCAGTAGTTCTCTGAGTGATGAGGAGACACCTGTAATACCAGGCAGGAACTAACAGGTGGATGCCCTGGGTCCAAAGGAGCTAGGGAAGACGCAGCCTCCATTTTGCCCGTCTTGTGTCAGCTGTCTCTTAGAATCCTCATGACTTTTCCTAGGAAGGAGAGATGAGTGTCTCATGCCATAGATTAGGGAACTGAGGTGCCATGCAATTAGCCGACTCCAAGTCACAGGGCACGGAATCTAAATGTGACTCCAAAGCGACTCCTCTTTCTGGTGTTGTTGACATCAGACAGGATGGCAGTGTTGGTGGGATTCAGAGGAAAGGGGAAAGGAAGTGTAGAAAATCCCAGGTGACATTGTGGGTCATTCCAAGGCTGAGAGGGACGATAACTGGGAGATACAGAGAGGAGTGGGGAGAGAGACTATATGCAGAGAGAAAGAAGGACTGGTGTCCTGAGGCCTGCCCACTCCTGCCTTGCACATTCAGGAATTTTGCTAGCTAGCTGCATTATGATGGCAGTGTTGAGAGGCCAGAAATTGGCACATGGTGGAAATCAGGGTATTTCTCCTTCTCCCCCACCTCTACTGACAGACCCAGTTAGCCAGCCCACCGCTGATGGAAAGGCAGGGGAGAGAGTGAGGATGTGTGTTGAAGTGTCTGCACAGGGTACATTTCTTTTGAGGGAAAATAAAAGTCTCAAGTCCTACACAATCCCACCCATTCGCATACTTCCCCTTGCAGGGATGAAAGAAGCCCGCTGCATGGAGACTCGTTGGGTCTGGATTTTTTTTTCTCCCTTCCCATTTTTTCACCTTTATTCTAAGTGTTTTATTATTATTATTAGTAGTAGTAGTAGTAGTAGTAGTAATTGCCTAGAGGCTTTCTATGCCGAGATGGTGCAGGAGGGGATTCCAGAGTGGGAAAGGGAGAAGATGGTCTGAGACGTGGCCAAGCTTCCAGCAGCCCGGCTCAGCGACCCCACAAGAAAGAGCCAGCTCTCCCCTCCAGGTTCTGTCTCCCAGGGCATCACTGTGACGGTCCTGGCTTACGTCACATCCCATGTCTGGGCCAGTCACTGTGACGGGAGGAGTGGGGTTCCTGGATTAACAAGCCTGAGGCCACAAGAAAGTGAGATTCTATTTGGTAGGTCCCCGTGGGTTGGGGTAGGCTGAGGAGGCACAATTACCAGAGTGGGGGAAAGAGGTCCCCTCTAGCTGCTGACCTCCTGTTCAGAAGCAGTAGGTCCTTGGGGAGGCACCCAGGCTACATAGAGCAAGAACACAATCACCTGACTTTGGGATTATCTCCCTATCCAAATGGATTTCTTTTGAATAAAATCAAAATTCCTTTTAGGGCCCTGCAAGATCTGGCCCTGCCAACCTCTGCATCTCTAGCCTCCCTCCCATGATTCTCCAGCCACCCCAATTTCCCCTTGATACACTCTAGTCCGGACTCACTGGCTTTCATTCTGTTTCTAGGAGAGGTCATTTTCCATCTCTCAGTTTTTCAATTGCTGTTCTCTCTGCCAGAAATGCTCATCCCCCAGCCATTCCCATTTCTGTCCCCTTCTCATAATTCATGTCAAACATCACCTTTCGGAAAGACTTTCCCCAGCTCCCACACGTTAAATGGCTTCTGCACCAACCCAGACAGCATCTGTCTCATCATTCTTGGTTCCATCTATCACCATCTCAATTTCCTTTTACTGATTTGTTTTCTTATTCATTCTCATTCTCTCTCTCTCTCTCTCTCTCTCTCTCCTAGAATATAAGCTTAATCAGAAGAAAAACCATGCTTGTCCTACACATAGATGTGTCCTCCTGCCTTAGCACATTGTCTCATGTAATAGTGCTTAATGAACACCTGTGGGATGAGTGAAAGAATTGAATTGAATTGCATGTACAAGTATTATCCTAGTGTAACCAGCAGAATGAACTTAAGGTAAGGGAAGACCTTCAAGCTTTATATGATACTAACTCAATTTTCTTGATCTAACCCTCAGTTTTATGTCCTCGCTTCTGTTCTGCTGAAACTGTTCAAATGGAAATGATGACCATTTTTCTGGTCAAATCTAATGATGTATCTTAGGTTCATCTTATCTTGATCTCTTTGTTGCCTTCGGCAATTGCCCAAGTGTTCACTTGACTGTTGTCTTTTTAATTTTGAGTTCCACAATTCCATGGTTCATTCTGTCTTCTTCCTACCTCTATCCTCTTCCTTATCTCTCCTCTGCTGACTCCATTTTTTCTCATTAATCCTGGACCTCTACCACATTTGAGTCCCCTTTATTTGACTATTTATCACCACATGAATGCAATTCAGCACTAAAGAAGCTTCTAGAGGCTAAAAGATTTTAGGGACAAGAGTCAAGAGTAGGAACAAGATCACCAGTGCTGTTGACATAGACTCTAATGAGCTGTCTGGGAACTTTAGTATCTAAATCATTTACACACTAACAAGAACAGATTTAGAAGTATTACCAAAGAAGTTAGAAATCTCTTCACAAAACTTAATGTCATTCCAGCTCTCTGCTGTGTCCTGGAAAGGCAGCGGAGGATGGCCCAAGTGATTGGGCCCTGCACCCGTGTGGGAGACCAGGAAGAAGCACCTGGCTCCTGGCTTTGGATTGGTGCAGCGCCGGCCGTGGCGGCCATTTGGGGGTTGAACCAATGGAAGGAAGACCTTTCTCTCTGTCTCTCTCTCTCTCACTGTCTAATTCTGCCTGTCAAAAAAAAATTAATGTAAGACTATATGATCAAAATGCAAAAGGAAAAAAAAAATCAAAGGTGAGGACAAATATCTATGCCTAAATTTCATCATCATTCTTATCCATAATAATAAATGCCTAAGAAAAAAACCAGTATTCAGTAAAAGGAGAAGAAATAAGATGCCCCAAAAGTCATGATGGCTTAAAATATTTAGTGGGATGGGGGTGAGTGTTTAGCCCAAGGATTAAGACGCTGGTTAAGACGCCCACCATGTCTCACAGCAGAGTGCTTGGGTTTGGTACTTGGCTCTGGCTCCTGACTCTAGCTTTGAGCTAGTACAGACCATGGGAGGCAAGGTGATGGCTCAAGTAATTGTGGCAGACCAGAACTGAGTTCCTGGTTCCAGCCCAGCACCAGCCATTGTGGACATATAGGGTGAAAACCAGCAGATGGGAACTCTGTCTATCTACCTCTGTCTGCCTCACAAATAAATAGAAATTTTAAAACTATATGTAATATTTAATGTATGGGAAAGTAATGTTACATCACTGAGTAAAAAAATGGAAGAGACAAAAATTCAAATATCATATGTAGAGAGAGAGAAAACAAATGGTGACCCTGCTTATTAGTGATTTTCAGTCATGATAGACTTTTTCAAACTTTTGTTTCCTTTAAAAGATAATATTTTTCATAGTATCAGGAAGTTTCTAAAAACCACCATAAGGGACATATAAATACAGTTGCAAAATACATTGCAAAAAATTCTGATGAGAGATTGCATTACAGAATTTACAACTTGGTGCAGAGTTCAACTCACTGTAATATAACACAGTGCACTAAACATCTCTTAAAACATTGCCTGGAGACCAGCATTGTGGCCAAGCAGGCTAAGCCACCTTCTGTGACACTGACATCCTTTGAGCGCCGGTTCCAGCCCCAGCTGCTCTACTTCCCATCTGGCTCCCTGTTAATGAGCCTGGGAGAGCAGCAGAAAATGGCCACATACTGGGGTTCCTGCCTGCTATGTGGGAGACCCAGAAGGAGTTCCTGATCCTGGCTTTGACTTGGCCCAGCCCTGGCCTTAGCGGCCATTTGGGAAGTAAACCAGTGGATGGAAAATTGATCTCTGTCTCTCTCCCCTACTCTCCCTGTAACTCTGCCTTTAAATAATAAAATAAATAATTCTTTAAAAAAAGAGAGATACTGTCTGATTCATGTTTTTAAGAGATCTGTGCAAAATTTCTCATAAGGGGCATTTAAGTGCAATGATGCATACAGCCTGTTAAAAACTCTGAAGAAAGACTGCATGACAGGGTAGCGAGAAAGTTCCATCCACTGTAGGAAGGTACCATACAATGTGTATATTAAGACATATCAGATTCCTGATTTCAAGAGGTCCTTGTAAAACCACTCGTAAGGGGCCTCTCACACAGTGATCGTCAATGGCAGTAAAGTGCTGCGAAGGAAGACTGCATTACAGAGTTCACCCTCTTGATACTGATTTTAATTCACTGTAAGAACACAGAGCACAATACACTTTCGTTTCAAAGAAAATTCTTATTTTGGGGCTATCATTGTGGCACAGCAGGTTAAGCTACCGCCTGTGATGACAGCATCCCCTACGGAGGCTGATTTCAGTCCTGGCTGTTCCATTTCCCATCTAGCTCTGCTAATGTGTCTGGGAGAGCAGCAGGAGATGACCCAAGTACCTGAGCCCCTGCCACTCATACAGGAGCCCCGGATGGAGTCACAGCTCATGGGGTCTAGCTGTTGCAGCCACTGGGGAGTGAACCAGTACATGGGAGACCTCTCTCTCTCTCTCTCTTTCTCTATAACTCTGCCTTCCAAATAAATAAATAAATGCTTTAAAAAAAGTCTTATTTTTACATTTTTTCCTTTGTTTTAGTGTTTTGGTTGCTTAGTCATTTCTTTTCACTCATTTTTTCGCTTATTTCCTTTAGTTACTAAGTAATAGTTGAACTTATTTATGAAGTACATTTTTTATAATTCCATACATGTCTACAATGTGTAATGATCAACTCAGGGTAATCAACATTCCCAGCTCCGCAAATATCATTTTTATGTGTTAGGAAGCTCCAAACCATTCTCCTCCAGTTACTATTTTACAGACTACACTTGCCCCATTCTGCTATACAACATGAGGACGAGAGCCTCCCCTAACTGTTTTGGTGCCTGTTATCCACTCAGCCTGCTCCCTCACACCCTTCCTAGCCTCTACTGTCCTCTGTTCTATTTTCTACTTCTGTGCAGTTGACATTTTTTAACTTCCACAAATGAAAGAGAACATGTGGAACTTGTCTTTCTGTGCCTAGCTTATTTCACTTAATATAATGCCCTCCAGTTCCATCCATGTTGTCACAGTTGGCAGGATTTTATCTTATTTTAAGGCTGAATAGTATTCCATTGTGTATAGTACTTTTTAAATCCATTCACACATCAATGAATAGCTTGATTGATTCTGTATCTTGAGTATTGTGAAAATGCTGCAAGGAACATGGGTGTGCAGGTGTCTCTTTGATACAATGATTTGTTTCTTCTGGATATATTCCCAGTAGTTGGATTACTGAATCACATAGTAATTCTATTTTTAATTCTTCAAGGAACCTCCCTACTATTCTCCATAATGACTGTACTAATCTACACTATCACCAATAGTGTAGAAGAGTTCCCCCTTCTCCATATCTTCACCAGAATTTGACATTTTTGCACTTTTTGACAGCTGCCATTCTAAACTAGGATGAGTTTACATTTCATCATGGGTTTGATTTTCATTTCCCTGATGATTAGTGATGTTGAACATTTTTCATATACTTGTTGACAATTTGTATACCTTCTTTTGAAAAATATTTATTCAGATCATTTGCCCACTTTTGGATCAGATTATTGGTATATTTTTTGTTGTTACTGTTGCTGTTAAATCATTTGAGTTCCATACATACTTCGGTTATTAACCCTTATCAGATGTACGGCTTTCAAATATTTTCTCCCAATCTGTAGGTTGTCTCTTGACTGTTGATTGTTTCCTCTGAAACTATGCAGAGACATCTTACTTTTATATAATCCTACTTGTCTAGTTTTGCTTTTGTTGCCTGTACTGTTGGTATCTTATCCAAAACATCTTTCCCTATGTCTATGTCTTGAAGTGCTTTTCCTATGTTTTCTCCTAGTAGCTTCATGTAGTTTCATGCCATATATTTATGTCCTTGATCCATTTTGAATTGACTTTGTATTGGAAGAGAGGTAGTCTTTTTTTACACTTTTTTAAAAAGTGTAAAAAACCTTTTTTTAAAATTTATTTGAAAGGCAAAGTTACAGAGAGGCAGAAGAAGAGGCAGAGAGAGAGAGAGAGAGAGGTTTTCCATCCACTGGTTTACTCCCCAAATGGCTGCAACACCTGGAGCTGGGCTAAGCCAGGGGCCTGAAGCTTCTTCTGAGTCTCCCACATGGGTGCAGGGGCCAAGGGCTTCTGCCATCTTCCACTGCTCTCCCAGGCATATTAGCAGGGAGCCAAATCAGAAGTGGAGCAGCCAGGACTCAAACCAGCACCCATATGGGATGCTGGTGCTGCAGGTGGCAGCTTTACCCTCTACACCACAGCACCTGCCCCCTTTTATATACTTCTAAAATATTTTTAAACTGTCTACATAAAATCATGATTTTATGACATCGATAATTTTTTTAAAAGATGTATCTATTTATTTGAAAGGCAGAGTTACAGAGAGAGAGACAGAGACAGAGACAGAGAGTTAGAGATCTTCCATGCACTGGTTCACTCCCCAAATGGCCACTAAGTCAGGGCTAGGCTAGGCCAAAGCCAGAAGCCAGGAGCTTCCTCCAGGTCTCCCACATGGATAACAGGGGCCCAAACATTTGGGCCATCCCCTATTGCTTTTCCCAGACCACTAGCAGGGAGCTGGATTGAAAATGGAGCAGCCAAGATATGAAACAGCACCCATGTGGGATGCTGACATTGTAGGCAATAGCTTTACCAGTTACACTACAACACCATTAATTTTTAAAAGGAACATATGGCTTGCTTTACTATAAATAGCATATATATTTCTTTGCATTTATTATTTCAAAATGTAATATTTATTTATTTTAAAATTTATTTGTTTTGAAAGGCAGAAAGACACAAAGAGATTGTCCATCTACTGGGTTCATGCCCCAAATGCCAGGGATAGACCATGTTGAAGCCAGAAGCCAGGAACTCCACCCAGGTCTCCCATGTGGGTGTCAGGGACTGAAGTACCTGAGCCATCACCTGCTACCTCCCAGGATGTGCATTAGCAGGAAGCTAGAGCTGGTAGCAGAGCTGGGACTCAAACCCAGGCATTCATTATGGGATGCAGGCATCACAAGCAGTGTTTTTCTTTTAATTGTTAAAATCATTTTCACTTTACTTGAAAGATAGAGAAAGAACCTCCATTTACTGCTTCATTCTCCAAATGCCTGCAACAGCTGGGGCTGGCCCCAGCTGAAGCCAGGAGCCCAGAAACCTATCTGGGTCCACCACATAGGTGGCAGGGACTCAAGTATTTGAATCAACACCTGCTGCCTTCCAGGATGTGTGCCAGCAGGAAACTGGATTGGAAGTGGAGCCAGGACTCAAACCAGGCACTCCAGCATGGGACACTGATGCCCCGAGTGCCATTTCAACCACTGAGCCAAATAGTCATCCCTAAGCAGGGTCGTAACCACTGTGCCAAGTGCCTGCTAATGCAGTTTTATTTAAAAAACAACAACACATGACTTCAGATAACTTGCAAACTCTTTTATTCTTGTATTTTGTAAACCATATATATATAATATGCTTTTTATATATATGTATATATAAAAAAGGTCTGCAGAGCTGTGCTTAACACAGAGTTAAAGGTGCATCAGGCCTCCTAGACCTGTGTGGAATTACAGGAACTACACTAGGAGTTGTCCATCAACCGTTCAGAGTAGAAGGAGGAGGTGACCCAGTACAATCTGGGTCACTTTCTGTCAGTGAAGCTTGGCCTTGTTTAATTAGTAAAGAAAATTGTTTGTCAATAGTGGTTGCCTGAGTTTTACAGGCATAACTTGGGATGAGCAAACAGTTGAAATTACAGATGATGGGGTGGCTATTTAATAGATGAGAAGAGCTGATATGTAGAAAATGGGATGCTGATTCATAAATTGAAATGCATAATTTAATTATTAGAGATAATCAGTAAATCTTTACTTCCAGTAATGGAATCAAATACAAAACACACAGTCAGCACAATTCAGGGCTCACAAGCTATGAAGATAACGCAAAACAATAAAGAACAGCAGCTAAGTTAATTGACCATTTCCATTTTTATTAATTGGAAAACTATATGGCAATCATTTAAAAAACAGAACTGTATTTTGTGGAAAATATGTTCTAGCCATTGAAGATACATTTCTTCAGTAAAATATTTTCATCCCGCTTTTGTATTATTTTTATTATTTGGGCTTTTAATAGTATAAGTAGTCCATATCTCTAGGCCTTAATTTTTTCATCCAAAATAAGGATTTTGGAGCATGGGTTTTAATAATTTGCTATGTAAGTAGAACTACAGGATTCTCACAAAGGTTTTATTCTATTTTATGGAAGCTGATGTTGACCTAAGATTGCAATCATCATCCATATTCCTGCATTCCAACTTTTGTTAATGAAACAGCATTTTTGATCATATTGACAAAAGTTATAAGAAGAAAACACTAAATATTTGATCATATAAAAATTAATCCTTGTGTTTCAAAATTCTTCTACTCATTTGGTGGAGTTTGTTGGGGGAAAACATAGTTTTACTGCTTAACCAACAACATGATAAAATCAAATAACTATTGAGTGTGAGCAGTTTCAAGATTTTGCTTAGCACTCAAAGTTTAAGATTACATACTCATGCATGCTGCATTCGCAAGCTTCTAGTTCAAGAAGTGTATTAAATCCAGGCCTTGAAATAATACCCTGAAAGGACCAGAGCCCATTCCTCCACACTACTTTTCACTTTTGAAATATCACTCGAAGGACCTAATGGTCTTTTTGCACTTTTTTTTTTTTTTTTTTTTTTTTTGACAGGCAGAGTGGACAGTGAGAGAGAGACAGAGAGAAAGGTCTTCCTTTTCAGCTGGTTCACCCCCCAGTGGCCGCTGCAGCCGGCACACCACGCTGATCCGAAGCCAGGAGCCAGGTGCCTCTCCTGGTCTCCCATGGGGTGCAGGGCCCAAGGTCTTGGGCCATCCTCCACTGCACTCCCGGGCCACAGCAGAGAGCTGGACTGGAAGAGGAGCGACCGGGGCAGAATCCGGCGCCCCAACCGGGACTAGAACCCAGGGTGCCGGCGCCGCAGGCGGAGGATTAGCCTATTGAGCCGTGGCGCCGGCATTTTTGCACTTTTAAATCTGTCACAAGTGAGGAAGTTCACGCTATATCATTAAAAGTAAGCTACAAAGAAGTATGAATAATCCCATCCCATCTTACAAAAATATACAGTTGAATCTAGATAAATGCTAGAAAGAAAGATATAGATTATACTGCTTTTATAGATGCACCAAGCACCATTTAAAACACTTTGTGGGGGCTGGTATTGCAGCACAGCAAGCTAAGTTGCCACATGCGATGCTGGCATCCCATATAGGAACTTCCGGTCAAGTCCCATCCAACCCCCACCCCCACCATCCGCTAATGCATCTGGGAGGGCAGCAAAAGTGGCCCAAGTACTTGGGCCCTGCCACCCATGGGGGAGACTTGGATAAAGTTCTTGGCTCCTGGATTCAGCCAGGTCCAGCCCCAGCCCATGTGGCCATTTGGGGAGTGAACCAATAGATGGAAGATCCCCCTCTCTCTCTTCATTTCAAATAAACAAATATTTAATTTTTATTTATTTTAAGAGTAAGCATGCTAGGCAAGTTTAATAAAAAGAAGTAACGAAGAGAGTACACCTGACAGATCAGGCGGGCATCTCAGTAAAGAACCAAGATCCCAGTCAGCCTTCAGACTGAGTTTTTATGGCTATGGGTATGGTCCCTCTCCTCCCTCCCTCCCTGCCTGGGATGTCTCACTGGGTGGGGCTCTTCCAGGGTAGGGAATTGCTAATATTCCTCCTGAAATTTCATACTAACTTCTTTGGTGAGGGCCAAATGAGATTCTCCTAGGCTGCCCCCAGGGAGAGGGCTGGGCCCCACTCAATCAGGTTATTGGACAATGGCAAGACCTTTGGTGTGTAAATGCTGTCTGCTTCCTTGTTCCATCACACAGAAATTCCCACTGCTTTCCTTGGGTCCCTCATACACACATATGCTCATGTCTACCTAGCTACCTTAATGTTACCCCCTCAAGAGAAGTAGCCCATAATCTCATGAGTAACATGGATGAGGCCCATCTTCTATATTTTCTTCAGAGCTGAGAAATGGGTGTGGAGCTACTTATGGGTCCTCTCTTGCTGTCTGTACTATGGTGTTCAGAGGTAGCCTGGGATAAGATTGTCTTTTGCAGCCCAGAGGGATGGTCACATAATCTAACAGGATAGGCTAGAAACCCTGCCTCACAACTGTCTGGAGATGGATGGCTTTTATTCTGCTAGAGACAAAATAAACAAGTGCATTAAAGATACATGATATAAAGAGAAGCAGTAAGAGTATTGTTACAGGGAGAATGGTGACAAAGAAAGGCGACCTCGGTTCTTGTCTCCGTGAAAGAAGAATTTCCATTTGGACAAGGCAGTGAGCCAAGCAGGATTTATTTAAGTCAGAAACCTCCTGCTACAGCAGCCGGGAGCAGGGCTCCAAGAGAGGGAGACCCAAGAAACCAATGGAAGTGGAGTCTTTCAAGCCCAATTCAGGGAACAATCAAAGGGCAGGGACAAAATCCATCGGAAGACCAGACCTTGTAATCCTGTCTAGCCTGCTCATGATAAAACAAAAAACCATCAGAAGGGCGGGATGGGTAACTTCTTTCTAGAAAGTCTTGCTAAAGGCAGCTTCTGGGGAGAAGCAAGCATCTTGTATACTTTTAAAGACTCCCCCTTTCTCATTCCCACAGGGACCTGACCTAACTGCCTATTACTCCATCTCCTCACAGTGTGAGAGCTGTAGAAAGGAAAGATCACCACAAAACACACCAAACATCAGAGTAAGGGAAAAGGTTTATTGTCGGGTGGGGGAAACCCTACAGGCTGCCTCCCTGTGCACAAGAGAACAGCAGATGTATTGGGAGAACAGGACTTCTATAGCTTTGCAGAGGGAAGGAAGTGGGAGCAGCAAATCCCGTTAGGGTGGGGGTGGAGCTGACCCGTGATTGGGCCATTTGATCACCTGATTTCTAGTAAGCCAGGGTGAGCTTAGCAAGATGGCACCATTTTAACTAACATCCCTCCCCCTTTTTTATATAAAACAAGTGGTATATGGGATTACATCGGCCCCAAAAATTTGGGAGGGGTAAAGGGACAATGATCTATCTTCTAGAGCTGCTTGCTGTTTCTAGACATGGGGGGACGAGTTACTCTCCCCTGGCATGGAGCGATGGCTAAAGTCATGATGTCCTGGGTGGGGAGCTGAATATATCCCTGTAGTAGCATTTGGTTGACCGCCTGGTTGGTGAGAGGTTTGGTTCATTCCATTATCTCTTCCTGTAAACACTTAAGCAGACAACGTAGTATAAAAAGCCAGGGTGAGAATAGTAGCCAGTGGTCCTAGGAGCAGCATTAACCCAGTGATGAGGGGGATCCATAGTGAGGGAGAGAGGAGAGGTTTGTCTGTAGAAAAAGTTCTGAATAATCATACAATGTCAAGTGTGTGTGTGTGGGTTAGGACTATCAATACACACAGGTCGGGAGAGGTGCCATAGATGTAAGAGTAGACGGAGTGATTACAAAGAAATGAGGCCCCAAGTGCACTAGAGAGGGTCTAGAACAAAGGACAGAGCCATCATAGAGGACCTAAGAAAGGTGCTGTCTAAACCACAACTAAGTTTTCCCATTGAGAGGCCAATAGAAACTGACAGAAGGGGCCTGATCATAATCAGGTGGGCTTTACGGCCTTGCCAGTCATGAGGCTCAGACCTATTTGTCTCTTCATATGGGATACATCATAAGGGAGGTGTGAACCTCCTGGGGGAAGGCACCCTGTTACTTCCATTACTTGGAAAGAGAGCTGGTCAGGTAAAGCAGGTGGCATCTCTAACAGGAAATCTACAGTTCTGTCTGAAATGTTGCTGACCCTACATGGCCATCCCCTCAGCAGCATTGGTTACTTTGAAAGTTAGGCAGAGTGAAGGGCTTTTAGAGCCAACAAGGTCTGTGGCTCTGACCAGGGTGTCCTTTAATTCCAGGGCAGATCTGTTTTCAGTGAGCCAACTCT
The DNA here is from genome assembly GCF_033115175.1 of Lepus europaeus. NCBI lineage: Eukaryota > Metazoa > Chordata > Mammalia > Lagomorpha > Leporidae > Lepus > Lepus europaeus. Next base: position 111,133,484 of record NC_084831.1, read on the forward strand.
TAGCTGGCAGAGCTGCCAGGGCTCTTCATAAGCTGACTTCTGCTGAAGCCTAGGCTTTACATATAAACCAATGCAGTGGACTGGCCTGTTGGGTCTTCTTGATGGAGATCACTGTGTAGGCATCATTTGGCCTGCCACCTATCTTTACATTGCTTCTGCTGCCCAGCCCCCTCTATCTCCTGGCTTTTGTTAAAGCAGACCAGAGGAAACCTTTTAGACAATGCAAGTCAAGGGGGTGCTCAAGTCTCATCTCTAATCTTTGATGGTCTAAACTAGAAGTCTGTGGTAGGATTTTATAAAACATGTATCCCTTTTAGGCCTCTGGGCCTTTCTCATTAAGATAACCATCATGTCTGGTAACACAAGATTGTTAGACTTTTTAACTTTTGGACATTTATACCAGTAGCATTTTACATTATCATAACTTAAAATTTAGCACCAATTCACATCTTGACAGTATCTGTAAAATAATCCAAATAGTCTGATTAGTTGGTGTCTCTACAAGATGAGAGACATATATCCTTTGATATTTCCAGGGGACCAACTGGAAATATCAAAGTCCAAAGAATTTGAAACTTTGATTTTTTTTTTTTTTTTTTTTTAGAATGTCTGTCAAGGATACCAAAGATATTTAAAGTATCTGGTAGAAATAGGATCCTCTAACATCATGACATAATATAGGCCAGATCTGATCATTCTTACAAGGTGATTACTCAAATGTTTTAGAAAAAGAATATGTTTAAACAAATCATAACTCTTAATAAAAACTTAGCTGTTTAAAAAAATCAAAACTTAACAGAGACATTAAGAGAACATAATAGATTATTTCAACAGAACACAAAACCTGTATCTCTTTGGTCATTCCAAAAATCAGAAATGAAATCATATATTTAAGAGCTAGTGCATGAAATCATCTCCCATAATTTGGAACAATTTTAACAGAGTCAGAACTAGAGAAGAGAAAATAGCTTACTGGAGCTGGCTAGAACATTGACAGAGTCACCAACTAAGCAAAACTATTAAAAGGAGATGCTGCAGGTTTTAAACAGATTTTTAAGACAATTTAAAAATATTGTAAAAATCTCATTGCTTTAACAGAGGATCAGATTCTAGTTCTATGTCAAATAATAGCTTTTGCTTTCCACCTGCTGATTTCCTTGATTTACATTTTGAAATAACCTTTTAGAAATCTGCAAATTAAGACAGGATTTTCTAAATAAGATAGCACATCAAATTTCAACCTTAGCTACTCTCAAGGGGTGTTGAACTATTTTCATATGGACAACTTATGAAATATGTTAGCAAACCTAGATAGTTTTTCCATAGAATATAAGGTGTTAAGAATTCCAATGTTTACATTTAGTACCCAATTTACATTTAGAAATAACACCTGGATGAGTAAAGATGCTGGTATTATACTATCCCTCTATCTGAATTAAGGTCAAAATTGCATTCGTATGGAATTCTACTCCTTTTATAAAACTCTAATTATAAATCGGTGACATTAAGTCAGAGGTTGCAAAATTCACTTTGGGGCTATAATGAGCAAAATCCTTTTTTTAAAGATTTATTTATTTATTTATTTGAAAGGCAGAGTTACAGAGAGGCAGAGGTAGAGAGAGAGAGGTTTTCCACCTGCTGGAATGGCCTAAATGGCCGGAGCTAGGCTGATCCAAAGCCAGGAACTAGGAGCTTCTTCCGGGTCTCCCAGGCGGGTGCAGGGTCCCAACCGCTTGGGGCATCTTCTGCTTTCCCAGGCTGCAGGAGATAGCTGGATCAGAAGAGGAGCAGCCTAGACTCAAACTTGTACCCATATTGGATGCCGGTGCCGCAGGTGGCAGCTTTACCCTCTACGCCACAGCATCTACCGCGAAGTCCACCCAGTTATTACTAAGCCTAAAAACACCTTCTTGTCTTTTCTTGTTTTCCTTTAAATAGGTTCACAGACAAGGCTTAAGACAACAGCGAACTTGGACAGTTTCAGAGCCAGTCTGTACCTATTGGGGCAGGCACTCTTGGAGGACTTAAAGGATCCATCTCTTGGGGTAGGTAGGGGTGGAAAACTTATCCAGTATGTAGATGACTTACTCATCTGTTCCCTCACCTGTAACTTTAATTCTGAGCATTCAACTAACACCCTTAACTTCCTAACAGAATGTGGCTATAAGGTGTTCAAGGAAAAAGTGTGCCTGGTCTGACAGGAAATAAATGATTAAGTGCTCATCCTCACCCTGGGGAATAAATCATTTTTTAAATAAATGAATCTGCAAACATTAACTCGTGGTTTGCCCTCAATCACTCAGTGAGGTAGTCAATACTCATATTATTATCATCATCATTTTACAGATGAGCAAACTGCAGTACAACATGAATTATAAAATTCACCTGAGATTGTGGACAGACCTATAATTTAAATGCCTTAAAATTTCTGGAAGGGTTTTTTTTCTAAAAGTTCTAAGACTCTGGGTAATATTTGCTCTTGTGCCAGTGTGTAATTTCTAAAAAGAGCTCGTATTTCTTATGAAACAAAACAAAGGAGGCTGTCAGAGCCCCCACACTCATTTTTCCACGCTTTCATTTGAAGTCTGAGCTCAGGAGTGTGGACTTGGTTCTGCATGAGAATGGGACGGCGATCCATTAGGGTTGCCAGGGGCTCTTTGCTCTGTGAAATATGGGATGGAAGTGATTTTTTTATTCAGTTGGCAGGAAGAAGGGGTTATGACAAATTGTCCTCCGAAAGAACCTTTGCCTTTATCAGCTACCTTCCTTTTACTAAGGGAGGGTCTTCAACCTGCCCCACCAGACCAGGAGCACTCTGTCAGCACAAGCCCCAGAGAAGCCAGGCTCGCAGAAATGATGTGTTCATCCACTTGGCTCCCCGAGAAACAGGGACCTGGCACCAGCTCATGATGGCGTTCTATTGAACTGCTTATTTTTTATTTATGTTATTAATCTGCTTTAAGTTTCTGTGTTTAATTTCCCCAGTGAGACTGCAAAGTCCTAGATGGCAATGATGCTCTGAGAAACACTTCCTCATTTTTCAGGACATGCATGAAGCACAGAAAGTGTTTGATAAATGGCAGCTGAATGGAGTGGAATCGAACATGCTTGTAAAGGGAAGATTTTAGCAATTTACAGTGCGTATTTTCTGTTTTAGACCACTAAGCAGCACATTGATGATGGAATTCAGCACTTCAAGGTAGTGTCCCACTCAAAAGAGGTCACTTGGATATATGTTCTAAAAAACAACAACAAACGATGTGGTTATGCAAAGTAACATTGTGCTGTGAGCCACCTTAGAGGACCGAAGGGACAAAACCAGGATATTCGGATGCACTCTCAATAAACAAAGAATAGAACAGTCTCTCCTGGGTCTTCCCCTCCTCTCCTCTTCCCTTCCTATTTTTCTTCCCTTTCCTTTCTGAACTATATTGAGCTAAATCCATTCCATGAGGAAGAGTAAGGTGCACGTCCATCCAGGGGGTAACTTGGCATGGGATATCAGAGCCCAAGCAGGAGGAGGGCTCTATTCAGAGAGACGGGCAGCAGCAGTGACAGGAGGCTGGCTGCATATAAGGGAGATGATCAAACAGAAAAATACAATATAAATAATGGGAGCCGAGTTCCTCACTGTTGTAGAGAAGAGAGAAAAAAGGAGAAGGAAAAAAACCGAAATAATACTGTGGTGTTGGATTGATATTGGTGGCATCAGTGTGAACTCACAGATTTCAGTAAATATATAGATATGGAAAAATGTTGAGATGCAAGGTGTTAAATCTATGTCAATAGACACACATGTATGTGCATATGAGGATACTTCAAAAAGTTCTTGAAAAATAGAATTACAATATATGACTTTGGTTTTGGTGCCAAAGAATTTTTGGAATCCATGTGTAATGTTTCATAATATACATTCCATGAAGTTTTTAATATCTGACATGTATGTATATGTATGTAGGTATGCATATATTTGTGTGTGTGCATATTCCTTACCTAAATTTTTTTCTGACTTGGTTGTATTTTCAATTCCACATTGGTTCATCCTGGATGAATTTTTGTATGCTGCATGATGAGATGGGGCACCACATTTTTTTGACCAAGTAGCCTGCCAATTTCTCCAACATTATTTATTGAATAATTCATCTCTCCCCCATTGATCTGAAATACTTCCATTATCATATATTATGCTGACTGTAAACTTCTGAGAAAAGCAACTTTGATCATCTCATTAATGATGGAGCAATGCTGACACATCTCTGTTTCTTCTGTCCCAACGTCTTGGGTGTCAAATCCTATTTCCAGCTGAGTGTCCAAAAGGCATCCTTAAGCTCAACACTTCTCAAGCTAAACTGATCCCACTTGTCCTTGTGAGTTCCTGACCTCAGGAAACCCACATCACCATCAGCCCAACCGCCCCACAGTCTCAGTTCTCCCTGATCCTGTGCCCCCTTCACTATCACATCCATTCCTTCTCTCCCTTTTCCCAGCAACCCTTTTTGTTTAGACAATCATGAGTACTGCCCCAAACGACTGCAACAGCTTTTAAGCTCTCTCCCTTTCTAGTCCACCCTCCAAACTTATTTCTGAATAATAAATAGAAATAATAAGTAAGTAATTGCAATAATATGGGCCTGCACTGTGACTCTGTAACTCCCAAATCCTCAAATCTGTGCAGTTTCCAGAACAGCATAGCAGAACGTTCCAAGGCCACTGCGACTGACCTTCCAGCTGCTCTTTCTTCTGCCTGACTCGAATGCTTCATCATTCACATTAATTCTGGTCCTACATTGGAGCATGGAAAGCCTTCCCCAATTTTGTACTTTTGGCTTTATATGGAAAGTTCCCCCTTCCCCCTTATCAGAAAATCTATTAACTTTTAAGGTCCAGCTTAAACACAGCTCTGTTCCATGAAGTACCTCCCTAGTCTTCCAGTTAGAATTCATAACTAGCCAACTGTCTTGACAGCACTGTGTTGGTGTTGTATTATACTACATGTCTCATTATGCCTTGTAGGCCAGTGCTATATACCTTGGTTTTCAGTTCTGGATTTTAACCTCTGAAGGCAGGGTAGGTAGAGAACACCTCTGTCTGCTCTAGCAGTTTCAGTCCACTTACTTTGGCACCGTGCTGAGTGCCCACCTCCTACCCCTCCAGCTCCCCCACCCCCGCTTTACATCCTCATTGATTTAATGCGTGGTGATTTGTGCCAGGCACTATTCTAGCACTTGGTATACTTTGACTAACAATACAAAGTCCTTGCCTCCACAAAGGTCCTTATTTAAGCTTTAATCCTATCAAGAACCCTATGGCTCGCTGGCGCCGCGGCTCACTTGGTTAATCCTCCGCCTGTGGCACCGGCATCCCATATGGGCGCCGGGTACTAGTCCCGGTTGCTCCTCTTCCAGTCCAGCTCTCTGCTGTGGCCCAGGAGTGCAGTGGAGGATGGCCCAAGTGCTTGGGCCCTCACCCGAATGGGAGACCCGGAGGAAGCACCTGGCTCCTGGCTTCGGATCGGCACAATGCACTGGCCATAGCGGCCATTTCTGGGGTGAACCAACGGAAAAGGAAGACCTTTCTCTCTGACTGTCTAACTCTGTCTGTCAAAAAAAAAAAAAAAAAAAAAAAAAAAACCTATGCCATAGGGGCTATTATTCCTCAAGAGTGACTGTATATTTGCTAAGTGGCGGAACTCGAATTCAAACTCAGGTCCATGTGATACCACTTGTCCCTGTCACCAGGCCTGGCTGAAATACTCATGAACTGAAAAGAAGTTTGGTACCTCAAGAGCCTGGAACTTCTTTAGGTACTAAAGAAGTAAGAAAACAATTACATGTAACTTTTGAAAATGCTTGACTTCTTTGGGCCTTGACTTCCTTGGGCAACCCATATGGATGCCAGCTCACATCTTGGCTGCTCCACTTCCTACCCAGCTCTCTGCTGTGGCCTGGGAAAGCAGTAGAAGATGGCCCAAGTCCTTGGGCCCCTGCACCCACATGGGAGACCTGAAACAAGCTCCTGGCTCCTGGCTTCGGATCGGCACAGCACCAGCCCGTTGCGTCCATCTGGGGAGTGACCTAGGAGATGGAAGATCTTTTTCTCTGTCTCTCCTTCTATCTGTAGCCCTAGTTCTCAAATAAATAAATAAATCTTTAAAAAAAAAAAAAGAAAGAAAAAGCTTGACTCCCTTTGCCATCTACATGTGCACAAAAAGTAAATATAGAAACAGAGGTTTATACCCAAGTTGGATCTTTCATTCTAACTTAATTTAATTGTTACAAAAAATTGAAAAGAAACAACATTGATTTAGCTGTGCCTACATATTTTATATTATTTAAAATTTTACTTTAAAAGTTTCAAAAGACCATGTTTTCTCTGTTTTTACAGGTGGAGAAATAGATCTATGGTTAATAACTTTCTACAATTACATGGGTATTTCTAGCATTGTGTTTTCAATAGAAATTTTATAGACCACATATAGAACATCATATAAATTGAGTCACGATTAAAATGTACATGTACCTATAAGAGGTGGATTGATTCAATGAATGGTAACGGCATTTACTGTCTTGCCATTTTGGGGCAAAATAGAGGACATGGAAAACTGGATCCTTAGCTCACCTCTGAAACCAGAATAAGTCCCAGATGGAGCAAAGATTTACATGTAAAACATGAAATGACAGGCATTCTAGAAGAACACATGGGTGCGTATTTTTGTAATTTTAGAATGGGCAAGACTTTTAAAAATAGAATACAAAATCCAGAAGCTATAAAGGAAAATATTAGTAAATTTGACTATATAAAAATTTGAGTTTTATATAGCAAATTTTAATCCATTAAGAAAAAGGAGAAAGAAAAAAAGTAGAGAAACATTTTCTTCTATTCTAAGTCTTAGTTTAGACTTTACAAAGGGTTGTGGTAGGATTTGCTGCTCCCTCCCTTGTATGGAATGGTATGGCTGTGTCCACTACTCATGGGTCTCACTTAACAAACTCAAGTGACAGTCAACAGCCAATCAGAAACAAGATGGGGGGCACTGTTCTATTTTTTAAAATTTTTCTTAAAGATTTTATTTATTTATTTGAAACCCAGAGTTACAGAGATAGAGATGCAGAGGCAGAGAGAAAAAGAGAGGGGGTAAGGGGTAAGAGAGAGGTCTTTCATCCACTGGTTTACTCTCCAAATTGCCAAAATGGCCAGGGCTGGGCCAGGGCTGGGCTATGGCTGGGCTAGGCTGAAGCCAGGAGCCAAGAACTTCATCTGGGTCTTCAACATTGGTCCAGGGGCCCAAGAACTTGGGCCATTCTCTGTTGCTTGCCCAGGAGCATCAGCAGGGAGATGGATCAGAAGTGGAGCAGCCAGGACTTGAACTGGCACCCATATGGGATGCCAGTGCTGGAGGCAGAGGCTTAACCTGCTATGTCACAGCACCAGTCCTGGATGACTGTTTTATATCCTGGACTATTTGTTCCCTGCCAGTCTCAAATTACAACCAATTCACAAATTACTACTTGGGGACTTAATGCGTAGAAATATGTGGTCTGCTGTCAGAGGCTTCTCAAATTAAAAGAATGGATATGAAGGCAAAGCATTTGGCCTGTTTGACAGTCAGGACCAAACTGAGTGGCCAGATCCTTAGAGCTCCCTGTCATTCCTTCTCGAAGCTGGGATTCGGTTATTAAAAAGGGAAGAAAAATAGGAAAGGAAAAGGCAGGTAAAATCTGTTTTATTCTATATTTTATTCTATATTTTCTGCACAAGGTACTACTGGGTTATTTTGAAAAGAGATTTAGTGAGAGGAAAGCTGTGACTGAGTTTATGAGACTCTCCTTAGCACAATTATGGAACATATCAATTTAAAAAACATTAGGGACTGGGCTAGAGGTCTGCAGGGAAATTGCCATAAATTTGTGTTACATCTATATTTGCAAAGCACATATCCTCTATTAAGCTATTTGTCAGGCATGAAAAACATAAGCTTATTGAAGATGAGAAATGCACTGCTTTTTTGGAATAACTGTTTTTATTCTCTATTTTTGTTTTGAGTTATTTTCTAATGAGACATTCTGAATAATGCTGAAGTCTTACACTGGGGAACACTGGTGTTGAGGAAAGCCATTGATCCTTCCCTACTCGTTCACCTTTGCTTTGTGACAGAACCAGAGTGTGTGCTTGTGTGTGTGAGAGAGAAAGAGAGAAAGAGAGAGAGAGAGAGAGAGGAGGCAGCACAGTCAGAGAGCCAGAACACTCTGGGGCACAGGCAGCTCTGCTGTGTGATGTTCTTAACAGAGTATGACTCTGGGAAGATGGCCGAGGCAATCTCCTCCTCTCCTCTTCCAAAAACATAACTAATTTGTCATCGTCTCTTGGGAAAGAGACATGAGATAAGAAGAAGACAAAGAGAGTCACGTGGGTCATCACACGTGGAACCTTGAATAAAAAGACAAGGGAGAGGAATTCCCAAGCGCACCTTATCCTAGCAGTCAGTTTCTGAGTTCTGGCCTAGTTCGCAAATCAGAGAGATGTGTACAAACTCTCACAAAACTTATAGACATACTTAACTACGGAATCCAAAACATTAGATTAGGGCAAATCATCCAGGGGACTGGTGAGGTCAGGAAGAGCATGCTCAAAGTCACTGTGATTTGAATATATATGCCCATGAGGACTCAGGCTAGTGATGTCTGGGTATTGGTACATTAGAGTTCCTTCCAGGGTTTTGTGAATCCCAAAGTTGCACACATCCATAATAAGGATTAATTATTCCCACTAAGAATTATGGTCAGGGCTCTGACATTGTGGCACAGCCAGTTAAGCTGCTGCTTGCAATGCTGGCTACCATGCAGGCACTGCTTAGAGTCCCAGCCTCTCTGCTTCCAGTCCAGCTCCCTGCTAATGCACCTAGGAAGGCAGCAGAAGATGGCTCAGGTCTTTGGGCCCTGTCACTCATGTGAGAAATCTGGATGGAGTTCCAGGCTCCTGGCTTCAGCCTAGCCTAGCCCAGGCCATTTTGGCCATTTGGGGAATGAACCAGCAAATGGAAGATCTCTCTCTCTCTCTCTCTCTCTCTCTCTCTCTCTCTTTCTCTAACTTTGCCTTTCAATTAAGTAGATAAATTTTCTTTAAAAAAAAAAATAGGATTCTGGTCACCTGGCATTTGGAGATGGTAGTGGTGCTATAGGAGGTCTACTGTGGGGAAACGGATGTGGATTTTCAGTGTGTTGTGACTGTCGGTGAAGAGTCAAGGGCTGAAACTACAAACACTTGACAGGCTGTTTTAAAGATCCTGAGAAAGGGAGAAAGTGATTGGAAAGTTTTTCAGAAAGGAAGAGAAGGAAAAGTGCAGCCTTACTGTGGGGAAATTAGTTACATGAAGCAATTCAAAGATGGTGCCCAGAGGAAGTAAGGTGGGCGGAATCCAAAGTTGTTTACCACTAAAACTAATTGGCTATGCAACATCAGGGGAGGTAACAAAACTAGTAACAAGTGTATAGACATATGGTTGGTCCTATAGAAATGGCCCTGTAAAATGACCGTTTAAGTGATTGGTTGGTCCTTAGCTCTGCCCCAATGACTGCAGTTTTGTGCTATAAAAGGCTCTGTTACGCGTGAAATAAACGAGTTCTTGCTAGACTTGGCTCCCCGCTGGGTCTGATTGTCTCCTGGATCGGGAGGCTGGGGAACGGGCGAGCAGCGCACTTACCTTTCCTCGGACCCAGTCCATCCTGTACGGGTGGACTAAGACCCAGCACCTTACTAGAACTTAATTACTTTGCACCCCGTAGAAAGATCTTGGGACAGATAGGTATCTGGAAAGTCAGCTCTCAGCCTGGCCTTCTCTACCTTGAATACTGACTTCCTGTGCAGACAGAAATTTCCTAGCTCAAGGTAGCCAATGCAAGCCAGACATACCAGAGTCCCTGAGCAAATAGCTCACTTAATGGACGTTAACCTGAGCAGGCCATGTATTGCCCGCACAAGAGCTTAGGTTCTGGAACAGACAGTGGTGGAGACCCTGAGGGTCTGGGACAAAATCTGGGTGATTTTTTTCATGAGTCTCATCCAGCCCTGAGGAAAAAGATGCTGAAACTCTGGCCAAGGAAAAGCACTGACATTGCAGAAATGGCAGGTGCTAGAGGTGAAATAACAACCCCAAACACAATCCTGACAATAGCTCACGAGTCCTGATTGCTTACCAGGTGAAAGGCATTGTGCAGAGCACTTTACAGGCATTATCTCATTTAGGAAATTGAGGGTGGTTGATGGAGAACCTCAGAGGCTTGACACTTGAGGCCACGTATACCCTAAGGCATGTGGTACTTCAACGAGAGTGGCTAAAAGGCTGAGAACTCTTGGGCAAGTGTTTGGGGGTATTACCAACTGTAATGATACACAGGTAAAATTGCTAAATATCAGTGAACATAGAGGGGGAAAAAAGCTTACTTTTTAAAGCTGAAGACCTTATGATGGATGATGATCAAGAAGAGAGCATGGGGCAGACTCTCTGTGAACAAGCAAGTCCTGGGGCTGCCTTGAGCAGAAGCCTTCCATCAAAGCTCTCGCTGCCAATCTAAGATCAGGCTCCTAGGTCGAGGGACAAGCAGCAGGAAGGAGTCACCCAGGCCAAGTGGGATAGTTCACTGAGCTGATAGGAGAGCAAAGGCCTGACGCCAACCCCAGGGCCTCTGAGAAGGCCCACAAGTGGCCTCTTGCCAGCCACATGGGTCAGTTGGCCAAAAAACGAGTGGAAAGGTGACCATAAAACTTCTCAACAAAACTGTTCTTATATGGACAGTGAAGAGAACAAGTTTATAAGCAAAAAAACTGTGATCAAGAAGAAAACTCATCTCTAGTATTCTCAAGGTAAACAGGAATCATAGAGAATCAGACATGGCTATGTGACCCAAGACATGAAGTGATCAGAGTGGAGCTGAGAAGGAGGAAGGGGGTATCTGGTGTTCGAGCAGTGCAGGAGACTGAATCACAAGCAGCTAGTTCTGCTCACTCTCTCCAATGACTACATCTGATCCACCTCCCTCCGCAAGAATTGGCTGGATTAGGATTTTGTGGTTTGGATATGGTGTGAATAGGCAGGCATTTAGTTAGGCCTAGGTGAGCTGGAACTCTTTCCAGCACTGCAATATAACGGTATCTCTTTACCTGTCAGTCTAAAACACCTACCTTCCCAGGATACACTGTGTCTCATCCAGAACCAGGAAAGAGGAGATACATGAAGACCACATGGATGTTAAACTGCACGTGAAGTTGCCATAAAAATCCCAGATAGCTTCATGCATGCTAAAACCCCACCCTATTTGTTCATTTAATTTAAACACCACCCCCTGCCTCATAAAAGAGGCCGAGAATAGGAAAGAGCCTTCTTTTTGGTCCTGACCACAGTTGGGGGTGCTATTTAGACTTTCTCCTCTCTCTCTAAGCAACCCTCTGGCCCACTCAGAATGGGTATTTCTCCCTATCGGGCAGCCCACACTCATGTGTGAATATATTTCCACTCATCTTTAAATAAATCCTGTCCTCACTTGTGTACCTATATATGCCTCTGCTTAGAATTCTTATCTCTGTGTGTGTGTGTATGTTGGGGGTGGGGGAAGAACCTGGATTGAAAATTAAGATAGCAGGCCCTCATCAGTTTTAACAGAGTTTTTACCTCTATCTGCTTTGGAGCTGTGAATTCAAGGCTGGCATTTTTCTGAACCAAGAGAAGAGGTGGATGTGGACGGCAGTGACTGTGCTGCAAACAGAAGGTGAGACCAAGGACAAGCTGCATGATTACAGACCTGCTCCAGTGTAGTCAACGAGCTTCCTGCACGCTGTGGGCAGCTGGTCGAGTATGACAGAGATCTGGATGTTCTCCCCACCCCTGCAGACAGAGGCCTACAGAAGAGAGGCTTGTGAAGGAGCCAAGGACATGCAGTCTTGAGGGTGTCCCAACAGGATCCCAGAGATAAACTTAGAAATCGTAGAACATTCCACCGCTGAGTGAAGAGAGGTTGAGCAGAAGGTAATCCTCTAAAAACAATGTTCTCTTTCTGCGAGCAGGACAAGACAGTCTTCAGGGAGAGCAACATAAAAGAGTGGCTTGACCCTTTTCCCCTCAGGCAAAATTTCGCAAAATTACATTGTGTAGGATTTATAAGACCCCCACCCCCCTCCGCGGAGAACAACTGTTAATGAGTCAAAGTCACAGTCTTGAGGTCTCATGGCCTATATGCTTCCTCATCATGACAATGGGGGTGGGGAGGGAAGTGGGTTTAAAAAGGGCTGTAGAATTTAGCACTCTGGATATATGCATCAGATCAGACTATTGGGGCCAGTGCTGTGGTGTAGTGGGTAATGCTGCCGCCTGCAGTGCTGGCATCCCATATGGGTGCCAGTTCGAGTCCCGGCTGTACCACTTCCACTTCCGATCCAGCTCCCTGCTAGGGCCTGGAAAAGCAGTAGAAGGTGGCCCAAGTCCTGCACCCATGTGGGAGACCCAGAAGAAGCTCCTGGCTCCTGGCTTTGGATCTGTGCAGCTCCGGCCATTGTGACCAACTGGGGAGTGAACCAGCAGATGGAAGTCTTCTCCCTCTCTTGGCCTCTCCTTCTCTCTGTAATTCTGACTTTCAAATAAATAAATAAATCTATTTTTTAAAAAAATCAGACTATTGTATGCAACACTGCACCAGACAGCCTGCTGAAAGATCAGTGACCATCAGTGTCTGATTGAGGAGAAGGTTATCAAAAATCTATGACTCAGGAAGGGCATTTTGCCTAGCCGTTAATACATCTGCATCCCATATTGGAATGTCTGGGTTTGAGTCCAGGCTCCATGCCTGATACCAGCTTCTTAGTAATGCAGGCTCTAGGAGGCGGCAGGTGCTGGTTCAAGTGGTTGGATCCTTGTCATCAGGATGGGAGACCTAAAGTGAGTTCCCAGTTCCTGATTTCTCCTGTCTCAAACCTAGTAGATGCACACATTTCAGTAGTGAAACCAGTGATGGGAGCTCTCTTTCTTTCTGTCTCTTTCTGTCTTTCTCTCTCTACCTCTGGAGAGAAAAAAAAAAAAAAAACTATAACTGAATAAAAAGAGACCATGAAGTTAATGTATGTATAATTTCATCTGGAGACATTTGTAAGTGGAATGGCTTGTCTCTAGGCTTTGATGTTAAAAACAAATATACTTTTTTTTAAAAAAGATTTTATTTATTTATTTGAGAGGTAGAGTTACAGACAGAAGGAGAGACAGAGAAAGATGTTGCATCCGCTGGTCCACCCCCCAAATGGCCACAACAGCCAGAGCTGAGCTGATCCAAACCCAGGAACCAGGAGATTCTTCTGGATCTCCCACACGGGTGCAGGGGCCCAAACACTTGGGCCATCTTCTACTGCTCTCCCAGGCCATAGCTGGCAGCTGGGTTGGAAGTGGAGCAGCCGGACTCAAACAAGCGCCGGTATGGTGCTACAGCACCAGCTCCAACAAATATATTTTTAAAATAGCATAGCTATGACATTGCTATACAGCAGTAAGAAAATAACAAAAGTTGATACTTCCATCATTCTTGTACTCCCACCTTCAACATTTTGCTATATCTATGTCCTTTCTTAATGTTTTTCTTTAAATTGACAAATCTTGTAAATGCACATATACTTTTTAAAAGAAGAAACTTTGTATTGTGGCTGTGAAAAGGAACCCAGTGTCACTTGCCACAAAGAGGAGGTGACAATAAATACCAAAACAATGCTTTCAAACTCTGGCTAGGTATGTTACACACCAAGGCTCTCTGCCTGAGGCCTGTCCTGTCTTTTCAAAAGGGATATTAGCAAGTGATAGTCATAAAGGAGCCAAAAGGAAACTGTGTCCTTAAAGTAATGCTCAGGACTGTGAGAAAACTGGGAAGGGAATAAGTCATCTCACTGTATGGTTCTGTGCCATTTAATGCCAGTGTCTCAGTCATATCTCCAGGGCCACTCAGCCCCCAGTCAGGATTTGAGTTCTAGGTACCATGGGGGGCACAGTTCTCGACCCTCCTAAGAAGATGTAAACCTCAAGCACTCTGAATGGGATACAAATAAGATGGAAAATCAGAGAAAGGTATTTTTAGGGGTTAAAAAATTGATTAGGGTCCACTGCCTTCCTGGGCCACAGCAGAGAGCTGGACTGGAAGAGGAGCAACCAGGACTAGAACCGGTGCCCATATGGGATGCCGGTGTTGCAGGCGGAGGATTAACCAAGTGAGCCACGGCGCCAGCCCCTATATTTAAATTAATTTCTAAAAGCAAAGGAAAAAAAATTGATTAGGAAAATTAAGAAGCAGAAATAATTCAGGAGCCAATGACCACCCCCCCCCCAAAAAAGTAAGGCAAAATATAAAAGAAGTTCAGAGAGGAACCTAGGTTTGAAAGTAAGCAGAGCCAGCTAGCAAAAGGAAACAGCAAAGCTAATTAAAGACCGAACATGGATATGAAGAGGCGTCACATCCAGTCAAGCTACGCATGAACAGAAATGCAGCAGTTACCCAAATACACACATGGGCTGAGTCTGTGGGCCACAGCAGAAACAGAGGACGTGTGAGAGAGATGGCTGACTCCTGTCATGACTGAGCCAGAAGCCTGAAGTAACAGGACCAACAGGTGAATCGGGTATTTTAGCTACTTTAAAAGAAACACTGGGGCTGGTGCCCTGGTGTAGCAGGTAAAGCTGCCGTCTGCAGTGCCAGCACCCCATACAAACCAGTTCGAGTCCTGGCTGCTCCACTTCCAATCCAGCTCTCTGCTATAGCCTGGAAAAGCACTGGAAGATGTCCCAAGTCCCTGGGCCCCTGCACCTGCATGGGAGACCTGGAGGAAGCTCCTGGCTACTGGCTTCGGTCAGCACACCTCCGGCCATTGCAGCGGAGAGTGAACCAGTGGTTGGAAGTGCTCTCTCTCTCTCTCTCTCTCTCTGCTCTCTCTCTCTCTCTCTCTCTCTGCCTTTCTGTAACTCTGCCTTTCAAATTAATAAATAAATCTTTAAAAAAAGAAAAAGAAGCACAGTCTTCATTTTCCCCTGGGGAAAACAGTGGGAATTTGTCCAGCTGAGTTTTTTGTCTCAGAATGCTGTTTTTCATATGGAGTGTGAATTGCTCATCATTTAATTTGTTTTTCTGGAAGATAATAAAATGTAATTTATAAATGGTAGGCTCAGTGGCCAGAGAGAGTGCTAAAACTCCAAACGCAGTGCTGGTATTCAGTGCCTTTGGCTATTCTACTATATAACCTAGTTTACAGCAAAGCAAAGATGGGTCACTTGGGGCTTCTGTAGTTGCCATTTGTGACTCAGAAAATAATTTCTAATGATTGGGACAGGGTAAAGAAATAGACCAATAGAGCTCAAGGTAAAAGCTATGTCCAGATCACATCAAAAGCTACATATATGCTAACCAACAGAAAAGTGTATTTTGTTGTTTTAGAAATTCTACCAATCGAATTATAGCAGTTACTCAGACATCATAAACACAAATAGGCAATAATGTTCTTAATACATATAGTAGGAAAATATGTAGATAAAATTTTGAAGTTTCAAAATGGTTTTTCTCAAGTGCTGCTCCAAACGTGATTTTCTGAATTTTTGAAGTTCCTTCCAGCTTTGGTTTCTTTTCACATTGGCAGAATGAAGCAGGGAGGCATATTCTGATAAGACTTCCTGGGATTTAGTGTAAACGTTTTTAAAGCAGAATACTTTATATAATGTGTTACAGACTATAGAGCATTTCCACCCACCTAACTTATCCTCGCTCATCTTCACCATGACCCTGGGAGGCAAGTAGACTTTATAGAGGAGTTAACAGGCTCAGCAAGATTAAGTGACTTGCTTGGGCCCACAGACTGTACACAGAGCTGACATTTAAGACGAGCATGGTAAAGCTGGTGCATGCCAGGGGAGGGCAGGCTGGCCCTCTCCTCTGAAACCTCAGAGGTGGCCTTGCTTCACTGCATCATCAGGTTGTTGGATCTGTCCCTCGCATGTCAGGGTCCCAGAATGTTGCTTTCTTTTCTTTTCTTTTTTTTATTTGATAGAATTAGACAGTGAGAGAGAGAGAGAGAGAGAGAGAGAGAGAGAGAAAGGTCTTCCTTCTGTTGGTTCACCCCCCAAATGGCCACTACAGCTGGAGCTATGCCAATCCGAAGCCAGGAGCCAGGTGCTTCTTCCTGGTTTCCCATGCGGGTGCAGAGGCCCAAGCACCTGGGCCATCCTCCACTGCCTTCCCAGGCCACAGCAGAGAGCTGGACTGGAAGAGGAGCAGCCGGGACTAGAACCCGGCGCCCATATGGGAAGCTGGCACCGCAGGCGGAGGATTAACCAAGTGAGCCACGGCGCCGGCCCCAAATGTTGCTTTCAAAGTCAACTGAAGCACCCTGACCAACCCTTAAGGACGGAAGTCAAGGATAGATGGCTGGTTTATTTATTGTGAGAGACAGGACTGCCACGTGAGGCACACAGAATACAGGTGCTGGTCCCACGCGTGTGCTTTCTCCCTGCAGGCAGCATCACATAGGATGAGAAACCACAGTTATGAGATTAAATGAGGGGCACGAAGGGAGGTAGGAAGCGAATGATGAGAAAAGCTAAGGAGGAAACACAGTGTATTAATACCCAGGGTGTGCCTTGTGTTACTAGTACCAGCTCCGTTACTACCACTGCTTATCATCCTCTGCTCCATTCTAGAAAGGAGGAAATTCAGACACTAAGAGATAATGAACTTACCCAAGCACTTCACTTGATTTCATTTCCAGGAACTGCTGCTTCTTTTTTTTTAGTCGACTAAGATATCATCCTGTTTTTTGTGGTTTTTTTTTTTTTTAAGATTTATTTTATTTATTTGAAAGTTAGAGCTACAGAGAGGAAGAGACACAGAGAGAGAGAGAGAGTGAGACATAGAGAGAGAGAGAATGAGAGAGATCCTCCATTTGCTGGTTCACTTCCTAAAGGGCTGCAATGGCAAGGGCTAGGCCAGGCTGAAGCCAGGAGCCTGTAACCCCATCCAGGTCTCCCAATGGTGGGGCAAAGGCCCAAGCACTTGGGCCATCTTCCACGGCTCTCCCAGACTTATTAGCAGGGAGTGGAATCAGAAATGGAGCAGCTGGGACTGGAACCGGCACTTACATGGGATGCCAGTGTTGTAGGTTGCAGCCCGACCTGCTGTATCACAACACTGGCCCCTACATGCTGCTTCTCACACCTGAGTCAGAGGCTACTAGCTCTAACTACAGCAGAAAAAGGGAGAGGAAAAGCTTCTCCCAGAAGAGGTGAGGGCATATGAGCTTGCAAGGAATAGGTCTGTCTATAGATAAAAAGTCCACATTAAAGGTTAGGTTAACTCAGCCTGACCCTGAGCTCCTTGGCTGACAGCATCTGTGAATTTGTGACATAAATTTCCTTCAGTGATTCTCTCCGAAATGTGGCCCTCTCTGTAGGTATGCTTATGTAAGGGAGCCAGAAAACTTGAATTAAAAGTTTTAAAAAAATGTTTTGAAGTTCTTTATTAAAGAATGACACCACATACCCTATTACTAATATTTAATTTGGTGAACAGTAATAGGGGACCCTTATTCTTTCTCCTTTTGCAGCTTTATCACTTCCACATTAATTTTTAGGGGTTTAAATATATCATCTCTTCATGACTCTGTAGATTTTAATTATCAAAGCAGCTACAACAGGTTTTTTTTTTTCTTTTTTTTTTTTTACCAAAAGCAGAGTGACCTTATTTTATAACTGAAACAAAGCCCAAAGCTTGGTCCCAGCAGTAGGGATTTACTAGGTCATTCCATAAAGATTTATATGTATTCTGTGAACAGAGGAGAATTTCAAATAGGGTAAGTCAACTTACGGACGCACTTATCTTTAATCACTTTGGGCAAGTTAGGGTTTATTCTTGTTCAAGGAAGTATCCTGGCTAAATGCAGCTTGTTTTTATGAAGAAAGACTCCAGAAAACACTGGCACTGAATCATTTAGAGAAGAGTACATTCAGGAACTACCACGGCTATCACTGTAGGGGCGAAAAAACAGCCCCCAAGTTTTCTTTTGTTTCTTTTTAGGATGAAGGTCACTTCGCTGAGAGACTCAAGAAACAGCCAATGTTTCATAATTATATTTTTGCACCCGATTTAAGAAATATTCCTCCAAAGTGAAAGCAAAAACTAGGGCAGAAATAGCTGAGTGTTGGAGGGAGGTGGGCCTGTGTGTAGGAGGTGAGGGACGCTCTTCTATTGCTTCTTGGATTTAGCAATATCAGCATCAACTTATCTTCCAGCTCACTTTGCTGCCGTGAAATTCCTCAGGGGAGAAAAAAAATCTGTGATTAAAATCCTCAACCTCCGCGGCCCCGTTCCCACACCCACCATCCCCTTCCCTAGCAAATCTGTTGCCAGAGCCTTTTCCGTGATTCTTTGTGGTGTGCATTTTCTCTGTGGAACAACAGCTAAATCAGGAAAAGGTCTCGGCCACAGCTCACTGCTTCAGTGACTACCTCAAGGCCAGCTGGGCGCTGACAGGCTCAGACCCCGTCCAGCTGCCACCGATGCAATTGCTTTGAGAAGCAGGTTCCCCTCTCTGCTAACCTCATGCAGAAAAATGGGAAATGCAGTGATATTGTATTCAGTTTCCTCCTGCTCATTCTAGGAAATAGAGCCAAGGGAAAGTATGATTGGAGTGAAATGTGGTTTTTCTTTGCAAATAAACATTCCACATGCAGAATCAGCACAACATTAAATGGCCTTTCTTCATCTTTCTCCCCGAGTTGTGGTAGGGATGGAGGGCAAATGGTTGACACTCGGAGAATAGGCCTCATTATGTTCCTTTAAAACATAGCATTCAAATGTGTATAAGCTTTATAAATTATAATTCTGTCGTGACAGATAGAAGCATCCTTTTCAGCATGTTTTGGATGAGGTATGAAGAAAAGTGATTGCTGTGATGTTTTGCGACCTCTTAATTAAGACTGCTAGAACTTTCTGCAATCATTTGTGTGCACTCTAAAGTCCTTTCCTCCCGGGTGGGGAGGTGGAGAGAGGCTGCACCTCCAAGTGAGATAGATACCAGCAGGAGTGCGATGGCTGTGGCTGTTGCTGCCGGATGGAATCCACGCTGTCCAGTGACTACACGTCCCTACTGCCCTGCCTGCTCCCTGGCTCTCGTTCCCCTCGCTAACTCACTCTGTTTGTCGTCTCTGCGTCTGCCTGTGTGACTGTGTCCCCCAAGCCGGAGAGTTCGCTGGGACCCGCGTGCCTAAATGAGCAGAGACAGGAGCTAGCTCATAGAATCCTGCCGCTCATGGAAGACAGAACGAGGGCCCAACTCCCCACAGTCCAGATGTCGTGTGAACCAGTGGCAAATATCCACTGATCAATCAATCACATGGAGAGAGAGGTGCTTAGCTCCGGCCGTCAGGAAACCAGACTCCGTGGGAAGTCAGGGCAGGGCTAGACTGGCCTCTTGGTGGGGGAGGGGGACTTCAGTGCTGAGGTTGTCTCCTGTGTCCAGCTGGACACTCTGGCTTCCTACTAAACAACTGGTCTTGGGCAATTTTTCTAAATTCTACAGTTTCGGTGGCAGCCTTGAGTTTCCTTATCTCTAAGATGGAAATCGGTTGAGATAATGTATGCAAACTGCCTGGCAAATAGCACTCAACAAATGTTAGATATTATCATCAAAAGCAAACAGACATGGGTTCTTTTGAGTGGCATCTGATGTGCAGCTGATGTTTCTCTTGTCCCTGAGCCCAGGTTCTTGGATGGGCAAGTAGAGGAGCACATTTAGCTGGGATTTAAATGACAGCTTTTTCTTCAGTTCTGAAAATGATGGTTTCGTGTTAGGTTAATTTCTGTGTGAAGGAGCTGGCATGAAGACAGGTGGAGCTCTAGGTTGAATTTTTTTCCCTTTATGCTCTGCCTGGTCTCCACACATTGCCTGATGAATATTTATGAATCAGTATTAATAAGTGTCTACCTGAGAGAATTGCAGAGCAGTAACCTCTGACCTTTCCTCCTGTCTCCCCTGTTTTCTGGGGTTTTGATAGCAACAATTATGGTTATAACATCCATTTTTATTAAATAAGGAAATGGACAAAAATTAGCAAAGTGAAAGGCTTGGGTGCACTTGGCTGTGCTGCTTTTTAAGATGTGTATTCACTATTACAATGTTAACTTTGTTCTGGGCACTCTGCCAATCTGCTTTCCTCATACTCTTTTAGTCATTACAAGAGCCTACAAGGAAGCTATTTTAGCTCTGCTTTACTGAGGATCAGAGAAGTTAAGGAGCCCACCCTAAGCGACATAGCTACAAGTACAGAGTCCTAACCCAACCACCAGTAGAGCTATCTCATCATTCCTCACATAGTTTTGGAGTGCCCACTCTGTGTTATGCACTTGCTAGGTGCTGAGGGCACAATGGTAAGCAAGACTGACTCCATTTGGGTCTTCAGAGCTGCCAATCTAGGTGGGGAAGGCTGACCAGGAAGTAGGCAATTACAATTCAGTGTAGAGAGTGTGGGGAGGCACAACTATTTCAGGTAGGTAGAACAGCTGCTGCAAAGGTCCAGGGGGCAGCAAAGAATAAGGCAGTCCTGAGGAATTGCATAGAGTCTACTGCAGTGTTCAGTCCTATGTCGTAAATAAAGGCATAGGCAGGGCACTGCACGGTCTCCAGGGAGGGAGCCACTATCCTTTCTTCCCAGGAGAGAGTGAGTGTGAGTTTGTTTGAGAAATTATGTGGTCACTATCTCATATTTTACAAAGCAGCAATAGTAGGCCTTGGGAGTCATTATATTCATTTTTCTGATTAGAGTTTTCTAAAAAAGAGTGGGACCCCAGGCTTCCCCAGGGTTGTTCCAGGTTCCCATGCCCCCAGTGTGGGCTGAGAGGCAGCTGGATCATAGTCCATCAGAAAGACACAGCATGCAGGGAACGATGTATGTGGGGACTCAGTGGAAGATCCTGATCCTGATGTCCCATCAATCCTGATAACATCAGATGATCCTATAAACCTAACACTTTGTGTCAGGCTGTGTTCTGAGCTAATACTGAATCTTCATAATAACCCTACTAGGTTGGAACAATTACTCCCGATGCTTCAAATGAAGAAATCAAGACACAGAGCAGTTACCTAAGATACTATGATCACACACGAAGAGATGCTAGAGCCAGTATTGAAAGCCAGGCAGGGTTGGGTGTTGTGTAGTGGTTAAGATGTTGCTTGGGATGCCTGCATCTCATCCTGGAGTGCCTGGGATTAAGTCCTGAATCTACATCTGATTCCAGCTTCCCACTAATGCGCACCCTGGGAGACAGCAGGTGATTGCTCAACTGCTGGCTCCCTGCCACCCAAGTAGGAGACTTGGATTGAGTTTCCAGCTCCTGCCTTTGGCCTGGCCCAGCCTTGGCTGTTGCAGGCATTTGGGAAAAGTGGAAAATCTTTGTCTCTCTGTCTCTCTCCCTCTGTCTTACTGCCTTTCAAATAAAATGGAAAAGACACCACCACCAGCAGCAGCCCCACCCTTGCAACAGGCAGTATGGGCCTAGAGCATGTGCTCTT
This sequence comes from Lepus europaeus, assembly GCF_033115175.1. Lineage (NCBI taxonomy): Eukaryota > Metazoa > Chordata > Mammalia > Lagomorpha > Leporidae > Lepus > Lepus europaeus. The sequence goes on from NC_084831.1 coordinate 111,155,054, forward strand.
ATCTATAGACCCATAGTCCCTCCTCCCTTAACTATTCCAAGTGTAATAGATCTATCAGAATCCCATGAAAGCATTTATGTAAATTATGAAGGATAAGCCACAGTTCTGTTCTTGGAAATATGTGAATTAAAACCATTTATAGGTAATCTTGTGGCTAAACGTTTCATCACCCACACCTGCCCCTGGTGCTTTTGCCTCATTGCCTCTACACCTTTGCCACATAACCAGGTGTTGTAAATCTTGTGAGCTTCAGTGGGGCAGTGGACAAAGTTACTCCACTCATCCCTTGTGATCGGTAAAGGGAGATGATGCCTACATGTGTGTAGATGGGTGGGGGTGGCTGTCTATCTACACAAGCCTGAATTCTGGCTCCTCCTTAGAGTACTCCATAGAGGCCCAGCCTAGGCTGGACAGCGGTGACAATGTGGCTATCTGTTATTCCCAACAGAGCACCTTAGCGTTTCAAATGTGGCTAACTCCATCCCTGCAGATTCTCATTCAGTGGTTCAGGAAAGGGCTGGAGCATGCAGATTTAACATCAACACAGAGCAAACTCCAGGGGGAATTATCATGTACAGTGGAAGTGAGAGCCTCTGGAATTTAGCCAATCAAATGAAGATCATTAATCTTTCTGGTTTACAGAGAAAAGTAAAGAATGCCTGACATCAATAATGATGATGATGATAATACCAAATTAAATTAGCTGAGTGGTAGGTATTTGGTACAGCAACTAAGGTGCCACTTAGGACGCCCACATTCCCTATCAGAGTGCTTGGGTTTGCGTTCCAGCTCTGCTTCTCATTCCAGCTTCCTGGGGCTGTAGACCCTGTGAAGCAGCAGATGATGGCTCTAGTAGTTGAGTCCTTGCTACCCACGTGGGAGACCTGGATTGAGTTCCAGGATCCTGATTTCAAAGTGGGTCTACTCAGACTGCTGTGGGCATTTGGGGAATGAACCAGCAGATGGAAAATATCTGTCTCTGTCTTTCAAGTCAAATGAAAATAAATAAATAAAAACTATGAAAAAAATTAGCTGAATCAATGAATGAATGTTTCCACGCAGTCATCGGACTTCAATGCTCCCTATTTGGTAATTTCATTAGAAACTGTAAGACCCCTTAAGCAGGTGTCCCACAAATTGACCGGACCCCAGAAACACAGACTCCACTCCAATCGATGCAAAAGGCAAGAGGAAGTTTATTTCATTTGCAAATGGGCCGTCTCAGCAGCACCCTCTAGTGTAGTGCAGAGAGAGCGGCCCCGAACATCAGTTTTACAGGGTATTTAAAGCTTAAAACCACAACATTAGCATATTTAGTCGTGTTACAATTTCATTGGATATGTTAATGGTTACTGGGTAAGGGGCTAGGGAAGGGGGTAGTGTGGGCGGTTTCTTAAGCAAGCAGGGCGGGGGATACAGAAGCAGAAAAAAACGTGGTTACAGGGTTTCAATAAGACAATGGGGTGGGGGCATGCAGAAAATACCTTGCATACTTTTGCCGTCTGCCGGGACCCACAGATAAGGGGCGGTTGGGTGCTTCCCATGCCTTTATCTGGCGCCGTTATCTCAACTGCAGCTGCCTGCCCTTGACTCATGGTTTCGGCCCAATTTCCAGGAACTGTTTTACTAGAGTTCCCTAAGATCCTAGTTTTTTAGCAGGTAAATTTTCAGAAGTCCTTCAAAACAAATGTATTTGGGATATCCATGGCTCCCAGCCTTTGCAGAGTGTTGTCAAGAATCTCATCTTGGGGCCTGTGCTGTGGCATAGAGGGTAAAGCTGCTGCCTGCAGTGTCAGCGTCCCATATGGGTGCCGGTTCGAGTACCAACTGCTCCACTTCTGATCCAGCTCTCTGCTTATGGCCTGGGAAAGTAGTAGAAGATGGCCAAGTGCTTGGGCCCCTGAACCTGGGAGGGAGACCCAGAAGAAGTCCTGGGCTCTCACACCCCTGTGGGAGACCTGGAGGAAGCTCCTGGCTCCTGGCTTCAGATTGGCGCAGCTCCGGCCATTGCGACCAGCTGGAGAGTGAACCAGTGGATGGAAGACCTCTCTCTCTTTCTGCCACTCTTTCTCTCTCTGTGTAACTCTTTCAAATAAATCATAAATCTTTTTTTTTTTTAATCCCGTCTTTTCTAGACAGTTGTGAACTGGCTTAGGTTAGCTCCTCACCTATCATAGACTCTCAGGTCTGTGTGCCTTGCACCATCTTCCTTAAAGGTTTTATTCAGTTTGCCCCCTGATGTTTCTTTTCTTGTATTTAATCAGGCCATTGTTTGATCAGTTACTGAGGGGTTTCCAGTTCTGCTTTTGTTAATACAAATATAATGAATTTCTTATTTGATGGTTATATTAGCTTAAAAGAGCGTGAAGCCCAGGAGCCTCTGCCATTCCCCTACAGCCTGCAGGAATCACTAGCAGGGCAGGCAGGGCAGGAGAGAGGTTCAGTTTAGATGCAGAAAACAGCTTTGTATGGAATAGCAAGATGTGAACTGGTACTGGTTCGTGTCCTTGCTGCTCCACTTCTGATGTGGCTCCCTGCTGATGGCCTGGGAAAAGCAGCAGAGGAAGGTCCAGGTACCTGAGCCCTTGCTACCCATGTAGGAGCCCTGGATAAAGCTCTTGGCTCCTAACTTTGGTCTGGCTCAGCTCTGGCCATTGTAACCATCTGGGGAGTGAAACAGTGAATGGAAGGTATCTCTCTCTCTCTCTCTCTCTCTCTCTCTCTCTAACTCTGGGTTTCAAATAAATAAATGAATCTTAAAAAAATAGCAAGATAGGTATTTGGAAACTCTTCCATCTCTCCTAAATTTATAAAAATAAGATAGCTACTGTCTTGGGACTCACTGTGGATATTTTGCTGGGGAATGAGTACAAGCACCTAAAGACCTTTCCAGGTTCCTTATTGCTATTATAATGATTAACATTGCTCCTGGGGAGGTAATACAATTAATTTTTCCCCTGTTGGCTCTTGGTTCTGTCTTCAGAAACTGTGTAGGGTATATAAATCTTGAGTTGTTTCAGTTTCTTCTTTCCTTGCATGTACATTTCCATGCAGCACAAAGATTAAAAGGAAAAATTACCACCATGGCAAAAACAAAAACAACCCAACTTTAATACATTTCTGGCTCAACTGGAAATATAAAGAGCTACAATTTTATTCCTATGGCCTAATTTTTTCCATTTTGTCTAAAACCATTACATTACTGTAATTTTGAAAAATACCAGGAAAACTAAAAAACCTAGTGCATTTACTCTTTCAGCTTACATTTGTGGAAGAACTCTACAGGATCTTTCTTTAAAAGATTGATTTATTTATTTGACAGGCAGAATTAGAGAGAGAGACAGATCTTTTATCTGCTGGTTCACTCCCCAAATGGCTGCAATGGCAGGGGCTGGGCCAGGTGGAAGCCAGGAGTGAGCAGCTTCATCAGGGTCTCCCATGTGGGTGCAGGGGCCCAGGAACTTATGTCATCTTCTGCTGCTTTCCCAGGCACATTAGCAGGGAGCTGGATCAGAAGTAGAGCAGCTGGGATTTGAACCGGTGACCATACAGGATGCTGGCACTGCACCGCGACTTAACTTGCTGTGTCACAGGGCCTCCCTACAACATCTTAATAGTACCATCTTTGCATTTTGAGCATGTTTTTATTGGGAGAGAGGTGTCAATCTAGCAGATGATCGCCAACTGGTGCTTTTAGTTGTAAGCTACAATGTAGCAATGGACCTAAACAAGAGCCCACTTGGCTATTTTGCTTGCACTGGCCATGAGTTGAATGGGCTGCAATTGAAGAAGTGATATGGTCTGAAGTAAGGTTATGTCACAATGACTCATAGTGACTAATAGATTCTATGTGTGAAATTTAATGCAATAACATGCCTCAAATAAATGTTAATTTTGAAAAAATCAGACACACAAAAAGGCTCTGTCATTTCAAAACACAGCCTTGCTATCACTGAGGAGGCAATACTAGAATCACACATCTCATATGGCGATATTATTACCAGGAATCTTAGAATGTGCAGACTTCCCAAGCAAATTCCCTTCAGTGGTTCCAAAAGGTTCTGTGCTTGTTTCAACAGTCCTGTTCTGGATTACAGGCCCAAACTGGACTCTTTTTTTTTTTTTTCAGTTATTAGACTGAAATTGCACAACCTACTTGGAACTTTAAAATCTACATCTCATTTGCATTTTTGAATTGCTATAAAATGCAGAGCCTTAAATACATAATTGGAAATCTGTAAGTCCTTTAAACCTTTTTCATGCTTGAAGCTACTGAGTAAAGTGCCTTTGGAATAATAGCTCCTTAATTCGCAGCACTTATCAGTACCCTCAGTTTGGTTGTATAATATGTACCCACCACCCCAGTTCTAGTCACTCCAAAATCATTGTTCGCTGAAGGATGAACACACATTGTAAACTCAAATATTAGTTTAAGATAATTAATAGCAACCAGAAAAAGCACAGGAATGTATGTGCTATGAAATTTGTGATTCTGTAGGAATTCACAGGTCAACCAATTGGATTTACTTGTTCGAAATAACAGCTGTGTACTAAGGAAAGTCATTTTATTACTTCAGAAACTAGGTATAAAATAGATGTGTTTGAAAATCCATTATGTGTGGAAATATATGAAAATTTGCAATAAAAATATAAATAATCTTAAAGGGTTATCATTACGGAGGACTCTCTGAAATGCAGTATGAAAAAACTATATATGGATTTAAAAATTTTTTCCTGTCAAAATAGGTTTATTTTAAAATTCTATTTGTCCATGAACTTTTTGAAGTACCCTTGTATGAAAAAATGTTTATTTAGAATACACATACATATATTTTTTCTGGCATTGTAAACTTGCTATTTCTTCCAGATTATTGAAGCATCCCCTCAGAATGCTTTTTAATAGATATTTTCTTTCATTTTTTTTTTTAAAGTTCAGAGGCAGGAGAGAGAGAGAGAGAGACAGAGAGAGAGAAAAACTTCCATCTGCTGGGAGCTACAGCTGAGCCAGCATGGGTTAAGGAGCTGGGTAACTCATCCCCGGTCTCCCACCTGATGGTCAGGGACCCAACCACTCGATGCATCACTGCTGCCTCCCACAGCCTGCATTAGGGGGATACTGAAGTCAGGAGCTGGAGTCAGGATTTGAACCCAGGCACTCCAATATGGGTCTCAACTGCTGGACCAAATGTTCGTCCCAATAGATAGTTATAAAAATTGTATCTTGAATATATTTCAACATTCCAATGAACAAGTTTGAGTGTCAAAATCAAGGGGTGAGGAGGTAATCGCTATAATCAGAAACAAAAAAACAGTGTTTTCTCCCCCTTAAGAAAAGCACGCTTCCTCCTCCCTGCCACGCATCAAGTCACCTAGGGCAGGAATATGAATGCTGCTGCTGATCCCCTCCCCTGCCATCCAATCAACTATGCTGTCCTAATGCCTGTGTAAATGCCTGCTCTTCTTCTTTGCCAATGATGTGCTACAGATCAGGTCATTGATATCTCAGTGCTAGATGGCCAAAGGAGTTTTAACAATGGGTATTTCTCTGCCTGAATGTAGTCTGACCACCCTGAAGTACATTCTCCATTTATAGCCAGATTGATCCTTCTGAAAACACACACACACACACACACACTTATCTGATCTAATCATTCCTCTGCTTAAGACCATTTAATGGCTTCCTTTTGCTCTCAGAATAAAACCCAACTACTTAACTTGGCCTCCTTAGAGGCCCTTCAGAATACAGTCTCTATTATGTATTTTGGTCTGTTTCATATTGCTGTTGCTGATTGCTAAAATCCCCCATTCCTATGCTGGGCTTATCAATTTCTCTTTGTAATTCCAGTGGTTTTGCTTTCTGTAATTGAAAGTGATGTTAGCTACATAAAATTTCTTGGGAGTTACCCTCTTTATTTTCATTAACACATTTGGTTTAAAAGACTGTTTTGTCTGATGCAATGTTTTATCAGCTTTCCTTTTGTTAGCGTTTTGGTAATTTGTCTCTTTTTATATCACCAGTCTTTCTGTGGTTTAGTTTCCTGTGTCTTTTGTTTGCGTTAGATACCTGAATATGGTTTTGAACCAAGCTGTTCATGTCTGTCTTTCAAAAAGTAATTTCAATCTGTTTAGTTATTGTTCTCACTAATACATATTTGGATTTAATTTTACTATTCTATTCTCTGTGTGTTTTGTACCTCTCTTCTTTTTTTTTCTCTTCTGCTTTCTATTAAACTACCAATCTTCCAAATTAAATATCCCTGACCCTTGGCCACTATTTTTTCTCTATTGATTTAGCAGTTCTAGATAAGATTCTTATTAATATGCATTTTTTAAAAAAATCCAAAGTACTCAGGGTGAGCATTGTGGCATAGTGGGTTAAGCCCCAGCTTGGGATTTCTGCATCTCCTATCAGAGTGTTGGTTCTGAGTTCCAGCTACTCTTCCACCAACCCAGCTTCCTGATAATTTGTTGCCTGGGAAAGCAACAAATGATGGCTCAAGTGCTTAAATCCTTGCCACCAATGTGGGAGACCCAGATGGAGTTCCTGGCTCCTGGCATCAGCCTGGCTCAGATCTAGCTGTTGTGGCCACTTAGGGAGTGAACCAGCAGATGGAAGATCTCTCCTCTCTCTCTCTCTCTCTCCTTGTTGCCCTGCCTTTGAAATAAATAAATAAAATCTTACATTATTTAGACAAAGTCATTATTTCTAGCCCTCTCCTAAACATGACAAAGGCTTTAGCTCATTCTAATTATTAATTTTACACTTCCCTCTTTTTTTATTAACACAAGAAGTGTTTTCTTTTTAATTCTCTCACATATTTTAATAATTTCTAATCTCACCAATATCTCTTGTATCCTATGCTTTTCCTCTGAACTTTGTAGTTTTTTTGGTGTAAGTCTGTGGTGTGGTAAGCTCTCTTAGTCTGCTTTGAATTCTTCCTTAAATTGACAGTTTATCTGCAAATCCAGTTCTTGGTTGATAGTGCTCATTTACAACTTCAAAAATATCATTCAATTATTTCTTGTTTCCATTGTTACTTTTGAGAAACCTACTTATGGTCCCTTTGTAGATAATCAGTACTTTCTCTGAGATAACCTGAGATTTTATCTATTTCCTTATTGTTCTGTAATTTCGCTATAATGTGATAAAAGTATTTATTTGCCTTTATCTGTGTTCTTAGAACACATGATGTTCTGATGTTTTCACTAGGAATTTTTAGCCATTCCTTCTCTGTAAGTAAAGCTACTCTACTTTTTCTGTTTTTCCTCTTTGAACTCTTATTAGACATATTTTGGAACCGCTCAGTGTAACCCAAGAATCTGAACTTTGCCTTCATATTTTTGAAATGTCTTTATTTCTCTAAATTCTATTCTGGGTGAACTCTTTAGTACATCCCTTTAATTCCCTGCTTCTTCTCTTCAACTTTGGTTGGCTCCAAGACCTTTTCATTTCCATCACCATACTTTTATTTTCCAAGATGTCTATTACTTCTTTTTCATATTTGTTTGTTCTTTACCTAACGTGTATGTGCTCCCTAATTTCCTGTCCTTTTAAAAATGGGTGCTATGCCCTCATTGATCCCTTTGAGATACAAAAATAGTTAGCTTCAAAATCTTTGTCAGACAATTCCTTAGAGTTAGTTTTATTTGGAATAAATTCATGTTCTGAGTGTTCATTTTGTTGGCTGTCTTTCTTGTATGAGATATTTTTATGTCTTTGGAATCTGGTTAGGCCCATTTTGAGGGGATTTTTTATTTGCATTTTTCTGTTGCATTTTCTTTCTTTTTCTTCTGTCTGTGCTCACCTCCTCATGTTTGGTAATTTTGATCTCTACTTGCCTCCCCAGATCTCAGCCACAGACTTGGGCCTGACCTTGGCATTTTGATGCACCTACTCCCAGTGATGTTGGGGATACTACAGGCCCAGCCTCATGGCCAGCTGCTCAGCCTGGATCCTGATTCCAAGGCCGAGTCTTTGTCCTGCTTCCGTAGGCAGTGGGCTGGCAGTAGTTTATTTTCGGCCTCTTTTGCACAGGCTCCTGGCTTCAGGCATTAAGCCTGGCTCCTGTCTTCTCTTTTGTTTGAAGCATCTTTAGTGCCTGTCACCTTGCAGGAGACAAAAATCTTAGCTTTTGAATCTGAGACCCCAGTGGGCTTGTGGCTTCATCCTTGATAAATGCTTTCTGTTTCAGCTCCATTTCTGATCCATGGAGACATTTATTTTGTTTCTAAGCCTGGTTATGTCTTTTTTGGTTTTCTTTTTCTATATTTTAGCCATTACTGCTATTTGTATGGAGGAAAAGGAGTGGATAAAATATGACCTTGCTACACCAACTTGAGAGGCAATGTTTCTGTGTGTAGCTCTCCATCTTTATTTTTCACCATTCTCTCCCTTACATTCTATGTTCTAGCCATAATTAACTACTTTTAGTTTCCAGAGCATCAGTAAATTGTATGCCCTTCCACTAAGTTTAGATGAAATAGTGTAGAGAAGACAGTCAAATGGAGAATTTTTTAAATGTCAGATTTATTACAGATAAACTAATAAAGAGCTACGTTCTGGGTCTGTAACCTAAATGGGCTTTTTGCCACACTCTGTTGACTCCCAACCCCCGCAGCATCTACCCTCAGAATGGTCACCAAGGGAGAAGGCTGGGGCTGCAGAGCAAACATATCCACTGAAGACTACTGTCTGCCCTGGACAGGGGCAGAAAGACAAGAGGAATGAATCCTCAGTAATTGGGGCCTTTGTGCTAGATGAGCTGTACCCAGTCAACAAGGAATGAGCTAATTAATGTAACAATACTAATCAATTAAGCGTCTCACTCCTAAGTGTGAAGAATGGTGGTGTAATAAGCCAGAAGAGGCACTCCAGGAGAACTTTCACTCTCCCACCATGAAAACTAGGGGTTAGGGTAAAAGAGGCTCTCCTAACTCGGGCCACACTCTTTATCCATACTCCAAGTCTTTCTAAACACTCTTTTTTGGTAATTTATTAATTTTTTAACAAAGATTTATTATTTTATTTGAAAGAGAGAGAGAGACCGAGAGAGAGAGAGAGAGAGAGAGAGAGAGGTCTTCTATCCACTGGTTCACTCCCCAGGTGGCTGCAATGGCTGGAGCTGTGCTGATCTGAAGCCAGGAGCCAGGAGCTTCCTCCAGGTCTTCCCATGTGAATGCAGGGCCCCAAGGACTTGGGCATCTTCTACTGCTTTCCTAGACCATAGCAGAAAGCTGGATCGGAAGTTTTGCAGCCAGGACTTGAGCTAGTGCCCGTATGGGATGCCAGCACTGCAAGCGGTGGCTTTACTCACTATGCTTCCGTTCCTGCTTATTCTGATGCCTATAATAAAAATAATAGTTCGTATTTACTGAATCCTAACAATGGCAGAAATAATAGTGTACACATATTATCTCATTTAATCTTTCTAACAACTTTATGAGGCTAATATTTTTATGTTACTTTAGTGGATGAAGAAACCAAGGATAAGGAGATCCCTGATGTTTCTAAGACCACACATGTAATTGGCAGAGGCAAGATTGGGCCAAGGCTTCTCCAACTCTAGAGTCCATGTTTGTTTCATCATATGCTGCTGCCTGTCATATTTTATTCATCTTTGAATTCCTAGAACATTGCATAGGATCTGATAAAGAGTAGATACTCAATAATATTCAATGGGGGTTGGCATTGTGGCATAGCAATAAAGGCCTCTGCCTGTGGCACTGGCATCCCATGTGGTTGCTCTGCTTCCAATCCAGCTCCCTGTTAGTGTGCCTGGAAAAGCAGTGGAGGATGGCCCAGGTGCTTAGATCCCTGTGCCCACTTGGGAGACCTGGAAGAGGCTCCTAGCTCCTGGCTTTGATCTGGCCCAACTCTGACCATTATGGCTAATTGTGGGGTAGACCAGGGGATGGAAGATCTTTGTATCTTTCCTTCTCTCTCTCTCTGTAACTGTGCCTTTAAAATAAATAAATTAAATCTTTAAAAAATAATATTTAATGGACATATAAATCATTGAAACATATTCTCTAACTCCCTAGTATGGATTTAAGACTACTTTAAATAAGATTTAAAAGGTATGGCCCATCTGTTTTGGTTTCAGATTCCTCATTGTAAAGGTGGTTATGAGCATCTAAGTTCGAAGGTTTATATAGGGTTTACTAGATTCTATATCCTTCTGCTGTCACCTCTGTCCAGTCTTTTCAATTTTAGGTCTTCTCTTCCTGGCTGTTCTAGGATACCTTTGTTCTTTCCTGGTTTCACCCCACTGTTTTCCCTGGCCCAAGCTTGTTGGCCTCTTCAAAGAGTGGGTGTTGTGGATTCCTGATCCCTTATAGTTGTGAAACTACTGATGTTGCATGTACCACTGGCAACCATACTCCCTCCTCTGTGTATTAGTCAAGACTTTTGGTTGCAAGCCATAGAAACTAATTCCGACTGAAAAAGCAATTTATAGACTTCTGTAACTAAAGAGTTCAAAGAACGAACTAGCTTTATACAGCTAGATTCAGAACAGACATAGATTTACTATAAAGCCAATGAAGTTTAAGGTTTGGGGTTCCTCATTGCTGGGGCTCTGTTTTAGGCCTTGGGAGTGGGCATAGCAATATGTATACTGCCTAATTTTTTCCAAAGATTGCAAAAATAAGATACTTCCATCACAATTAGTTAAGACTGTGGTCCCTCTTCTACTTCTGACTTCCTAGCCATCACTTTTCCCTGTGAGTCACATGGGTTAGATGGTGGTGGTGTGGTAGCTTCTGATATTGTGAAGAAATATTTGTAGGGGCCGGCGCTGTGGCTTAGTGAGTTAAAGCCCTGGCCTGAAGTGCTGGCATCCCATATGGGCGCCAGTTCTAGTCCAGGCTGCTCCTCTTCCGATCCAGCTCTCTGCTATGGCCTGGGAAAGCAGTAGAAGATGGCCCAAGTCCTTGGGCCCCTGCACCCACATGGGAGACCCAGAAGAAGCTCCTGGCTCCTGGCTTCGGACTGGCGCAGGTCGGGCCATTGCAGCCACCTGGGGAGTGAACCAGAGGATGGAAGACCTCTCTCTGCCTTTCCTTCTCTCCCTGTGTAACTCTGTCTTTCAAATAAATAAAATAAATCTTTAAAAAAAGAAATATTTTAATTGAATGTAGCAAAATCTCCTTTTTTTGTATTTACAATTTTGTATTTTTTTAAATTATGCTTCAGGCCCCACAAAAATTCAGATCCACCAGAGTCTAGCACTTGGTGACCATGGGTGAGTACATTTTCTCCCAGTGTCTCAGCTTGTCTTGGCTTCATTAGTAGGTAATGTGGTTTTCTCACATGGTTGGCAAAGTGGGCTTCTGGCAGCTCTAAGGTTACGCATTCTCAGGCCTGATAATTCCAGGCATAAGAGGAGCCTTTTGGCTGATGGTGTAAACAGATGACTGAGGGAGGGTTCTGATTAGCTTGCTTTGAGTCACATGCCCCTCTCTGAATCAATCCCTCTGGCCAGGGGAATGTGCAATGCTGGGTAAACACCGAACCTTGGATGCAGACACATACATGAAGATTGGGTTAAAGATAGATTTCCAAAGGGATGCTTGGAAACTAAAATCTCCCAACTTGTCTCCCAGTCACATAAACATTCTAATTTTCAGCAACTTATTATGTTGTACAGAACTACCAAGTTTTTAGAAGCAATAAGTCATTTGATTTTTTTTTTTTTTAAAAAAGACTTATTTATTTACTTGAAAGTCAGAGTTACACAGAGAGAGAAGCAGAGGCACAGCGAGGGAGAGATCTTCCATCCACTGGCTCACTCCCCAACTGGCCACAACAGCCGGAGCTGCGTCGATCCGAAACCAGGAGCCAGGAGCTTATTCCAGGTCTCCAACGTGGGTGCAGGGGCCCAAGGATTTGCGCCATCTTCCAGTGCTTTCCCAGGCCATAGCAGAGAGCTGGATCGGAAGTGGAGGAGCCAGGTCTTGAACTGGCGGCACCCTTATGGGATGCTGGCACTGCAGGTGGCAGTTTTACCTGCTATGCCACAGCGCAGGCCCCAAGTCATTTGATTCTTAATAGGCAAATATTAGTAAATGTGTTTCTTTTTAAATAAAAAGAGAAACTCAATAAGGGGTATGACTAAGCTTGAAATCCATTTCTTTTGATTCCTAGTCAGTACTATGTCTGCAATTCATGGTACCTTCCATATACATTTGAATAGTCCCATTTTATTAAAGGGTTTTAAGGCAGTAAAACATTTGCCTGAAATAAGAGTCCTGCCTATGAAAGCAAGGACACCATCTTAGTCTGTTTATTATAAAAACATGTTTATGATACCCAGTTGCCATCCTGAATCCATTTTATTTGCAGCACAGGTAGTAGCACCGCCCCACGATTTTCACTGTCTGAGCTCAACAGTGTTGGAGGATTTACTCTAGGGAGGAGTAAAGCAGGAAGGGTTCTGGTTAAGTGGCAGTAAGATAACCTTTGACCCAGGAACCTTCCTGACATCTACCCTCGTTCTGGTGCCAGTCAGTCTTCCCAGAAGTTCCCGGCACTTTAGCCTAACAGCACTGCTGTCACCGTCTAATTGTCAGTGTTCATATATTCCCCCATCCCAGGCTGCAAGCTCACTGAACATAAACATTCTGACTTATTTGTCCAAATTGCTAGTGCCTACTGGAGGATTTGTCACACGGTTGTCCTTCAACAAATGTGCCTTTAGAAGCAAACAAGCCTCAAGAACTTTGGCTCAGAGAGGCAGAAGAGTTTTTCTGACTTTTGACTTTCATGGCGCAAACTTGAACTTCAGCTTATCCCTGACCTTTGAGGAAAATTCTTAGCAGAGAAAAGCAGGAGTGCGAGGAGCAGGGCTGAAGCCTGGATATTTCCCTATGTAGTCGGTGGTCATGTCTGCTATTATTTCCTCTAATACCTTCCTTGGACTGTTTGGGAACCAGTTAAAACTAAGAAGCAAAAGATTATCTAAGTAAACCATAAACCTCTTTCGGCATACCAGCTATTTGTATATTTTTGTCCAGCATATGACTTTAGTTTTACTTAGCTGGATGATGTGCGTGTGTTTGTATAACAGGTGGTAAAATTGCTTCAATAATAGACAAGTTAACATATGAGCAACTGCAAGTAGCTTTCACACTATAGTACATGACTGGATCTCAGGAGTGGTCCTAAAAATCTAAAATCATAGGAATAAATTTTATTAGCAGTTTAGTAATTCTAATTTCCTAAAATGTTAACTTATATGAATTTGTGAAAGGAAAAATCACCACTTTATCTGCCGCTTTGGAACCTTGTATACCTTTGATCAAAGCCTAACTACTGTTTAAAAATGAAATACTCTTTTTAGATTCTCTGGAATGAAATCCTTTTCTGTTGTACAAATGTACTTCAAAAATTTGTGGAAAATAGAATTAAATATTTATTTTGGTGCAAAAATTTTTTAAATTCATGCATTTGAGAGGGGTCTCCAAAAAGTTCATGAAAAAACTATGTATGGGTTTCATTTTTTTGCACCAAAATAAATTTAATTTTCTTTTTTTAAAGATTTATTTCATTTATTTGAAAGACAGTTACAGAGAGAGGTAGAGACAGAGGGATCTTCCATCCACTGGTTCACTACCCAGATGACCACAAAGGCCAGAGCTGTGCCAATCTGAAGCCAGGAGCCAGGAGCTTTTCCCGGGTCTCCCACGTGGGTGCAGGGGCCCAAGGATTTGGGCCATCTTCTACTGCTTTCCCAGGCCATAGCAGAAAGCTGGATCAGAAGAGTAGCAGCCGGGACTAGAATCAGCGACCATATGGGATGCTGGCACTTCAGCCAGGGCTTTAACTCCCTGTGCCACAGTGCTGGCCCCTAAATTTAGTTTTCAACTCCATTTTCCACAGACATTTTATAAAGTGCCCACCACCATCGCATATGTACAGCTATGCATACACATATATAAAAAACAGTACAAGTACTCCCTTTCTGCTGAATGACCTCAATGGTTCTATTTGTATGTTCACCTTGATAAGACTGGCACCACCCAATGAAATATGACCTTTACTTTCTCAAATACCAATTTACTTATATGTTTGTTTACTTAGCTATAAATGTAATACAAACAACACACAGGGAACATCATCTCTAATACCACATGTTAACACAACAGTTATAATCTTCACATATTCCCTTTTTGCATTTTATATGCATATTTCATATACTTTTAAGTAAACTTGCAAACTTTTTAAAAAATAGTACTGGTTCTTTTTTTTTTTAAAGATTTACTTATTTATTTGAAAGGCAGTTACAGAGAGGCAGAGAGAGAAAGAGAGAGAGAGGGAGAGAGAGAGAGAGAGATAGAGAGGGAGAGAGAGAGAGAGAGAGAGGTCTTCCATCTGCTGGTTCACTCCCCAGGTGACTGCAACAGTTGGAGTTGTGCCAATCTGAAGCCAGGAGCCAGGAGCCAGGAGCCAGGAGCCAGGAGCCAGGAGCCAGGAGCCAAGAGCTTCTTCCAGGTCTCTCACATGGGTGCAGGGACCCAAGGACTTGGGCCATCTTCTACTGCTTTCTCAGGCCATAGCAGAGAGCTGGATCAGAAGTGGAGCAGCCAGACTCAAACTGGCACCCATATTGGATGCCGGTACTGCAGGCTATGGCTTTACTGGCTATGCCACAGTGTGGGATCCGTACTGGTTCTTTTAAAACTATCTTGTTTTTAGAAGAGTATACATATATTTTGATAATTAAAAAGTTTTTTTTTTTTTATTGGGGCTAGCAGTGTGACATAGTAGGTTATGCTACTGTCAGCAATGTGAGCATTATATATTAAAGTGCCAGTTTGAGTCCTGGCTACTCTTCTTCTGCTGCAGTTCCATTCTAATGTGCCTGGGAAGGCGGTAGAAGATGGCCCAAGTGCTTGTAGGCCCAAGTCAAAGATCCAGATGAAGTTTCTGGCTCCTGGCTTTGGCCTGGCCTGACTCTGGCTATTGTTGCTGCTTGGAGAGTAAACTAGTCAATGGAAGATAGCTCTCTTTCTAGCTATCATTCTGTCTTTCAAATAATACATGTTAAAAAAAGTTTAAAAATTTTTTAGCTTTTTCAGAAAGACAGTAACTGACACACACACACACACCTTCCATCTGGTGTTTTCACTCCCCAAATGCCTGCAACAGCCAGGGCTGGGCCAGGCTGACACTAGGAGGCCCAGGCTCAATCTTTCCACATTGAGTGGCAGGGACCCAACTACTTGAGTTGTTACCTGCTTCTTCCCTAGCAGGAAACTGGAATAAGGACTGGAGTTGGGAACTAAACCCAAGAACTCCAATATGGAATGTGTCTTAAGTTCTAGGCCAAACACCTGGCCCTGGTATAACATATTTGATGCTGGTATAGGAGTGTAACTAAATAACTGATGACATCATCAATGGCTTTAGGCTTGGAGGCTGCATGTGACATCTATGACTCCTAATTTAAATAATGATGCTTGGGGCCGGTGCTGTGGCGTAGTGGGCTGAGCATCTTCCTGTGGTGCCAGCATCCCATGTGGGTGCTGATTTGTGTCCCAGCTGCTCCTCTTCCCATCCAGCTCTCTGCCTATGGCCTGGGAAAGCAGTGGGAGATGGCCCAGGTGCTCGGGCCCCTGTATCCACATGGGAGACCTGGAGGAAGCTCTTGGCTCCTGGCTTCAGAACAGCCCAGTTGCAGGTATTGTGGCCATCTGGGAAGTGAACCAGCAGATAGAAGACCTCTCTGTCTCTCTCTCCCCCTGTAACTCCGCCTCTTAATAAATAAAATCTTTAAAAAAATGCTTTTACTTTTATGAAGGAAAAGCGAATTTTGCAAAATAGGCAAGGTAGTAAGGGAGGAGCATATATAAACCTTCTGTTAGCTACGAGGTTGAACCTGCTAAGGTCACACCTGTCAACCAGGTTACGGCAAGTTTCATATGATTAGTATCCCAATTTGGCATCAACCTAGGTAATATTTATTTTTCAAGATTTATGTAACTTGTTTTTCCATTTACAGGTCAATATTTACTTCCCCTGAACTTTTCATGGAAAATAGTGACCTTAACAGAAGGAAACCATGGGTTTCTTTCCCTTCGGCTTCAGAGTCTCAGTATTAGAGATGTATTCATAAAATTGGCACATTTTATAAAGACACATTGGGTAGGCTGGGGTTTCCTTAAATCTACTCTTCACAAGGGTCCAACACAAATCTCACTTTGGACACGCCAGCTTGGCTGGGTGAACGCATGAGACATGGCTCTTAACATTTTTATGCCTTGACGTGGGGAAGTAGATTTAATAACAATGGCTTCTTTTGTCGTGTGGTAGGTAGTAAGATATGCAGAGCTTCTAGAAATAGTGCAGACTAGAATGTAATTATGCATTGTGCCAAGAAACATGAAGCTTTTTTGCTTCATTTTTAATCTAAGGTTGATTTTCCTCCCTTGGCGATTTAAGGGCCTCTTCCCCAATTCCCCCATCAGTAAGGATGTGTACCGGGAATGGCAACTTGACAAAAACAATCTCAAAGTAAATGGGATGACACAGTAAACAAGTATTTCAAATAATTATTTTGGGGGAAACACTCTACAACGTGATTCTCCTCAGCACTGGCTGTGTTTGAGCCTGAATTTAGACATTGCTGGCTTTTCTAGGCTTGCGGTGTCTCTCTAACAGGAAAGGTGGTGATGAGGAGGGTGGTGAATGTGTTCCAGAACCGGAACCAAGAGGAGCCTTTCCTGACGCCGGAGGTCCCCCGATGGCCCAGCGAGGACCCTCCCCAAGGGGCAAGGTGCCATCTTATCCAGAACCTGGTCACTACCAGTCGGGCTTCCGGTGCCTAACAGCGTGCACATGGGCAGCACGGCAGTTTTGAGACCGTGTTGTTGGGCCCTAGGGACCCCCGGTCTACCACAGCAGACCGGATCTCCACAGAGCGAGAGCAGACGTTAACCTCCACCATCAGAACCCGTCCATTCCAGTCACCCCGAATTCCTGCGAAACCTCCGCGCGACCCGAGCCCCGCTCCCGCTGGGTGCACCCCACCAACTGGCGGGCGGCAAAGCTCAGGGTGCCGGCGAAGTTCTCAGGGAAGCGCCGTCCGGCGATCCTCCTCCCTGACGCGCCCAGACCTCGGCGGCCGCCTGGACTCCGCCACGGCGCGAGGCCGGAGCGCGGGCGGGGGAGGGGCGGCGGCGGCGGCGGGGCCGGGAGCGTGCGCGCGCACCTCACACTCCGCCGCCCGGGGACGGCCACTCGCGAGTCGCGGCCGCTAGGCCGGCCCGGGGCCCGTCGCCCCCCCACCCCCCACCCCCCACCCCGCTCCGATTGCTTTCGGGCGTGCGCCCAGCGGATTCGGCCCTGCAGCTGTTGTGCGCTGTCTGGGCCCAGCAGGCAGGGAACGAAGACGACCCGGCCGCGGAGGAGCTCTTGTCTCTACCGCGGCGGCTCTGCCCGCCGCCACAGCGAGCAGCCGCGAGACCCGAGGCAGCGCGGAGAAGGCCCCCCCCTCCACGGCCGCCGGCAGGAAGGAGACCGGGCCGACCTCCGCCCGCCGGAGGCGCGGCCGCGCCCGCGCCCGGGGCCGCTCGCCTTCCCGGAGCTGAGCGAGGAATGAGCAGGCGCCCGCCCCTGGCTCTCGGGCCGCGGGCCGTGGCTCGGCTGCTCCCCACGCCGCGGAGGCGCCGGGGCTCGGCCACTGCAGCCGGGCGCGGCGGGGTCAGCGGCGGCCTCAGCCCGCGAGCAGACGCCGGGGTTCACTGAACCGGCCGCGGCGAGGAGGAGGAGGAGCCGCGGGGCGGGGGCGGCCGGCGCGCCTCCCCTCCCCCTGCACACGCCGGGGCCTCTCAGTGGCCGCCGAAGGAGGAAGTTCCGCTCCCTGACAGACCCGTGCGGTAGCAACAGCGGCGGCGGCGGCCGTTGGAGCCGAGGGCTCAGTCAGGTATTTTGGACGCGATCGCCCTTCGCGCCGGCCGTCGAGGGGACAGCGGCGGAGCCTGCCCGGCGGCGGCGGCCGAGAGCGTCTTCCTGCCACTTCACGCCGCGCGGCTGCTGGCTCTTCGCCGCGAGGTGGGAGAAATTTCCTCCCTCTTCTCAGACTTCCGAGGAGATCGGTGTTTTTTTTTTTTTTTTTTAATTATTATTATTATTTTTTACTACCGCGAAGGTTAACAGATCTGGAAGAGAAGCGTCAGGGGAGATTAAGTGACTCTTCGACAACTCGTCGGATCTCGCCAGGCTCCCTTTTGGGGCGAGAGACCCCATTCAGGCATCTCAGTGGGGTGCAGGCATGGAGGAACCCACCTTGGAGCTTATCTGCAGTGTGGCTTGCCTGGTCTTCTCTTAGGAATGAAGAGGAGACTTGCGAGAACCCGATGAGGCGCTGACGGCCAAATGGCAAAGAAGCTACCACAGGACCTTGAAGTAGAGAGCGTTCGGGCGGCCGCGCAGGTTTCTGAATGTAATTGAAGGAGTGTGAAAGAGGTGATCTCTTAAAAAGCACAAGAATCCTTCAAGGGAGGCCAGATCGAGCCCCCTCCCGCCGCCGCCGCCCCCCTCCCCCCTTTTCGGCCAAGATTGTGAAAACCGTTGGATGTGTTGCACACTTGGGCTAAGATGAGAACTTGATGCGGTGTTCTGTCCAAGAGCGAAGACGATGACCGCCCCAGCCCTGCTGCCTCTGTCTGGACGTAGGATACCGCCTCTGAACCTGGGGCCGCCCTCCTTCCCGCATCACAGGGCTACCTTGAGACTTTCGGAGAAGTTCATCCTTCTGCTTATTCTTAGTGCCTTCATCACCCTGTGTTTTGGGGCATTCTTCTTCCTTCCAGACTCTTCGAAACACAAACGCTTTGATCTGGGTTTAGAAGACGTGTTAATTCCTCACGTAGATTCCGGTAAAGGGGCTAAAAACTCTGGAGTCTTCCTGATCCATGGACCGGATGAACACAGGCACAGGTTTGTTTATTTCAGAAGTTCTGGTACCAGTATTTTGACGGAACGGGGTTACCGGTACTGCATGCGATCTGTTGCATTTTATTTTTTGCAGTAAAGGTGTTTTTTTTTTTTTTTTTTTCTGGGCGCTGATAGTGGTATTGCTAGTTCAGAACTGGCTGAATGGAGCCAGAGGCTCGACCGAGTCCCACCTAAAGTTTGGCTCCTTTCTTTTGTATAGGAGGAATATTTGTGTTTAGAGTTGTCTAGTGTGGACAGTTGAGCATGGAAGTATGAAAACTTAAGCTAGAGAAAGTGTGACCCACGCTGGACTTGTGCCTTATAAGACCGCATGGCAGTCAGTCATTGTGCTACCATGTGGAATCAACACACTGAACCTTGCCAGCTCCCACGGGCTCGCTCCTCCTCGGGCTCTCATTCTCTGGCTTGCTGTTAAAGCTTAATCGCGCCCCTTAGCTCTTTACGGTGACAGACATGAGAAGAATATTACCTGTGGTTTCTTTACATGTCACAATATCCTGATGCATGTTATTTTCAGAGGATGTATTTTGATTTCCTGAATGTTATCCGTTAAAGGTGTCATTGAATCCTAAGTCATTTCACTTTGAGTCTTGTAGACAAGAATTAAATTTTTTAAAATTTAATCATGCAACTGTGATTTTTTTTTTTTTTAAATGTGAGATACGGATCTCATCTAGCCAGTGTTAGAATTTGGTCAGTTAAAGTGAGCTCTTGGGAAAGTATAGCCAAATGAGAAGAAAATAGAGCTTTAGTTACCAACTGTACATCACGTATGTGTTTTTGCTCAAAATGGTTTGGGAAAGTAGTCTACTTTTCTCAGATGTACCTTCTTTTCCTTGTTTCTTAAAACACTTCTGGAGTATGTGAAAAATTATATGCTTGAATTCAGTTTTCAACTGATGTTAGTTTTAACTTTTTATCAAGCATGAGGGTTTTGAAAAAGCTTAGGTTCAAATGTGAGCTTAAATGCTTGGGAAAATGCACTGTAACGAGAACTGGTGTTTCCTTTTTCTCAACCTAGTTCATTACTTGATGGTTCTTTGACTTTTGGCTGAACCTTATGGATTAGTTACTTATAATATTGTTGGACACTGTTCTGTAACTGAGTTAATTTGGACTTTTTGCCATTTTCAACTTCTGTACCCTTTTAGATGTTTCTTTAATTGTTCCAGTTGCCTTTTGTGACTTGCAGAAAAATCTGATATCTCTGAAATGTTACTAAAACTTTGACAGTGCTGTACTTCTCATTTGTATAAACCATGATGCATATTTGAAAAGAAATGTGTTAAGATTGACTTCAGAGCTCTTGCACAACAGCTGTATAAACATTAGTAGAGTGAGTAGTCATAAGTAAGCAGTTTCCTTTAAATTTTGTGTGGCCTAAAAGTTTTAAAAATATGGCCACATTCTAGTTTAAAAACATTTTACACAAAGAAAAATTCTCAGGAGTGAAAATGTGAAATTTGGAGGGAAACAGGTATAAGCATTTTATTCATGTTTAAAAAATCTATTTAAGTCACTTAAACAAGAATTGTTAAAATTTATATAGCCTGTGAATGTATAGGAACATGTGTTCTTGCCATCCAAAACCACTGGGTTCCTGAGTTTGTAGTGAGAGATTGGTTATTGAGTTCTGAGAGCAAGGGGTTGTGAATGTGAATGTGATTGTTACATCCTGAGTTTTGGCTATTGAAAGTCTGAATAATAAGTGATAACAAGTGCGTGTTTATTGGCATCTTTTTGGTTCTTGAATTTTGTAAAGTGAGAATTCAAATAGCGAGAGTTCAGATAGTGGGGGATCTCTGTTTATTCTCTATATTTCTGTGGTCCTAGCAATTATATTTGTTATTTGTGGTTGCTTGTTGTATGAGTATCTGAATACATAGTCTGTAATGATAAGAAATCTTTGACTTTGAGCAAGGAAATACATTTTAAGTTAAGCTTAATATGTGGAAGCAAAAATACCAAATTAATTGATCAACTAACATTTAAAAATGATTTGGAGAGATGACATTTTAACAGAATTAGTATTAAGATCATACCTGTTTGGGGTATGAGTCAAAAAAACATTTTTTATCTTAAAAAATACAAGTTGACAACTTTATCTTAATTTACCATATGTGTGGAAGGGTACGGGATAAGAGAGTTGAGGAACTGGAACTGATAAATAATGAAAAAACAGATCATGGCCATTGTTTCTTATTCAGAGTACTTAAGAGATCCTTATTGAATTTGGTGTTTATTTTTTAATGGATTAGTATAGTAGTTTGGTGTTAACAAGCTATCTGCTGCATGGATTCATATGTTAGTGTACCATTGATTACGTATGTGATCCTGAGCAAATTTTTAAACTCTGCCTGAGTTGCTTCCTCTGTATGACAGTGGCATCAACTTTATAGGTTGTTGTATTGAATGGGGCAATAATATGCAAAACACTCAACATAGTTACTGGCATTTAGTAAATTATCAATAGATGTTATGTTACTATCAGGAATTATAATTGAATATTTTAATTTTGAGTTTATTTTCAATACTTTATGTGTTTTTGAAAAGTTGCATATCCCAGAATCTTCTTATTTAAAAGAAACATTTCATAATTTTGTAACCAAACTGGTTAACAACAGATGTGTATTTCATGCCAACTGGTTTAGGTCCTGTTTTTTGGAGATCTCCAACTGGGGAGGATAATGGGTGTTAAATAAATAATTCTGCCTTTGAGGTATGATGAGTGTTATGAAGCATTCAGTGCTTATCATAGCACATAATGGGGTGAGCTAACCTTTGGACTGGGGGTAGGGAGGGACAATGGAAATAGGGAAGGTTTTCTTGAGAAAGTGATGACTCAAAAACTTGGCATGAGTAGGAGATGGGCAGTGGAAGGAGAGATGAGAAAACATGGTCAAAGCAGAGGACCCAACATGTGTTAGAGTTCTGAGTTCAAAAAGCTTGGTATCATCGAGCAACTGAGAAATGGTCGTTATGGCTAATGTAGAGGATAGCTGTGTAGAGCTAGGGAGTAGACTACATGAGAGGCCAGATTTGGCCCACACACAAGTTTAACAAATTTGAATTAGCTGCCAACATTCACACATCAGGAGATTTCGCATAAAAATCTGGATTTCTGATTTCTCTTGAGCAATTAGAGGATATAGCAATACCCACATCTCTATTTTCAGATGTTAACCCACAGGTGGAACCTGGCAGCAGCTGTTCCCTCTAGAGGGGCATGTACTTTCCATTTTATGACCCAAATTAAGGTGCCAAATAAGTGAATACAATCAATTAATATTTAATTTGGTTGTTTATTAAGATTTCAGTCCCTACACAGGGTGCTGGGAGATTGAAGTTTTAGTGTGTTGTTCTTTACCTTAGTTTTATGGGAAGTCATTGAAGGAGTTTAATAAAAGCAAGTGAATAATGTGATCATTTTCAATTTTTAAAAAATTTAATCATTTTGGTTGCAATGTTTATTTACTGGGTGCAGAGGAGTGGGAAGATAACCAGTTAGGGAAGTCCAGGTCACAGAGGATATTAACTTAGACCACTTAGTGAGAGTGGAGAGAAGATAATTATTGGAGAAAAGGAGCTGATTCATGATGAAACGTTAAAGGGGGAGTTGGTGTTGTGGTACATGGGGTTAAGCCTCTGTGAGAATGGCATCCAGTTTGAGTCCCAGTGCTCAGCTTCTTGCTGATGCACCTGGTAGGCAGTGGATATTGGTTCAAATGCTTGGGTCCCTACCCATCTAGGAGACCAGGATGTAGCTGCTGGCTTTGGCCTGGCCCAGCCTTGGCTATTGTATCCTTTTGGGGATTGAACCAGTGGACAGTTCTCTCTCTCTCTTTCCCCCTCCCTTTGACTCTCTTTGTTGCTCTGCCTTTTAAATAAATAAATATAAATAACTCTTTAGAAAAAAAGATGTTAAACTATTAAGTTTCATAGAAAATGATGGCTGATTGAATATGCAGGCTGGGGGCCTATGGTAGAAGGAGGAAAGGAGTCCATGGTATCTGGGTGACGTGGTAATGGGTTACTAGGAAACATACTACCATATTTATTTCGTTAATGCTTTAGTTTATAGAATCAAATTACTTGAATTTAGTATATTTTTGTGGGGAAACCAATATATTCCTTCCTATTAAGTAATTTATGAATAATGTACAGTTTTTCAAATAATATATATATACTACACAGACATATAGATTTAGATGATAATCACATAAAAAGTGTAGCTTGGTGTTGATTATGGTCATTTTTAGCATCTTTAAAGTATCCAAAACAGGCATTTGTTACAATATACATGAATGTTGTTGTACTATAGTCTGATATAGAGAATGTATGTTCGTAATTTGTTTGTATAATAGACTTACATAATTTAAATTTACATAGCACTTTCTTTCGTTTTGGAAACTGACTTTCATTTTATATAAAGGGCTTTGTGTTTTATCTTAGATGTTTATTTATTTGAGTGGGCCATAAGTTACATATCCCAGTCGGAATTTTGTTAGTTTCAATTGAATACTTGAGTTTCCTCAAGGGAAACCATGTAGGCTTTAAAGTCAGAAGGGCCTAAAGTTGCTTTTTGGTTCTGTTCAGTAGACATAATCACTTTGAACCTATGCTGGCCAGACACGTGACTAGTGCACTTGAAATGTGGCTAGTACCGATTGCCCAGTGCTTCAGTGAGATTTTCTCAAGTTCTTCATGTCATGATTGACATTTTTGGCCTGATTTGGTACAGCCTTTATTAAAAGAGTAGTATTAAAAAAGTAAATAAATCTTATTATCATGATTTTGATTTTATTATCATCTTTCCTCATTTCATCCTTTTTCCATTCCATACTTTTCCCCAAATCTTGTTCCTTACTTAAGGTTTTTTGCTTATGTTTGGGGAAGGTCACATTGTTTATCATCTAATAAGTCTGTGAGATGATCCATTTCTTTTGTACCATATTTCCCTCAGTGGCTCTTCCTTTTATTCAGTGAATTATGTAAGATCTGTTTATATTTGACATTTGTCAACAACAGACTAGTATAGATGCCTTTGCTTTTTTTTTTTGTCTGTGTATATATTGAGGGATACTTTTTTCCGCTCCGAAGTTGAAAAAGTTTATTTATTTATTTGACAGGCAGAGTTAGACTGTGAGAGAGAGACAGAGAGAAAGATCTTCCTTCCGTTGGTTCACTCCCCAAATGTTTGCTTCGCCCGGCGCGTTGCGCCGATCCAAAGCCAGGAGCCAGGTGCTTCCTCCTGGTCTCCCATGTGGGTGTAGGGCCCAAGCACTTGGGCCATCTTCCACTGCTTTCCCAGGCCATCAGCAGGGAGCTGGATTGGAAATAGAGTAGCCAGGACTCAAACTGGTGCCCATATGAGATGCTGGCACTGCCCGCAGTGGCTTTACCAGCCACAGCACCAGCCCGGGAGAATAGGTTGATCTAAACAGCTCTGAATCTTTTTTGCTCCATTCTATTGATAGTAGCATCTCGAGTAGTCTAAATTGTTTTGGTGCTGGAACAGGTTTTTATGTAATTTCCAGATTCAGAGAACAATTGATAGTGTGTACATTCACAAAGATGATTTTTAAAAAAGATTTATTTATTTATTTATTTGAAAGTCAGAGTTACACAGAGAGAGAAGGAGAGGCAGAGAGAGAGAGAGAGAGAGAGAGAGAGAGAGAGGTCTTCCATCCGCTGGTTCACTCCGCAGTTAACCGCAACGGCCGGTGCTGCGCTGACCCAAAGCCAGGAGCAGGAGCTTCCTCTGGGTCTTCCCATGTGGGTGCAGTTGGGCCATCTTCTGCTGCTTTCCCAGGCCATAGCAGAGAGCTGGATCAGAAGTGGAGCAGCTGGTACTCAAACTGGCCCCCATATGGGATGCCAGCACTGCAGGCAGCGGCTTTACCCGCTATGCTACAGCGCCGGCCCCTACAAAGATGATTTTTATCTTGTCCATCACTACCCAGAATGCAGTTATTCATCCTGTGAGGGTACTTTAAAAACTTTGTGGGAAAAATAGGGTTAAATGATAAATTTATTTTGGTGCAAAGTAATTTTGAAATAATGTATACAAGTACTTCCCTTGCACAAATTCTTTAAGAGTTGCTCTCTGGTAGAATATAGCTAGTTAGATAATAAGGTAAGAATCGGGTAGGGACTGTGTAAAAAGGGAATTTGAATAGTGCTGTGATTGCACAGAGGTCTCATTTTGTCATTGGGACAGACCTTTGTGTCACTGAGTAAAATATAACTGAGATAGGATAGTAGTTTGGGCATTTTTTTGTTCCATGAAGTAAGGTTGGTTCTGTGCAATCTAAATATAGTTTCAACAAAACATTCTTCCAGGTTCTGACATTAACTACTACTTTTTTTTTTTTTTCTTTTTTGATGATCAGGTTTTATGGTTTTCTGCGCCTTTGACAAGTATTATAGTAATTTGGAAGGGGCTGTGTTTGGAAGCTGTTCTCCAGATGACTCGTTTAACTTTGATCTGGAACAAACTAATGGTGATTTTGATTTTGTTAGTTTAGCATTGTAATATCACTCAGTATGTCAATATGTTGTCCATTCTTTTCAGAAGTGAATAACACTGTTGGGATGGCATGGTTGAAAGGCAGAATGCCAAGGTGTAAGTCCTGATTTTCATGTTGGTCAGTGAGTGTTGGAGATTCCAGGAGATATAAGATACAATGCCTATAATAGGTGAACAGTATTTATTGGATGTAGTTAAATGTTTCAGGGAAATAAAATTTGTTCAAGCATTATTTTGTTTATTTGCTCTAAAAGCTATAATAGCCTCTATACAATATCTTGTAGATTTTATAAGGAGTTCTAGGGCTATGAAATGTTTATTCTCTCTTATTTATTAATATTTCTTTTGGGCTTTCTTATTAAAGTATCAAACTTACAATCTCAGAATATTTCTTCACAACATTAATGTAGATATATATAGATTATATAGCCTTCATAACATGTAGTTTAAAATTTTATTTTCTGTCATCACTATTTATTATAAATCAGTACTTGAATTATTGAGTTATTTTCATTTAATGTTATTTTCTAATAGTGTTTTTCGACCTGCAGAGTTCTTGCTAATATTTTACTTGCTAATGGCTGAGATAAAGCAAATTCACATGTAGACTTATTTCCTTAGCTTCCCTGCCATTAGGTAGTCATTTTATTTTAATCTTTCTCATGCATTGCTTGCTGATGGTCACATTTGATCATTGACTGTCTCTTCCAACAGAACATGGGATCCTTAGAGATGAATGACTGTATTTTATTTATCTTTGTATCTCTAACGCTTGAAGTACGTTTGATCCTTAATGAAAGTATATTCATATGACTGTTGAATAAATATTCATAACAAAGTGACAAGTTCCACAAGAGTAGTTATAAATAAAATGCAAGATGAAATCTTAAAGTGTGAATGATATAGTCTTTAATAAAAGCACTTTATAAAAATAATAAAAGGATTGGGAATAATTCATATAGGTTCTATCTAGAACATACTTATTCCCAAAACAGTATATCTAAAGTGTTTTGCCTACCTCTATATTGAATTTACTCTCTTCAGGAAAAAAGGAAGAAAGTAGTAGAGAATATGTGAGGAATGTTTTTATATATGTATTCTTCCTTAATCTTCACATTAGATCTGTAAATTAGTCATTACTAATCTCATTTTTACAAATATGAATACTGTAAAATTTATAACATGCCTAAAGCTTGAAAGTTTGCAACACAAAAGCTAGCTATCTACTAGAAATTAGTAGTATAAGATAAAGATTAATTGATTTTTAACCAGGCAGATATATTTGCTATTGTTTGAAAATTTTAAAAATACCTAATTTCTAATCTGAACTAACTACATGTTCCTTGGTTAGGAAAATAATTTTGCTACTTTCATTTTTTCTAATTGTGCCATTTTTGTTGGAAAAGTTTATTTTATTGCCATTGAATTTTTGTAGGAATGCTTTTCTTGCTAGAGCATGGTTGTAATGAAGTTGTGCTGAAGATTTGTTTTCTGATCAGGTTTTAGGATTTATCATAAAGAAACATCTCCTTCAAAGGGCATTCTTTCCAGAGATTTGTCTTAGTATTTTATATGACTCAGAAAGAAAGCATCGTATATTTGTAAGAACATTGGGCTCTGTGTTAAGAGGTGGGGACTCTAGTTTCAGTGTTGTCCTTAGCTGTTGAAATGTAGTTAGATTAGCTATTTAACTTCTGTGTGCTTGATATCCTTATTTATGAAATGCGAGGAATTGATTGAATCATGCCTTCAAGCTCATGTGTATGAAATATAAGTAATTGTATGAAATAGGGAACTGAAGAATGTGCAGCAATTTAGTTCAAACATCACAAATACTGTGTAGATAAAATGTATTTTGCAAAATAGGAATTAGTGTCATTTTTGTATGTAAAATTTGAGTTTCAAAATAATTTTAAGAATGATAAATTTTTATACATTATTATATGATTATTTATATAACAAAACCTGTACTAACTTAATAAGTGAAAACAAATGACCATTTTATACCTTCATGTTTCCCATTAGTTAAAAAGTATAATTTATTGAGGTTTTATGTGCCCGCCTGAAGGCATATATTTACAGAATGTTTCTAGGTAATGTTTTTGAGCCCAGTTAGCAATCATATCTTTTCATTTGTTGTCTAGGACGTTAGGACAGATTCTGTGGAAAATAGGGCTGTTAAGTAATTCAGGCCTTGGATCCTGGGAAAGCTCTTAATACTCCCTGAGACAAATTTTCTTTGATTTAGGACTGTAATTTCCTAAACTTAATATTGAGAGATGCCACTGAAAATCTGTTTTCCACATCTAAAAAGAACTTTTGGGACAAATCATGCAAATAATTTTTAAAAAATTAGGAGAGGATGAGGTAATCTGGAGCTACAAAGAGCAACACAGGTATTTTTTTCCTTTTCACTTTTATGTATTTATAAAACCAACCTCTATTATTTACGTAAGCCTCTTTGTCTCTTCCTAGTGACATTGATATTACCATTAAAAAATACTGGTCACATTCATCCATGCATTTACTTATTTTTATCAGCCCTAAGCATTAGATAGTAGCCCATGTTGTGGTGCAGTAGGTAAAGCCACCACCAGCGATGGCATGGGCACTGGTTCATGTCCTGGCTGCTCCGCTTCCTGTCCAGCTCCCTGATAATGGCCTGGGAAAGCAATGGAAGATGGCCCAAGTTCTTGGATCCCTGTACCCATGTGGGAGACCCAAATGAAGCTTTGACTCCTGGCTTTGGCCTGGTCCAGTCCTGGCCATTGCAGCCATCTAGAGATTGAACCAGCCGATGGAAGATAACTCTCTTTGTCTCTCGTTCTTTCATTGTAGCTGACTTTCAAACAATTTTTTTTGTAAAGAGCGTCAGAGATCAGACCTGGTAGCCAAGAGGTGGGGTACTGGCCAGGAAGGTGGCATGGACATAGTCTCTGGGCATTCAAGAGCAGACTGATGGCCTGGGAGGGGCTAAGCCTTAGTCTAGGTCCTGGCAGCAGCTGAAGAATTGCCCAGTGGTGAGCTTTCAGACTTGGTGGCCATTAGCTGGTTCTTTGGACCAGAGGTTAAGGTAGTGGGGGTGCAAGATAGGGTGGGGCTGGCTTGCAGTCTTCTTGAGGCCATCTTACCTTATCTACCTACATCATCCACTCATCCTGATCCTGTTGGTTGCCTTCTATGTCCACTTTATTGATTGCTCCATCATTAGTTACTTGTTTTTGCCATTCATCTTGTCCATGTCCTGGATGTATTCATCCTTTGAGTCCTCTTTGCTATCCTTATTGTCTCCATCATGTAACTCATTATAGTGCTCTGAGGCTGGCTTGATAACAGGTACCAAGTTTTCTTTATCTGTGATGCTTTGGAATGGACCTTGTGCTCTGTTTTTGCTAGAGTCATGCAGATTGAATCATCATGTCTCAGTCACATGGGGAGAGGGTGAGAGGAGGAAGATGGACATAATTCCTGAGTTTGAGTCTTGGTACCACCACTTACTAGTTGTTTGACCCTGGCCTAGTCACTAACCTTTCTGGGTCTCATTGCACTGGGAGGCAGGAGTGTCATATTCTTCTATTCAGCAAGTGTTTTTGATTATTTATAATACACCAAGTATTATGCTTGGTATTGGGGATTATTAGAGAATATTAGTGAAGATTAATTTTCACTATGGGCACTACTGAAAAATTCAAATCTTTTTTTTTTTTTAAAGATTTTTATTTATTTAATTGAGAGGTAGATTTATTTAATTGAGAGGTAGAGTTAACGGACAGTGACAGGGAGAGACAGAGAGAAAGGTCTTCTGTCTGTTGGTTCACTCCCCAAATGGCCACAATGGCAGGAGCTGGACCGATCCGAAGCCAGGAACCAGGAGTTTCTTCTGGGTCTCCCACGTGTGTGCAGGGGTCCCAGGGTCTTGGGCCATCTTCCACTGCTTTCTCAGGCCATGGCAGAGAGCTGGGTTGGAAGAAGAGCAGCCAGGACTAGAACTGTCACCCATATGGGTTGCCATCATTGCAGGCGGAGGATTAACCTACTGTGCCACAGCACCAGCCCCAACATCATTCTTTTTTTGGTAATATTTATTTATTTATTTGGCAGAGACAGTGCGAGCAAGCTAGTGAGCTGGCTAGTTCACTCCCCAAATGGTCACAACGGTCAGGTCTGGGCCAGGCTGAAACCAGGATCCTGGAACTCCATCTGGATCTTCCAAGTACTTGGACCATCACCCACTACTTTCTTAGGTACATTAACAGGGAGCTGAGTCAGAAGTGAAATAGTTGGGGCTCAAACTGGCACTCAGATGTGGGATACTGGCATTGTAAGTGGCAACTTAACTGCCCCAGTGCTGGCTCCGTTAACATCATTCTTAAAGCATGTATTAATACTTTTTGGGTCCCATTCTAGTGATCATAGAAATAACCTTGCCATCTATTTGAGGTTCTGGTACAAGTATCAGGTCATTGGCTTTTTTTTTTTTTTCAAGAGTTCAGATAAATTACAGCTTATTTTTCTCCATTTGTAGTTTTTGCTCATGTGCATTAATTTATGCATTTCTGGTATATGGACTAGTTTGGAAATAACAGGAAGCTATCCTGAAGACTTTTTTTTGTCAGGAACTAAACATTGATATCTGAAAAAATTATACCCATCATTTGGGCTAAATTGAGATCTGGGACAATGGTATGTGTCTATATATTTAACAATTTACATAAAGCTATTTATGGTTATATTTGTATGTTTATGAAGTTAAATATGCATATATGACTTTCAATTACATTACAGTAAACTAGCATCTGATACAAAATTTGTATATATCTTTTATTTATATAGTATTTTTATGTTTGTGATGCCATTAATAAACATCGATCTTTAATTTACTATGTAAAGATGGGTAACACCTAGGGTAAGGTAAACATTGAGCAGCTGGCTTCTCTGGTGACCTGTGGGTATAAATGTAAATTAATGGAATTTTCATGAAGAGCAATTTAGTTATCCCATGTCATTTTAAGTGCATATTCTTTGATTCAGCAATTCTGGGAACTTAACCTTGGGAAATCTTCACATCAGTGCACAAAGAAATGTTCAAGAATGTCCCCTGAAGCTATAACATGATATATTGTAAATGATCTAAATGTCTGTCAGTGGGAGATTAGTTAAATATTTGTATCCTGATAGATAGTTTTTTTTCCCCTTAATCCCTGTAGGTCTTTCTGGTTACTTTCCAAAAGTACCACACTATTTTTTAATTTCATGATTTTGTAGAAGTATGTTTTAATATCTAATAAGTGAATTCCTCTGTATCTTTAAGATACTTATTAGTTTATTTATTTTTAAAAATTTATTTATAAGGCAGATCAACAGAGAAAGAGGACTAAGAGAAAAAAGAGATCTTTAATCCCCTGGTTCACTCCTCAAATGGCTGCAATGGCTGTGTCTGGGCCAGCCTAAAGTCAGAAGCCTGAAACTCCATCCTGGTCTCCCATGTGGGTTGCAGGGGCCCAAGTACTTGGACCATATTTCTCTGCTTTTCCTGTAGATTGCCAGGAAACTGGATCAGAGGCAGAGCAGCCAGGACTCAAACTGGTACTCTGATATGGGATGCTGGTTTTGTAAGCAGTAATTTAAACTGCTGCACCATGATACTGACCCCATGATTTTAGTTTCAAAAAGTTATACATCAAAAGCCTTCCCAGATGATATTAGTGAATGTCATATACCCATTATTTAGCTTTGTTCAATCTGAACATTTTCTCATTTTAGCTGAAGATTGTCCTTCTTGAAGTAAGCCTTTACTGTGAGCTGGACATTGTCATTTTTAATACACTTTGTTTGTTTGTTTGTTTGTTTTTTTGACAGGCAGAGTGGACAGTGAGAGAGAGAGACAGAGAGAAAGATCTTCCTTTGCCGTTGGTTCACCCTCCAATGGCCGCCGTGGCTGGCCTACTGTGGCCGGCGCACCACACTGATCCGAAGGCAGGAGCCAGGTGCTTCTCCTGGTCTCCCATGGGGTGCAGGGCCCAAGGACTTGGGCCATCCTCCACTGCCTTCCCGGGCCACAGCAGAGAGCTGGCCTGGAAGAGGGGCAACCGGGACAGAATCCGGCACCCTGACCGGGACTAGAACCCAGTGCGCCGGCGCCGCAGGCAGAGGATTAGCCTAGTGAGCTGCGGTGCCAGCCTTTAGTACACTTCTATAACATATCCATTTGTTGAAATAAATTAGGTAGTTCTGCATCTTCTTTTTTTTTTTAAAAATATTTTATTTATTTATTTGAGAGAGAGAGTTACAGATAGAGGGAGAGATAAAGATCTTCCATGTGCTGGTTTACTCCCCAAGTGGCCGCAATGACCGTAGCTGTGCCGATTTGAAGCCAGGAGCCAGGAGTCTCTTCTGGGTCTCCCCTGTGGCTGCAGAGGCCCAGGCACTTTAACCATCCTCTACTGCTTTCCTAGGCCATAGCAGAGAGCTGAATCGGAAGAGGAACAGCCAGGACACGAACTAGTGCCCAGATGGGATGCTGGTGCCACAGATGGAGGCTTAACCTACTGTGCCACAGCGCTGGCCCCACTTCTGCATATTCTTAAACAGTTTTTTCCCCTCAATATTATTTTTGCAGTTTGTGCTATGTTGCTGTTTTGGACTCTGGTTTGATTATATTATCTATTTAGGGATTTGTTATATAATTAAACCTCAAATTATTTCTATATTGCTTTAGTGATATATTTTTAGATTAAATTTTATTTTGTTTTACTGAAGAAATTCTGTACATGTGTTCTTTAGCACATTTGTTTTTCTCCAAGGTAAAAACTTAGAATAGAATTACTGTGTTGTAGGAAATATGCATCATTAACTCTAAATTTCTTTATTAACAACCTTTGGCACTTTAGAGATAGAAATTTATACTCCCACTTGCATCTTTACAAATCATGTTATTGTTAGACTTTATAATACTTTGCCAACCTGACAACCTGATGTTGATTTTACTAATGAGAGAGAATTATTATTATTTTTACAAGCCCCCAACAACCACCTGTCTACTTTTTGTCTCTGTGGACTTAAATGTTCTGACTGTTTCACAGAAATAGAATCATGCAATGTAAGATCTTTGACTTAGAATTTGAAGTTCACATTATAACTTGTATTGATACTTCATTTCTTTTTATGGCTGAATGATACTTCATCTTTTTTTAAAAAAGATTTATTCATTTATTTGAAAGGCAGAATAACAGAGAGAAAGATAGAGACAGAGAAAAATCTTCCATCCACTGGTTCACTCTTCAAATGGCTACAGCATTCAGTGCTGGACCAGGCTGAAGCCAGGAGCCAGGAGCTTCTTCTGGGTCTCCCATGTGGGTGCAGGGGCCCAGGTACTTGGGCTACCCTCTACTGCTTTCCCAGATTGGAAGTGGAGAAGCTAAGACTCGAACTGACTCCCACATGGGATGTTGATGTTGGAGGTGGCTGCTTCACTAGCTGTGCAACTAAGTGGGCCCTGAAACTTCATTTTATATACACAATTTGTTTATGTATTCATCTGCAGATGGATATTTTGTCATCTTCTGTTAATAGTGTTGCTGTGAACACATATGTGAGTATATATGTTTGAGTACCTGTTTTCAGTTTTCTTAGTATACGTTGTAGCTAGGAGTGGAATTGCTAGGTGATATGGTGATTTTATGTTTACCTCTTGGTGGAACTACTAGGCTATTCTATGTAGTAGCTAAACTTCCACCTTTCTACCAGCAGTCTACAAAGGTTCTAATCTCTTTACATCCTCTCCAACACTTGTTAGTATCCATTTTAAAAAATATTTATTTATTTATTTGAAAGGCACAATTAGAGGGAGAGGGAGAGGGAGAGGGAGGGAGGGAAGGAGGGAGAGAGAGAGAGAATCTTTCATCCAGTAGTTCACTCTCCAAATGACCACAATAGCTAGAGCTGGGCCCATCTGAAACCGGTAGCCAGAAGCTTCTTCCTGTTCTCCCACATGGGTGCAGGGAACCAAGCACTTGGGCCATCCTCCACTGTCTTTCCAGGTGCTTTAGCAGGGAGCTGGATCAGAAGTGGAGCAGCTGGGACTTGAACTGGCGCCCATATGGGATGCCTGTGCTGCAGGCGGCAGCTTTACCTGCTGTGCCACAGCACTGCCCCTGTTTTCTGTTTTTTGAACTAAAAAAGTCAATTTATATCCATCCTCGTATGTATGAAGTAGTGTCCATGGTTTTATTTTGCATTTTCCTGTTGACTAAAGATGCTGAATGCTTTTTTATGTGCCTGCGTTTTGGAGAAATTCCTGTTCAGCTTCTTTTGTCTGTTTTTTAAATTTAGTTGTTTTTCTTTTGTTGTTGAATTGTTAAGTGTTCTTTATTTCTTCTGAATACTAGACCCTTATTAGATATATAGTTTGCAAATATTTTTTCCCTGTCAGTTGCCTTTCCATTTTCTTTATAATACCTTTTGTTGCACAAAATTTGTTAAATTTGATGAAATCCAATTTTATCTGTTTTTTTTTTTGTCCTTTGTACTTTTTTTGTGTTATATCTAATAATCTATTGCCAAATCTGAGGTCATGACAACTTATGATTTTAGTTCTTTTATTTAGGTTTTTAATGCATGTTGAGTTAATTTTTGTGATAAGAGACAGGGGTTCACTTAATTATTTTATATTTGGATATCCAGCTTGTCCCAGTAACACTTGTTGAAGAGGCTGTCTTTCCTATTGAATGGCTGAAAATTTCCTATTGAAAAATCATACATGTGATTTTACTTTGAACTTTCACTTCTATACCATTTGTTCATGTGACTATCCTTATCAGTATACATGGTTTTAATTACTGTAGCTTTGTAGTTAGTTTTGAATTTGGGAAGAGTGAATGTTCCAATTTTGTTTCTTCTCTCCCCCAATATTATTTGGGGCCACTGGCAATTCCTTATGTATTTGAAGGTAGGGTTTTCAGTTTTTACAAAAATAGTTGTTAGAATTTTGATAGAGATTACATTGAATTTGTAGATCACTTTGGGTACTATTGTCATCTTAACAATACTCTTCCAGTCCATGACCAGTGGTATTTTTGTGTTATTTAGGCCTTAAAATTTTTTTAGCAGTATTTGCAGTTTTCAGTATATAAATGTTTCCCATCCTTCCTTAAATTTATTCCTAGGCATTTATTCTTTTGTATTTTATTGTAATGTGTTTTCTTAATTTTCATTTTTAAATTTTCATTGCTGATGTATAAAAACAACTTCTTTTTGACTGCTGATCTTACACCTTGCACATTGTCTGAATTCATTTATTAGCTATAGTGGTTATTTGGTGTATTCTTCAGGATTATCTATATGCATGGAATCAGGTCATCTCTAAACAGATAGTTTGTTCCGAATTTGGATACTCTCTCTTCCCTAACTTAGAATTTAGCACAGTGTTGAATAGCAGTGGTAAAAGTGGGCATCTGTCTGATTTCTGATCTTAGGGGGAAAACTTTCTGTTTTCCATCATTCAGTATGGTGCTAACTGTGATTTTTCACAAATATGCTTTATCATATTGAGGAGATTCCCTGTTATTCATAGTTTAATGAGCATATTTATCATGAAAGGGTGTTGAATTTTGATGCTTTTTTTTTTTTTTTGCATTGAGATGATCATGTGTTTTATTTTTTCCTTCATTCTATTTATGTGATGTATTACATTGGTTGGTTTTCTTTTCTTTTTTTTTTTTTCATTGAAGATTTATTTATTTATTTGAGAGGCAAAGAGTTACTGAGAGGCAATGGCAGAGAAAGAGGGGTCTTCATCCCTGGTTCACTCCCCAAATGGCTGTAACAGCCAGAGCTGGGCCTTATCTGAAGCCAGGAGCTTCTTCTGGGTCTCCTACGTAGGTGCAGCGGCCCAAGGTCTTTGGCCATCCTCTTCTTTCCCAGGCCATAGCAGAGAGCTTGATCAGAAGTGGAGCAGCTGGGACTCAAATCCTGGCACCCATATAGGATGCTGGTACTGTAGGTGGCAGCTTTACCTGCTACCCATAGCGCCAGCCCTGGTTGATTTTTTTACATTGAACCATCCCCATATTTCCAGGATAAAAGTCCACTTGCTCATTATATATAATCTTTTAATCTATGCTTTTGAGTTCAGTTTGCTAACATTTTGTTGAGGATTTTTGCATTTGTCTTTAATAAGGACGTTTTGCTTTAATTTTCTTGTGATGTCTCTCACTGGCTTTGATATAAGGGTGGTTATTACTGGCCTTATAGAATAAGTTAGGAAGTGCCCCTTCCTGTTTTTAGAGGACTTTGAGAAGTCTTGGTGTTAATTCTTCAACTGTTTGTTAGAATTCACCAGTAAAATCACTAATACTGCACTATCATGATTACTGTAACTTTATGGAAAATTCTGCACTTTGCAGGATATGATGATTTGTAGTCTCTTCAGGTGATGATCTTGCCACACAGATAAGCAGGAGGGCCTCTTCTGAGACAGGCTATCCTAGAGTATTCTGGCAGGTATACTGGTTTTCGACTCAGGCATGTGAACAGCTTTGCAGAAGAGCTGGCTCTATATATGAGTGTCTTGGTGGGGCCCACATCTCTTCCCAGATTCGTAGAAGAGCCTTCTGAGTGTCTAAAGGTAAATGGTTGTCTGTCAGGGCTGGTTGATTGCCTTTCTGCATCCTACCTTGTTCTGATCCATGCCATATTCAGAATGATTTGGAGGTTTAAGTATGTAGGTGGGACCTTTCTCTAGTTTTCCATGGTGTTGGTGTGTCAGTGTGTACAGTTCTGCATTGGTTGAAGTACATGACAAGAATTGAGAGGGAGTGAGCAAAAGCATGTGCTTAGGTGTTAATTCCAGCATGATTTTCTCATTTGAATTACAACGAATTACGTGAGAGGAATCTTGAATACAAACAGTAAAACTAGTTGTAAAAAAAGTAAAAAAGGTGTTTATTGGAAGGATATTGCGTGGCTTTCAGAATTGGCATAAAGTGTGGAGAACTAAGTTTACAAAATAGGCATTAAATGATGCCAGATGCACAGAACTGTGATTAAGGTGAAGGAACAGAAAGGATCAGGGGTGTTAGTGCTGCTGATCAGTGAGCTCTGGCTATGGCATTGCTACCTCTGGACACTGGATGCATTTGCTTCCGGAGTGATTTCTTAAATTGAGTAACAATTAAAAAAGTCTATGGGGAATCGAGAATGTTGGGTAGTGATAACATGTGAGTAGAGTTTTGAAGAATGAACATGAACTTATCAGGGCAGGAGAGAAATAAAGGTGATTTTAGAGGAAAGAGTTACCTTGTACATAGTCTGAAAGGTGTGAAATTGCAGAATATTTTCAGGGAATGATCAAAAGCTGGAGCAGGGGCTAACATTGTGGTGCAGCTGATTAAGTTGCTGCCTGCAATGCTAACATTCCTATTGGAGTGCCAGTATGAGTCCTGGTTGATCCACCTCCCTTCTAATGAGCCTGGGCAAGCAGTAGATGATGACCCAAATAGTTGGGTCCCTGCCACCATGTGGGAGACTACGATGGAGTTTTGGGCTCTTGGCTTTGACCTGGCCAATCTCCAGGGGCTTTAGCCACTTGGGGTGTGAACCAGTGGGTGGAAGTTCTCTTTCTCTCTCTGTCTCTCCCTATCTTTGTGTCATTATGCCTTTCTAATAAAATTGTTTGAAAAAGGTGGAGCATAGGGTATTTTTCTGGATGGCAGAAAGTGAGTTATATTAAGGGAAGCAAGGTCCTTAGTTTAAATAGGGATTATCTCCCATACTAGGAGTCGGACTCCATCATTTAGGAATAAAAGTTCGTAATTTGTTTTTCTATTTTAACAGATTTCAGGTTCACAGCTATCAGAGTTGTAAAAGCATTAAAGCAGCATTGCCAATCTTTCATAAATTTCTAGCCTAAAGAGGTAGAGAGGAGAACTGATATCGATCATTTCAGTAAGCATTAATTGCTTGCTAGTTGCTAGAGGCTTAAAGATGGAGAAAAATGTGCCAATAACCCAGAATGTAACTGTCTCATTAAGTGCAAGATAGCCATTACTCAGAAGTCAAGGTATTTGACATTTAACTCTATGTCATAGATACTATTTACATTTTACAGCTGAGAAGACCAGGGCACAGAATTTACTTTGTTCCAGATCACATAGTTTTCAAGTTTCTCTGACCATAAGGATTATATAAGCAGAATAGTCAGATATTTATAAATTAGTCTATAGAATATAGCCTAACTAAGTAGAAGATTTTTATTAGACTTTTGAAATATGGAAAATATTCTAGGAATCTTCATTGTTACTCTTAGGGAATCTTAACACTCTGGATTCCAGAGTGAAACTATTCTTTTTCAATTTACTTTAATATTTGCTTTTTGTTTTTGAGGTCAGAATGCGGTCTTTGAGAAGATAATTTATTTTGTGAATTTCATATCATATTGTGTGGATATATTTAGTAGTTTCTGTGCCATTTGTGCAACAGAAAAAGGTTTTGCTTTGTTCATTGAATTGCCTTGCACCTTTGTTGAAAATCAGTTGCCCACATATGGCTTTTGTGCTTTCTATTTTGTTCTTTTATTGTTCATTTTTATGCTAATCTTACTGTATCATGATTATTGCAACCTTATAGAAAGTCTTGAAATTGGGTGGTATAAGTCTTTGAATTTTATTTTTCTTTTTTTTTAACTTTTATTTAGCAAATATAAATTTCCAAAGTACAGCTTATGGATTACAATGGATCCCCCCCCCCCCATAACTTCCCTCCCACCCGCAACCCTCCCAACTCTCCCATTCCATTCACATCAAGATTCATTTTCAATTATCTTTATATACAGAAGATCAGTTTAGTATATATTAAGTAAAGATTTCAACAGTTTGCACCCACACAGAACATAAAGTGTAAAATACTGTTTGAGTACTATTTATATCATTAATTCACATGGAACAACACATTAAGGACAGAGATCCTACATGAGGAGTAAGTGCA
This sequence comes from Lepus europaeus, assembly GCF_033115175.1. NCBI lineage: Eukaryota > Metazoa > Chordata > Mammalia > Lagomorpha > Leporidae > Lepus > Lepus europaeus. The sequence goes on from NC_084831.1 coordinate 111,193,522, forward strand.
CAGTGACTCCTGTTGTTGACTTAACAAATTGACACTCTTGTTTATGGCATCAGTAATCTCCCTAGGCTCTTTTCATGAGTTGCCAAGGCTGTGGAAGCCTTTTGAGTTCACCGACTTTGATCTTATTTAGACAGGGTCATAGTCAAAGTGGAGGTTCACTCCTCCTTTCAGAGAAAGGTACCTCCTTCTTTGATGGCCTGTTCTTTCCACTGGGATCTCACTCGCAGAGATCTTTCATTTAGGTCCTCTTTTTTTTTTTTTTTTTCAGAGTGTCTTGGCTTTCCATGCCTAAAATACTCTCATGGGCTCTTCAGCCAGATCCGAATGCCTTAAGGGCTGATTCTGAGGCCAGAGTGCTGTTTAGGACATCTGCCATTCTATGAGTCTGCTGTGTATCCTGCTTCCCATGTTGGATCATTCTCTCCCATTTTTATTCTATCAGTATTAGCAGACACTAGTCTTGTTTATGTGATCCCTTTGACTCTTAGACCTATCAGTATGATCAATTGTGAAGTGAAATTGATCACTTTGACTAGTGAGATGGCATTGAATTGGAATCCCCTGGCACATTTCTGACTCTGTCATTTGGGGAAAGTCAGCTTGAGCACGTCCCAAATTGTACAATTTTGTTTTTCTTTAAAGTTGTTTGGCTATTCTAGGTCCTTAGCATTTCTGTACAAATTTAAAATTGGCTTTTAAATTTTCATAAAAACTGCTGAGAATTTAGTTGGGGTTACATTATACCTGTAAATTAATTTGGAGAGAATTGACATCTTTACATTATTGAGTCTTTTGAAACAACTGTTTTCTTTCGAGGGGGTGGAGAGAGAGAAGAGAAGAGAGGAGGAGGGGGAGGGGAGAGGAGGGGAAAAAGAAACAGATTCAGAGAGCTCTCCCATTTGCTGTTTCACTTCCTAAATGCCCAGAAGCTAGAAACTGAACCTAGGTCTACCACATGGGTGGCAAAGACCCAACCACTTGAGCCATAATTTGGTACTTCTGTGGGTGTGCATTAGCAGGAAGCTGGAATCAGGAGCAGAGCTAGGATTTGAACTCAAGGCACTCCAGTATGGGATGTGGGCATCCCAAGTGGCATATTAACTGCTACACCAAATGCCCGCCACAACATTGACTCTCTTAATTCATAATCATGGTATATTGTGGTATGTCTCTTCACTTATTTGGAATTCTTACAATTTCTTTTAACCATTTTTCATCTTTTATCTCTTATTAAAATTTGTTCCTAAAATAATTTATATTTCTTGATGCTTCTGTAAGTAGCATTTATAAATTTTTGCTTTTGTTTGTTCTTAACTAGTATTTCAAAATATATCTTGTTCATGAATATTGACCCTTTATTCAGCGTTCTTGCAAACTAACACTATATTTCATGGCCTTTATTTTTGGAAGCTTCTGTAGGAATTTTACCTAATCATGTTGTCTGCTATTACCCCTTTATTATCTACGTGCTTTTTTTTTTTTTTTTTTCTCTTGCCATATTCCCCTGGCTTGAACCTTTACTATATTGTTGAACAGAAGTGGTGAAAATGGACACCCTTCCCTTGTTCTTGATCTTATTGGGAAAATATTCAGTCCTATACCATTAAGTGTAATGACCATTCTTACTTTGTTAGTTAATATGGTAAATAATGCTGTTTGATTTTTGAATGGTAAACATCATTTGATTATTATATATTATTTTTTAGTTCTCGAAGTGAGTTGTTCATGTTCATGGAGGATGTTGGTTTCTAATTTTATTTGTGTGTGTGTGTGTGTATGCACATGCACTTGAGCATGCATGGGCCTGATTCGGGTATTAGGCTAATATTGGCTTCATGAAAAGAACTGGGTTATTTTCCTTCTTCACTCTCCTGAGTTTCTGTAGAATTGGTATTAATTGTTACCTAAAGAATATAGCAGTGGAATAATCTAAACTGGAATTTTCTTTGTGGGAAGGTTTTTAACTACACATTCTGTTTCTTTAATAGATTAGGCTGCAGATTATTAAGATAATACAGTTCTTGAGTTTACTTGGATAGTTTCTTTTTTTTTTTAACAAGGAGTGTAAGTTGTTGAATTTTTGGAATAAAGTTGTTAATGATAATCTCATTATTATTTTAATAATTGTAGGATTATAGTTATGCCTGAATGCTCACAATATCTACTAGCTGGGGCTGAAACTGGGAGCCAGGAACTCAGTCTGGGTCTCTTACATCTATTGCTCCTGAAATATGCAATTTTTGATCTCTCTTCTTCCCCTGCACCATAAGTATTATCTGAACTTTATCTATTTTATTGATCTTGAACTGGCTTTTGGTTCCTTCCTCCCTCCCTCCCTCCTTTCTTTTGCCTTCCTTTCTTCCTTCCTTCCTCCCTCCAACTCTCCCCTCCTCTCCTCCCCTCCCTTCCTCTCCTCTTCCCTTCCCTTTGCTCCCCGCCCCCTTCTTTCCTTTCTTCCTTGTTGCAGAACAAGAGAGAGAGGGATATTTCTCTTCAATATGCTGGTTCATTCCCCAGATGCCTGCAACAGCTGAGGCTAGGGTTGGGCCAGACCAAAGTCAGGAACCCAGAACTCCATCTCATTTCTCATGTGAATGGTAGGGACTCAGTACTTTTAACCATCACCTGGTGTCTCTTAGGATGTGCATTGCATTAAGCTGGATTGGAAATAGAGCCCAGATTTGAAGCCAGGTACTCTGATATGGGATATAGGCATCTCAAGTGGGTTAAGGCTAACCACTGTGCTAAACACTTCTCCTAGTTTCTTTGTTTATTTTTTCTCTTTGTGTTTTTCTTCATTTTTAAAAAAGAAATCTGGTTTTTAAAAATCTGGGTTTTAAAAAAAATTATTTATTTGAGAGACAGAGAGACAGAGCAAGAACTCATACTCTGGATCATTCCCCATTGCTCATAATTTCTGCTAGCTGGGGTTGAAACTGGAAGCCAGGAACTCAATCTGGGCCTCTCATGTCAGTGACAGGGACTCAGTGACTTGAGCCATCACTGTTGCTTCCTGAATTCCTCATTAATAGGAAGCTAGAATCGCGAGCCAGAACTGAGAGTATGAGCCAGACACTTAAGTATGGGACACAAATTAAGTATGGGACCAGCATATTACTAGTAGGCCAAATGCCCACTGATTTTCTTCTGGTTTTTATTTTCTTTCTTCTCTTCTATTTATTATTTTCTTTTTCTGATAACCTTGGGTTTAATTTTTCTTTTTATATATTTTTTAAGTTAGAACCTAAAGTTCGTGACAGAGGGCTCTAGTTGGTTAATGCTCTAACTTTTCCTCTAACCTTGCTTCTTTTTTTCATATAGACGTTTAATGCTGTGATTTTCAGTTTAGAAATTGCATTAACTTCATTCACAAATTCTGATATTTCCATTTCAGTTCAAGGCACTTTCTAATTTTACTTTGTGAAAAACAAGTGTGTTCAGATTAAGTTTCTGTACCATACAATTCACCCTGAAATAGTAGACAATTCAATGGTTTTTAGATTATTACCAGTTATAAGCAATCATCACCAGTCATCTAATTTTACTTTGATTTCTTCTTTGACCTATGATTGTTGAAAACTATATTATTCCATTTCCAGATATCTGGAGATTATCCAGATTCCTTCATGTTTCTGATTTCCACTTTATTTTCATTGTAACAAAGAACATACTTTGTGTAGTCTAAATCCTTTAAATGTATTTTATGGTCCAGAAAATGCTTCTTTTTGTTGTGGTTGTTGTTTAAGTTATTGTTGATTGGTCTGTATTTGGCACATGTTACATTTATATTTGAAAATGAGATGTATTTTGCTGTTGTTGAATAATGTGTTCTATGAAAGTCAGGTCAAGTTGGTTGATAAAGTTTAAGTCTTTCATGTTCTTACTGATTTTCCTTGCACTTTTATTAATTATCTAGTCATGTGTGTTGAAATTGCCTAGTATGTTTTGAATTTGGCTACTTTCATTTCTGTCATATTTTGCTTCATATGTTTTAAAATTCTATTATTAGAGGTATAGTGTTTAATATTGTTATGTTCTCCTGATCAATTGACCTCATTGTCATAAAATGACTCTCTTTATCAGTACTCAGAAGGCTACTGTTTGATATTAATATACCTGTTCCCGCTCTTTAAAACAAAAATGGATACTCTTTAAAGATTTAGGATAAGGAAGCAAAAAGAAGTCAGAGAAATTCAAATTAGGACTGTGAGGTGCATGACTATTGATTTTCCATAGAAACATTCACCAAATTGCCCTTGTTTGATGCAAGAAATGAATAGGAGCATTGTTGTGGTAGAGAAGGGCTCTGATGAGGAGTCTGTGTTGTGATGCACTGGATGAAGGTGATGCCTATGATGCTGGCATCCCATCTTAGAGTGCCAGTTTGCGTCCGACTGCTTTACTTAGATTCCATCTCCCTGCTAATATGCTTGGGAAGGTAGTAGAGGATGGCCCAGGTGCTTGGGACCTTACCACCCATGGGGGAGACATGGGTGAAGCTCCTAGCTTTGGCCTGGCCCAGCCATGTCCATTGTGGCCATTTTTTGAGTGAACTGGCTGATGGAGGATCTCTTGCTATTGTTCTATGCAACTCTGCCTTTCAGATAAATAAGTAAAATCAAAAAAGAAAATGAAAAGAAATCATACTGTCACTAAATCACTTAAGAAAAAACTAAATTGTTTAAAAAAATCTCCTCCCAGAAATGAATACTTCCTCTTGGATTCTACTAAACATTTAAAGAATAAATAATATTAAAATAATACATTCTTTCAGAAGATTCAGAAGAATCACTTTCCAGCTCTTACAGAAACCAGCACAACCGAGATACCAAAACCCAGTGAATTCAAGAAAAAATAATTATATTACTAGTCCTAATTGATACAGATGAAAAACATAGCAAATCTAGAAAAAATATGAATTATTAGAATTTTCTTCTCTTTATTTTTATGTATCTGTTCTACTGTTAAGATTTATTCTTTTATTTGTTTTCATGATAGTAGTTATTGCCCTTTGGCTTCTAACGTGGGACTCTCTTAAACATATTTCATTAAGACTGGTCTTGGCTGGTGCCGTGGCTTAACAGGCTAATCCTCTGCCTTGCGGCGCCGGCACACCGGGTTCTAGTCCCGGTTGGGGCGCCGGATGCTATCCCGGTTGCCCCTCTTCCAGGCCAGTATCCTGGTTTCCCCTCTTCCAGGCCAGCTCTCTGCTATGGCCCGGGAAGGCAGTGGAGGATGGCCCAAGTCCTTGGGCCCTGCACCCGCATGGGAGACCAGGAGAAACACCTGGCTCCTGGCTTCGGATCAGCGCGATGAGCCGGCCGCAGCGGCCATTGGAGGGTGAACCAATGGCAAAAAGGAAGACCTTTCTCTCTGTCTCTCTCTATCTCACTATCCACTCTGCCTGTCAAAAAAAAAAAAAAAAAAAGGTCTGGTAGTGATGGATTCCTTATTCCTCTTATCAGACAAGGGCAAGTTGTTGAAAGTTTCAGCGGGAAATATTTAACCATCAACCATATAGTTGATTTTGCTCCTTCTGACTCTTTTTTGTTAATCCTAAAAAAATCTTCAAAGGATATTTATTATCCATTTTTTTTTTAAATGGGAGCAAGTATATTATTATCTGACAGTAGTTTTCAGAGTGGGGCTGAAAAGTTATTTTACAGTAATAAGCTCAATACATAAAAATTTCTTCCTTTTGTTTGGAATGGGAAGTCTTTATTTCTCCTTCATTCTGAAGGATAGTTTTGGTAGGCATAGTATTGTTGACTGGCAATTTTTTTCTTTCAGGATTTTAAATATTTCATTCCATTCCTTCCTGGCCTGTAAGGTTTTGGTCAAGAAACCTTATTAACCTAATGGAGATTCCCTTATATGTGACTTGATGTTTTTCTCTATGCTGTTTCTAGAATTCTCTTTATTATCATTATTTTTTTGACAGTTTGACTCTATTATGCCACAGAGAGAATCTACTTTGGCTGAATCTGTTGTTGGGGGGAGGGTCCTTTGAGTTTCCTGGACCTGAATGTCCATATCTTTCCCAAGACTTAGAAAGTTTTCAGCAATTATTTCATTGAATAAATTTTCTATTGCTTTTTCTTTCTCTTCTCCCTTTGAAGCACTCAATGCAGATGTTAACCTGGTTAATGGTATAAGTCTCAAATAATTTTTTCATTCTAAGTTTTTTTCTTTTGTATGTGACTGGGTTGTTTAAAAAGGCCTATCTTGGGGCTCAGAAATTCTTCTGTGTGCTATTCTGTTGAACCTCTCAACTCTATTTTTAGTTGCATTTATTGAGTTTTGTAGCTTCAAGATTTATGATTGGTCCTTTTTTATGCTCCCCATCTTTTTTTTTTTTTTAAACTGAATTTCTCATTCATAACATGAATTGTCTTCCTGATATTGTTAGATTGTATTCCCTGTATCTCATTAAGTTTCCCTAAAATTATCCTTTTGAATTCTTTGTCAGGTAATTTGTTGCTTTCCATTTCTTTGTGATCAGTTGTTTGAGAGTTATTGTCTTCCTTTGAAGACTTCCTGTTACCTTGCTTTTACATGTTCTTTATGCTTAGACATTTGTTTCAAAATTTTATTTGAAAAGGAGAAAGAAAGGGGGAGAGAGAGATGGGCGGGGGGGAAGACTTGGTGTGTTGGGGAGAGAGAGACAGAGAAAGAGAGAGAAAATTTCTCCATTTACTGGTCTACTTCCCAAATACCTATAATAGCAAGGGCAAGGCTAGGCTGAATCCAAGAGCTTGAAACTTAATCTGATTCTCCTATGTGGTAGACAGGGACCCAAGTACTTGAGCTGATATGGCTGTTTCCCAGGATGTATATTAGCAGGAAGCTATAATGGAAGCAGAGCAGTGAGGAGCAGAAATCAGGTACTGTGATACAGGATGTGAGCATCCCAAGCTGAGACTTAAAAGTTGTGCCAAATACCTGAGCCTGCTATGTTGTTTTTATGCATCTGGTGGATCAACTGACTCTACCAATTTTGTAGCATGGTTTTTGTAGTAAAATACTTTTTCCTGGTGATGTTTCCCAGGATGGTGTATATATTTCTGTGGATTGATTCAAGGTGAGCTTTTCAGTGTAGTGTCCATGTAGCTTCTTCAGCTATAATCAACATTGGTGATGCTCAGTATCCTGGGCTGCAAACAGATGTGGGATTGCTTTACCAGTTTGGGTGCAACTCCCTTAGGTAGGGCAGATTCACTGGCAACTCTGGGTCTGTTGCACCTGCCTGTGGATATGGGAAGCTGTTCAGTTTCTTCAGGTTGTCCAGGGTGAGGCCCCCCATGGACCCATGAGGGTGTGACACAGTATGCCTGTTAATGGGATGGGGTGCCTGTCAGTGTCTTGGGGGCTACACAGGCTCTGGGCACCTATCAGTGTATGAAGGCTGAACAGGTAACTTCTTATGGTCTCCAGGGGACGACCTGCTCAGGAAACTTTCCTAGCTGCTTCCTAGGCTGAAGTGGGTAGGTGAGCTGGCTTATCTGCTTCTCAGGGCTTTATTGATCTAACTTCTGGGAGCAGTTGCTCAATAGCTTTTTGGACCACAGGAACATGGTATGTTGCTCCTGGATATGTTGGTAAACCATGCTACTCAGGTTGTTCAGCTGCTTCCTGGGCCTCTTTGTGGACCTAGTCACTCAGGGCTGGTTGGTTGACTTCTGGGTCATTGGAGTGTGGTTGTGGCCACCTGGCTGCTTCTGGGGCAACAGGAGTGTGGGTGGGCTACCCAGCTGTTTTCTAGGGGTCTTTACAGGCTGAAAAACTGGGGGTATACTACCCAGATTCTTCCTGGGGTTGGCAGGGCCTCCTGGCTGGTTCATAGGACTTAGACGGTGGAATTATTGGGAGCAGCTGCTTTACAGGACCCCCCGGGTAGGTGGGGGGAGGGTACATCAAAGGCTGTACTCTTTCTCTGGCACAGTGCAATGTTTGGTTGGTAATCCATTACTCCTCAAACTGGGCCCAGGGGCTTTCTGGGCTTTATGGTTCTCCAGCAATAAATGCCTTAGGTATGTGTGTCATTGGTGACTGTTCATTTTTCTGACCCACTCTCTGGTAGGTGGAGTCTTCTTCCACACTGTGCTGGGAAATGGATGGTAGAGACAGTCTCTTTGCCTCTTAGCTGGCACAATTCCAGAGGTTCAGTCTCTACAGGTACTGCCCTGGGAGCAGGGGCTATGGAACTTTGCCTTGCATTGAGTTTCACCTTGAACTTAATTTAGCCCTCTTCCTTCTCCAAGCATGATGTGCCTTTTCATGATGTGCTGCTGGGAGTTAGGGTGGTGATGTAATTCTTTCCTTCCTGCCTTCTTCAGTGTGTGTGTTTTTCTTTTTAAAAATTTTTTTTTTATTTGAGAGGTAGAGTTACAGACAGCAATAAGGAGAGACAGAGAGAAAGGTCCTCCATCTGCTGGTTCACTCTGCAGATGGCTCCAGTGGCTGGAGCTGAGCCAATCCAAAGCCAGGAGCCAGGAGCTTCCTCCAGGTCTCCCATGTGGGTGCAGGGACCCAAGGACTTGGGCCATCTTCCCCTGCTTTCCCAGGCCATAGCAGAGAGCTGGATTGGAAGAGGAGCAGCCAGGACTCAAACCAGTGCCCACATGGGATGCTGGCACTGCAGGCAGAGGATTTATCTGTGCCACAGCATTGGCCCCATGTGTGTTTTTCTTATTATAGTAAAACCAAGCACCATGATTTCTCAGTTGGCTTTCCCAGGTTTCTTAGCGGTAGATTGGTACATGAATAGCTGTTCAAATTCGTGTCTGTGTTTGGAGGACATTTAGTGGAGGATGTTACTCAGCTGCTATTTTATTCTGCTTTTCTTGCTTTTGTCTGGACTGACCAGTTCCCTTTCTTGGTAGCCATTGATTTGATTGTACTTTGTGTTTTGGACTGTACTGGTAAAGCTGTGTTTCATCTTGTTATAATTCTTAGAGGAAATACTTCAGGTACTTGATCTCACTTGTTTAAAATTTGTACTGGAAGTTCTGCTCTTGTATGCAGGTGATCTGGGGGCAGTGATTTTGGTACCCATTGACCAGAAAGTTTTTTCCACTTTGATTTTCAGTCAGAATTTTGTAAAAGAAGGTCTGTGGTATTGGCTATTGTTTCTGTTGTTAATTGTTGCTCCTCTTCAGTTAGGGCATCAACAAGATTAATTTTTCCTCATAAATTGATGTGGATAGTTTATTGTTGTGTGCTTCATCTTCAATATCGTACCTTTTTTTTTTTTATTTTTGACAGGCAGAGTGGACAGTGAGAGAGAGACAGAGAGAAAGGTCTTCCTTTTGCCATTGGTTCACCCTCCAATGGCCGCCATGGTAGTGCGCTGCGGCCGGCGTACCGCGCTGATCTGATGGCAGGAGCCAGGTGCTTATCCTGGTCTCCCATGAGGTGCAGGGCCCAAGGACTTGGGCCATCCTCCACTGCACTCCCTGGCCACAGCAGAGAGCTGGCCTGGAAGAGGGGCAACCGGGACAGGATCGGTGCCCTGACTGGGACTAGAACCCAGTGTGCCGGCACCGCAAGGCGGAGGATTAGCCTAGTGAGCTGCAGCGCCGGCAGTACCTTCTTAATATTAGTTATTTATTTGTTAAATATTGATTCTTTGCATCATTGTCCCTATAAACTTCTGGTAAGGTTAAAATGATTTCAGCATTTTTCCACCCAGACTTCACCATAAAATTGATGTTTGTTTTTGCTTCATTTTTGCATAGTTCACATGGCTTTGAGAGGGGCTCTTTTAAAGCTGTTGTCTTATCTTTCTTAGTGTACTGCATGTTGTTCAGACATGTTATAACATGTTAGTATAAGCTTGTTTTGGTGTAAAAGGTTTTTGAAATCCATGCATAGTTTTTTCATAATATGCATGTTCATGAGCTTTTTGAAGACCCTTTGTACTTTACAGACCACAAAATTCATTCATTTAATTATTTGGGAACTTCAGCTGTCTTTAGGCTGATGATTTCCAAATCCATGTTGTCAGCCTTGGATATCTGAATCTCTGTGCTTTCTTTTAAACTTTGAATATACAAAATTGTACTAATTCATCACTTTTACCCTAATTCACTGTTTTCTTTGTTCTTTGTCCAGTTTAATAGTATTCCTTTCTATCCAATTAGTGTAGTGATAATGTTGCCATCTTTAACTTTTTTTTTCTTTTCTTTTCTTTTTTCTTTTCTTGTTTGATCATTTACCTAAACTTAGTAATTCTGACTTTCTAAAGTCTCTTATATTTGATCCTTTTTCTGCATCCTGTTTTAGATGCATTTTATTAGGCCCCTGTCCTTTTTTGCAAAAGTGGCTGCTGTGACGTCCTAACTCCTTTTTCCTCTTCCAGCCTTTATCTTCTTCCTTTCTGTTTCTCTAGTCCACAGCTGCTCTCCACCCTGCCCCACCAGATCCCCAAGTCAGTCCTGAGGAAGTGTGCTTTCCAAGATGTAGGCTACAGTTATGTATGCCATTTTAAAGGTGAAGTCTTTAAGTGGCTTCCCTTGTCCTCAGGATGCTGTGTGAACTCCATTCTGGCTTGAACTTTTGCCTTTTCTGGCTTCCTGGTTAAATTCAGTCTGTTCTACTTTATGCACCCTCCTCTATCTGGCACACTATTCTTCAGTGACCATATCAACTTATTTGTTAATTAATCTGTATGTCACTTCTCCTGTGTCTTGGTACATTGATTTCTATTCCTAGAAGGCCCTAATCTTTTTTTAATCTGCCTGGAAAACTCCTATTCTTTTAATGGCTATTTGAAGATAATGTGTCTCTTCTGCTTTTTTTCCTATGTAAATCTGCTTTCAAGTCATACATGTATGCTCAGCAAATGTCTGTTCCTTTTTATGTCTATTCCTTTTCTGTAACAGTCCTGGTATTTTCTCCCTCTGTTATGAATCATCCATTTTGTACTCAGTATGTTTACATAGTCATTAGATTGAACGCTTGTGGGAAAATAATATCTGTTGTTTTTCTTTGTATTTCCCTGTGCTAGTTTAGTGCCCCTTGCATTTGATAAATGATAGTTATCAATAAGTAGAAATTAATTCAGTGACCTATAGCCATTGATTTAACCTAAAATTAACATTAACTCAAACTGAAATCTTATTAAGACCTAAGTTAAAATAATCCGTAATAGCTTTCTATGTAAACAAGATTTTTCAGTAGTCAAATAAATAACCTACTAATTTCTAACTAAACCTTAAGATAGAGACGGTGAGTTTGTATTGATGGTCCCTGGGCTATATTATTAAAATGGGAGTGCCAAAGCACCTGGTAGTTTGTGGGAGACATGTGACCAAAGTAATTGGATTTGGTTGGAAGATAAAGGTTCAGTGAATTTCTCAGTGTTTGGCTTTGAATTTGGTTCAGTCTCTTTCATGTGGCTGACCAATTACTTGTATTGAGTTGACATTCTCTCTTAACATACTGTTTTAAGAATGAGTTTTATTCTTTTGGAATAGGGACCCCAAATGTGATGTAATTTGTACTGTTTGATTCTTAGCTACAGTCAGTACACTGGAAGGTACAAGATTTGCCTTAAAATGATAATATTCAGAAGGTTCTTTGTCGATCATACCACAGTGTTATTCTGTGCAAATAGAGTATATACATTTGCTACCGAGAATCATCTTAGATTGAATTTGTGAGCAACTCCCTTATAATAATTTTTATTTCTGGTTTCCTCCAAGATTAAGAAGTTTTTCTTTCATGACCTTGAAGGAGTGGCATTTATTTTTGAAAGGCCTTTTTTTAGGCATTTGCTACTAAACTGTGTAGAATGCTGTTTCACTTTTTTTTTTTTTGTACCAGTTGCTGACTATCCTGTAGTCATTTCCTAAAATCATTCATGCCCTGTATTGTGCATAAGTTACTATTTAGATAACTACTTAAGTTTTTATTGTGCTTTCTTGTTATCTCTGAAATTTCTTAAAATTATAGGATCTTTGAAAAGGCTATTTAACTTTACAGGTTAGGCTTTTGTCATTTATCTTTTAAAAGATAGCATTGTTGATTCATTTAGCATTTTTTTTAGTATATTGGGGCAGGGTGAGTTATTTTTAAGATTTAGAGATTAGTAAGAGTCAGTTTAGTAAAACTGAATTACAGTGGTTGAGAACAGTTTTGTTTGAAAGTTTTTAAGGGCTCTTATGTTTCTTAAATCAATCAAAATAACAGGGCCTGGTAGTCTTAGCAAAGAAGTAATGAATTTGAACAAATGCTGATGAAAACAATGGTGTTACTATAGAAAAAGAATGTTTCAATGGCAATTTGAATATTTGGGAGTTTACAAAGATGGGACCCAAAAGGTAGGAAAGGAGGAAAATTATATTTGCCAAGTACCTGCTATCTGCCAAGTAGTATCCTTCTTTTCTGCATTCTTATTTGTAATAATCTTTAGATTCTTTTGGGTTTTCAGGTAGAAATAATATTGCCTATGACAGGAGATAATTTAAAAAATTTTTTTCTTTATCCTTGTGTTTTATTCTTATTTTTATTGTTTTGTTGACCATGACTGTCATTATAATCAAATAGAAGTGGTGATTGAGTTTTTTTTCTTTTTTAAGGGAATTGCTTCTGTAGTTTCACTATTAAGCATAATTTTTACTGCAGTTTTTTGAAAATATTTTTTTAGGTTGAAGAAGTTCTTTTTGTCTCCTTTGATATGAGATGGTAAAATTAGGAATGAGAATTGAAGTTTTTTTTTTTTTTAAATTTCTGGATTATTTATTTTTAATATCATCCTCTTTTAACAGTAATTTACTCATCTTCCCTAACATAGTACAAAATCCCCATGTTTTGAGACATTAATCTCATTATTTATTTAGTTTTTTAGTCTTTAACAGGTCAAATATAGTTCATAGATACACTTCCTAGAATATAATGATACTCCATTTCTCCATCCCTCCTTCCCCTTCTCCCCCTCCCACCCTCCCTCCCACTCCTGTTCCCCTTTTTCTCCATCACTTTTTTTTCCTTTGAAAACAAGTTTTTTTTTTTTTTTAACCTTTTATTTAAGGAATACAAACTTCATCTGTTTCATAAGTACAACTATAGGAATATAGTGATTCTACTCACCATACCCACCTTCTCATCCCTGCTCCCACCCCTCTTCCTCCTCCCTCTCCTATTCCTAGTCTTATTTTTTTTTATTAAGATCTATTTTCAATTAACTTTATCCACAGAAGATTAACTCTATACTAAGTAAAGAGTTCAACAGTTTGTATGAGGAACAAAAAACTGTTCCTCAACAGTTGAGACAAGGGTTGTTCAAAGTCTTTGCATCTCTAAGTTAATTTCACTTTTTTTTTTGAGAGAATTAATTAACTTTAAAAAAGCATGGGCATTGAATTTTATCACTTTTTTTTCCCATTTCTACTGAATAATCATCTTTTTTCAAATAGTAAATAAAGTACATTGATAGACTTTTCTGATATTAAACTTTTCATATTTCTGAGAAATATCCAGTTAGTGACTTTTTTTCTATTTTATAATATTGCTGATTGATTTAGTTTGCCAGAATGTTAGCTTAGCCTATGATTTTCCTTTTTCATAAGTCATTCTGTTTAGACATGTGAATTAGAGGTGTTTGGCAAATTATCTTATACAGTGTTAGTTTTTTGGATCTAGAGTATTTAGTAACCTGGTAAAGTCTGACTATATGTATCTTGATATAATAGTTGAAACAATATCCGTGGGTGATATTGAAAGCAACCATATAGAGTAAGAGCTGAAGTGATCCAAAGGATTAAATATAACATTTTTGGGGTGCATTTAATATGGCAAAGCCAGTGATCAGAGGCATGTTGGAAAGGCAGGCTTGAGGAGGAGGGGTTTTGAAAGGAAGGATAAGCATAGCTATTGATATTTAATTGTGTATAGAAGAGTGGAGTGCAATGTAGGAAGTAGAAACAATAAGCATTATACTGTTTAAAAAAGTATGTTGGTAAGTTTAAGGATGGAGGACACTAACAAAGGTGGAGGCAGAGTTAGTTTTGAGGAAAGTTTTAATTTATCTCTTTTTTGAGGATGAGAGACCTTTCATGTTTGTAGGTGAAAGGAAAAGCTCTAGAGAGGCAGATATTTGTATCCACCTGAGTCTTTGCCAAACAAGTTTCAATATGATTTCCTATATCTGTATGTCATTTAGGATCATGTTTGTCCTCTAGAATGATACCAAAAATGATTCATTTAAACATCCTAATTGGAGAAGGAAATCTGTCACTGGATAATTTCTTATATCAACAGGCATAGTAACAAGAGCCTCAGGGAAGGAGAACATCTAGTATGGATAATGGATCTCATTTACCATTCACAACACAAACAGTGTTTTAAGTATGATAGACATTAATTTCCATCACACATACGAATTCTCCATGGCAGTTTCAGTAAGAAGGGTGAGAAATAGAGTTTCCTGCTGTAGCACAGCAGGTTGAAGCCATGGCCAGCAGCACTGGCATCCCATATGGGCACTGCTTCATGTCTCAGCTGACCCAGTCACTTCTGATCCAGTTCCTTGTTAGTGTGCCTGAGAAAGCATTGGAGGATGGCTCAAGTCCTTGGGCCCCTGCACCAATGTGGGAGACCCAGAAGAGGCTCCTGCCTGGCCCAGTCAGGTTGTTGCAGCCATTTGGGGAGTGAACCAGCAAATGGAAGATATCTCTCTTTCTCTCCTTCTCTCTTCTGTAACTCTGCCTTTCAAATAAATAAATAAATCTTAAAAAAAATTTTTTTTTTCTGTATAGTAAGATACAAACTCTTAATTAAAGTTCATCTTTTATATAAAAGGCCCTGTATGGCTTTTAATAAGTTAAAATGCATTTTTTAGGGTCTCTACTTACCAACTCTAGGATCTTGAACAAATTCTTTAATTTTTTCTTTGTACCTTAGTGTTTTCGTAATAGGATGGAGAATAGTGTTTAGTAGAGTGTACTTCGTAAATTATTGTGAGAATTAAATAATATAATTATGTAATTGACTAAGCTAATATTTGGTATATGTAATCCACAGTCTTTTAGTTTGTTGTCATTTACTTTTGCTTTTCAAGGACTGGAGATGTGTTGAAGTATGAAATACAAAATACAAAAATCAAAACAAGATAACAAGAAACAAAGGCTTATATTATCTATGGATGTAAAAAAGTAAGTTAAACATTACACATTAATATACATTTGAAAGAATAATTTTGCATCTCATGAGAACCTGTATATTTAAGACTAGATTGTATTGGAAGCCTTGGAAGGTGCCCAGAGTTAGCCTGATTTCCAAGTTTGAGGACACAGTCCTCCTTAAGACTGCTGTCATTTCTGATATCACCTGCAGATTCAGAGGGCGCCTTAAACCACATTCAGGTTCAATGATTTGATAGGATTACACAAAACTCACTGAAAGCTATTACATCCATGAAAGGATTATGGAATACAGGGATACAGTTTGCAAAGACATAGGTTAAAATCAGCCATGGCAAGAAGCATGCAGGGTGAAGTCCAGGAAGTTTACAAATGTACAACAAATTCTAGTGTCCTCTCTCTGTGGAGTTAGGCTCTTCCAGCCTCAATATATGTGGAGTGTTGCTAACCTGGTAAGCTTCAGTGTAGGGCAGTATGCATGAAGTTACTACTAATCTGAACTTCGGTGTTCAGATGTTTTCTTTTTTGTTGTCGTTTGTTTTTAAAGATCTTTTAATTTATTTGAAAGGTAGAGTTACAGAGAAGGAGTTACAGAGAGAGATCTTCCATCTACTATTTCACTCCCCATATGGCTACAACAACCCAAGTTGGCTAGCCTGAAGCCAAGAACTTCATCAGGGTCTCCCACATGGGTGGCAGGAGTACAAGTACTTGGGCCATCTTTCGCTGCTTGTCCCAGGCTATTAGCAGGGAGCTAGATCAGAAATGGAGCAGCAAACTGGCACCGGTGTTAGATGGCCAGTGTAGTGTTATCCACTACACCACAACTCCTGCCCCAGTGTCCATAGAGTTTTCACTAGGGCTTCATTGTGTTGTTGTGATTGATCAATTGCTAGATTGCCTGTGTGATTAAACTCAGTTTCTTTTTTTATTTTTATTTTTAAACTTTTATTTAATAAATATAAATTTCAAAAGTACAACTTTTGGATTATAGCAGCTTTTTCCCCCCATAACCTCCCTCCCACCCACAACCATCTCATCTCCCAGCCCTATCCCATCCTATTCACATCAAGATTCATTTTCAATTTTCTTTATATACAGAAGATCAATTTAGTATATATTAAGTAAAGATTTCAACCATTTGCACCCACACAGAAACACAAAGTTACACTGTTAATTCTCATAGTACAACACATTAAGGACAGAGATCCTACTTGGGAGTAAGTGCAACTCCTGTTGTTGATTTAACAATTGACACTCTTATTTATGACGTCAGTAATCACCTGAGGCTCTTGTCTTGAGCTGCCAAGGCTATGGAAGCCTCTTGAGTTCGCCAACTCCGATCTTATTTAGACAAGGCCATAGTCAAAGTGGAAGTTCTCTCCTCCCTTCGGAGAAAGGTACCTCCTTTGATGGCCCATTCTTTCCGCTGGGATCTCACTCACAGAAATCTTTCATTTAGGTCATTTAGTCTGCTGTGTCTCCTGCTTCCCATGTTGGATTTGAACTCAGTTTCTAGATGGACTGATGCTGAGTGACCCAGAGCCCTCACCCAAAGTCGTATTGTAGGTGTTTCTGGCATGGCCAGCATGCGTTATAAACAAGTTCATTTATATCAAGTTTGGTAGATTACCTCCTAGACTTACCTTTCATTAAGGCCAAATTCCATAGTACACAGGAAAAACAAATTTTTTTTAAATGAAAGTTTGACATTATCTGTTGAAGACTTTCACGTTTAAAAAAAAATCTTAAAAATATATAAGTAAGGGGCCAGCACTGTGGCACAGTGAGTTAAAGCCTCATCCTGCAGCACCAGCATCCTATGTGGGCGCTGGTTCGAGTCCCAGCTGCTCCATCTCTGATCCAACTCCCTGATAATGTGCCTGGGAAAGCAGCAGAGGGTGGCCTGGGTCCTTGGGCCCCTGTACCCACATGGGAAACCTGGAAAAAGCTCCAGGCTCCTGGTTCAAATTGGCTCAGCTCTGGCCATGCAGCCATTTTGGGAGTGAACCAGCAGATGGAAGACCTCTGTCTATCTCTACCTCTCTCTGTAACTCTTTCAAATAAATAAAATAAATCTTTAAAATATATATATATATATATATATATATATATATACACACACACACATAAAGAAGCACATTCAAGTGTAAATAAAAGCCTAAAAGAGAGATGACCTAGCAGTTATAGTAGTTTAAAATCTACACGTTGGCTATGAAAATAAAATTTGAGAAGCCATTTGAGTGAAGATCAGGATGAAAACAAAATTTTGAGGCCGGCGCCGTGGCTTAACAAGCTAATTCTCCGCCTTGTGGCGCCGGCACACCGGGTTCTAGTCCCAGTTGGGGTGCCGGATTCTATCCCGGTTGCCCCTCTTCCAGGCCAGCTCTCTGCTATGGCCCGGGAAGGCAGTGGAGGATGGCCCAAGTCCTTGGGCCCTGCACCCCATGGGAGACCAGGAGAAGCACCTGGCTCCTGCCTTCAGATCAGTGTGGTGCACCTGCCGCAGTGGCCATTGGGGGGTGAACCAACGGCAAAAGGAAGACCTTTCTCTCTGTCTCTCTCTATCTCACTATCCACTCTGCCTGTCCAAAACAAAACAAAACAAAATTTTGAGGCATGTAGGAAAGAAAACCAGCTAGACTCATAGTGCTACTAAGTGTTGTGAAAAGATACTCTTAAGGAATAAAAGAAATAAAGTGTTTTGGTAGTTGTGAGGACTGCTGCATTCACCTGTATTTTGGAATGGGCAGGTTAAAAGGATTGAAATAATGAATGGCTTACATGTGTATTGAACATTGTGGTTTACCAAGTACTTTTATTTACCTTGGATCTGCTAGTTTAGGAATCTGAGGTAAGTGAAAGTATTTACTGGAAAGCACTAAAGCATTTTAATATTCTTTTTTTTTTTTAAATTTATTTGACAGGTAGAGTTATAGACAGTGAGAGAGACAGAGAGAAAGGTCTTCCTTCTGTTGGTTCACCACCTAAATGGCTGCTATGGCTGGAGCTACGCTGATCCGAAGCCAGGAGCCAGGTGCTTCTCCTGGCCTCCCATGTGGGTTTAGGGCCCAAGCACTTGGGCCATCCTCCACTGCACTCCCGGGCCACAGCCGAGAGCTGGACTGGAAGAAAGCAACCGAGACTAGAACCCGGTACCCATATGGGATGCTGGCGCTGCAGGCGGAGGATTAACCAAGTGAGCCACGGCGCCAGCCCCAGCATTAAAGCATTTTAAAATTGATACAATCAGGATAGTATTATGTGTTTTCCTATTTCTGTTGATGAAGGTACTGATCTTAGGGTGTTTTTAGTGATGGTGCCAGCTTACAGTGTGTGTCAGGGACCAAGTTAGAACTAAAATCTTTGTCTTTTGACTTTTGGATTACCCCTTCCCATCAACAACCAAGCGATTTCTCTTTAGAATATAGTTAATGGAAGATCTGATTGAATTCCCAGGACTCTGGAGTTCCTCTTAAAGACTAGACAGTTGGTCTTACTTTGAACTTTGATGTTTGCTATTCTGAAATGATGAGTGTATTCCCTAAACTCTTAAACAATGCTTTTTGAGGGACAAAGGCGAAAAAATTTATAGATTCCTATGTTTTCAGAATGTTTTTGAGTAAGGATCTTCACAATATTGTAACAGTACAGGTTCTGATGAACAAAAGTTGACTACCCTAACAACAACTAAGATGAGATGAGATGATTGGAGCTTACCTCTAGAACACTAAGAATTAGAGCAGGAGTGGGGAATGTCCAGCTGTATGGCCCTCAAAATAATTTGGTCTAGCCCTGTCAAAGCAATTGCAGGTAGGACTCAAAAGTCAATAAATCTATAGAAGGCTGATTTTTTAAGCTGATAATTTTTTATGGCCTGTGAATGATGTTGTAAATATCCAAATGACCCTTGGCAGTAAGATGTTTGCTTACCCGTGCTGTAGAGGGTTCTGTATTTTATTTTTAAAAGTAATTATAGGGGCCGGCGCTGTGGCGTAGTGGGTTAAGCTGCTGCCTGCAGGGCCGGCATCCTATATGGGCGCCAATTCGAGTCCTGGCTGCTCCACTTCTGATCCAGTTCTCTGCCATGGCCTGGGAAAGCAGTAGAAGATGGCCCAAGTCCTAGGTCCCCAGCACCCACATGGGAGACCCAGAAGAAGCTCCTGGCTCCTGGCTTTGGATTGGCGCAGCTTTGGCTGTTGTGGCCAATTGGGGAGTGAACCAGTGGAGGGAAGATCTCTCTCTCTGTTTCTCTCTGCCTCTCCTTCTCTCTCTGTGTAACTCTGACTTTCAAATTAATAAATAAATCTTTTAAAAAAAGTAACTATAAAAATTTGTGTAAGTTTTAAATTGTTTTCATGTTGGCATCATATATACTTGTGGAGGAACTATTGTTCTTAGCATTTAGTTAGTAAGAATTGTAAATGAAAACAGGAAACTATCACATGGCATTGTTATTAATAACTACTAGGGTAGAGTGGCATTGTGGTTCAGTGATTTAAACATCTGCTTGCAGCATTGGTATCCTGTATTAGCGTGCTGGTTTAAGACCCAGATATTCCACTTCTGATCCAGTTCCCTGCTAATGCACCTGGGAAAGCAATGGATGAGGGCCAAGTACCTTGGCTCCTGCCACCAGATAGAGTTCCTGACTTCAGGCTTCAGCCTGGCCCAGCCTGGTCTGTTGCAGCCATTTGGGAAGTGAACCCGGGGATGGTAGATCTGTCTCTTGTGTTTCTCTGTCTTTCAAACATACAAACAAGCAAGCAAACAAATCTTTAAAGAAATGACACCTAAGATTTATCATCATATAATGAATTTTAACCATATCATGAATCTTAAAATGAGTTTGAGAGTACATATCTGTTGCTTACCCTGAAGTCAGAATTGTTGTTTATACCTGTTTTGACTGTTTCTACTCTCAAGGCGGTCCATAGACTGTCTATATCATAATTATTTTAAGTGAGGTCTTGGAATCATTGTTCTTGTTTAAGTATTTAAGTATTTGTTAGATGCTAAATGCTGTTCTAGGCATTGCGGGATACATTGGAACGAAAAAATCAGACAGGTCTGTGAACCTATAGAGTCTGTGGTTTTACCAGATGAGATGAGCATTAATCAAAAAGTCACCTATTTTAAGTACCATGAAAGAGAGGTGTGTGGTGCTATGAGACTGTATTTTAGAGAAATTTGCCTGATCAGAAGTTATGATTGATCAGTGACTTGAAGGTAAGGAGTGTACAAGAAAGACTATGGTAAGCAGAGTTAGAGACATCATACATAAGTGGGGACATTGGTGGGAAAGAACATGATGTGTAAAACAACTGAAAGATAGTATGTGGCTATAGCACAAAGAGGTAGCAGTATATGTGAGATGAAACTGGAGAACTTAGTAGAGGGCACATCATACAGAATTCCTTAATAGGCCATAATAGTATTTCTTATACTAAGGGAAATCATGCAGTGTTTTGAGTGAGGGAGTGTCATAGTCGATATTACACAAAATTCATTTTATTATTTTTTAAAGATTTATTTATTTATTTGAAAGGCAGAATTACAGAGAGGCAGAGAGAGGAAGATCTGCTGGTTTACTCCCCAGATGGCCACAATGGCTGGAGCTGTGCTGATCCGAAGCCAGGAACCTGGACCCTCTTCTGGGTCTCCCATGCGGGTGCAGAGGCCCAAGGACTTGGGCCATCTTCTGCTGCTTTCGCAGGCCATAGCAGAGAGCTGGATGGGGGAAGTGGAGTAGCCAGGAGTCAAATTGGCACCCATATGGGATGCTGACAATGAAGCGGCGGCTTTACCCATCATGCCACAGTGTCGGCCTGACAAGTTCATTTTAGATCTGCAGTGTGACTGGAGAGTAGCTTGCAGGGGGGCAGGTGGATGCACGAGGACTACTGAGGGTGTTAGGATGATCAGCAGGCATGCTGGATAGAGCAAAGTGGATAGCACTGAGAAGGACTAGGTGGTGAAATAGGAGCAAATGCTGTTGAATTTCATTTAGATGGAGAAACAGAAGTAGGACTAGGTTTTTGATTTGAAAAACTTGATAAATAATAAAACTGTCATTTACCAGGATGAAGATGACTCGCAGAAAAGTGGGTTATAGGCACTAAAATCACTGGTTCTGTTTTGGATTTGTTAAATGGAGACCTGAGGTAAGACAGTTAGATACACCATTTTGGAGCTTGGGTGAAAATCAGAATTTTCTTAAGTGAATAATACTATTTTTATTTTTAAGTATTATCTTTGATTTCCTGTGCACATATATATTTTTTTTAAAAAGTAGCTGAAATACATATTTATTTTTTCTGATTTTCTTTCAGAGATGTTGGTTTATAAAAGGAGTCTGGTTCAGGAGTTTTAGGCTGTGTTGTTTAGGTCTTGGGGGAAGACTTTTGCAGAAAGGCTTGCTCAGCTCCTGCTGTGGGGGAGGCTATCTGGGGAAACAGCTGAACTAGAAAGGACTCTATGCAGTGGAACTCCTTTAGAGTTTGAGGTTGTTTAAACTGTTTCCAGGGACTCCTATGCTGAGGTATTTTCAAGTCATCCAGAAACAAAATAGGGGACATCCTGAACACATAGCTTCTCTTCATAGCCAGGGCTCATGCCTAGTGTGGGTTTGAAGACAGAGTGCTTTTTTTTTTTTTTTTTTTTAAGTGAATTTTTCATGCGGAGTTCAGGAGTTGGGAATCTTCAGAGTTGTTTTAGAAATTAAAGGGCACTGGGCTTGAATACTGTCCCAGACATAAGGACAAAAGCCAATTATAGCAGTGGAATCAAGAGGCTAAAGAGAGCACAAGTGTCTGCCAATTCTACCTTAAAAGAGGTAGGCCACATCTTAGCAGGGTTTGGTGGCCTCCAAATTCTTGTAGATGTGCCCATTAGCTGCTCCTGTCACCCAGTTTATGGAAGCCAAGAAGTTATAAGAAGTCTCTGAGTGTAGGTCTTGGGTCCCTTAAGGACACTGGTGTTAGCCCACATCCCTGAGTGGTGTTGTGTTTGTGTGCATGCACATGCAGCAGCGGTGGTGGTAATGGTGCTGGTGAGAAGGGAAGGCAGTTAAAGGAGGAAGGAAACTAAGGGGTGTTCTAGGTTTTTCAGCTTGTGTGTCATCTCACCTGCTCCTGTGAACAATCTTGTGAGGTTGGCCTAAGCTCTGTTTTTACAGATGAGAAAAGGAGTCTCAGAAGTGCCATATATCTAATGTTTCATGGTGAAACCATGGCAAGGTTCTGCCACAGGCATGACTGATGACTTAGAGAAATTTCTTCTGTGTCCTTATGTCCCATGGCATGCTAAAATCGTTGTGCGAAAAAGGGAGACTATAAGTATATGTTTGGAAAGTGTTAGGTCATCTGAATTGCAGAACTTCTCAGGTCATAGTCCATGTGCATTTTGAAGCTCTGAGAGGGCATATGGGTTATTTGTGGCCTATATCCTTCTCCTGTCTCATGTTGAGTTCTTAGAGACTGCATGTAATACCTGTGGAGGTTCATTGGTGGGTGAAAATACTTTACAGAGTGATGCCTATGAGCCATCTAACTTGCCATTCATAAGTAATGTCAGGTAACATGGTGCTTGGAGCTGGATGTGGAGAGTGTGGGTCCCTGTGAAAAACTCCCTGACTTGTCATCAGGACAGAAACCTCCCTTGAAAGAACCAGTCTTCTCCTTTTGATGTTTTTCTTCTTTAGGACTCAGTCCAGACCTCTGTTTTATCAAATGTGGGTGCATGCTTGCACAGGGAGTGGATAGGTGAGTTGGGCAGATTCTAAGTTGGAAGTGACAGAGCACTCAAGAGTTACTGGACAGAATCTGAACTCTAGGGACAAGCAGATGAGCATCCTGGCAATAACACTGTGAGAGCAGCATTCTCTCTTTCTCTTCTCTCCTGATCCATGTTGGTGATTTGTCCTCAGTCTTTTTTGCCTTTTGATTTGAGATGGCTGTCATAGCTTTTGGCATCAAAACTGCATTTGAAGACAGAAATACATGGTAGGTATGGAGTTAGCAGTAAAAGGCCCTTTTCTTAACCTGCTCTGTCCATATTTAATCTATAAAGGAAACTGTATTCTAGAAGTATTTTGTCTCTTGGTTGAAATAAGGTTATTTGGGTAACTGCTAGTGGCAAAAGCAGCTAGGAAGGCTGAATGGCATAGATGGATTATGATCTGCTCTCTGGAGCTAGGCACTCTGTCTTTGTGTTGGGAAGGTGATGGGATGGGAGTAGGGAGTAGGGAGTTCTTGAGTGGTGTCTGCTTTGGCTATCTTATTTATATAATACTTCATTCAGCACCTGTGTGATGATGGTGCCCTCACCTGCCTCAGTCTCTTCACTGATGGGTTCACATGTCAGTTTTTCAGATTCACTCAGGGGCCCACGTTGGCTGCTTCTTGTCTTATTTCTTCCACATCCAATCTGGTTGCAGGCTCCATGGATTGTTCTCCCTACTGAATGACTCATGTTCCTGACTCTCTAGCCCTTCCGCACCTCACTCTCCCTCTTTCTTCTTCTTCTTCTTTCTTCTTCTTCTTTTTTTTTATTTTGACAGGTAGAGTTATAGACAGTGAGAGAGAGAGACAGAGAGAAAGGTCTTCCTTCCGTTGGTTCACTCCCCAAATGGCTGCTATGGCCAGCGCTGCGCGGCCCAAGCAGCCAGGTGCTTCTTCTCAGTCTCCCATGTGGGTGCAGGAGCCCAAGCACTTGGGCCATCCTCCACTGCCTTCCCAGGCCACAGCAGAGAGCTGGACTGGAAGAGAGCAACTGGGACTAGAACCTGGTGCCCATATGGGATGCTGGCACCGCAGGTGGAGGATTAACCAAGTGAGCCACAGCATCGGTTCCACTCTCCCTCTTTTTTTTTTTTTTTAATTCAATTTAATTTAATTTAATTATTTTTTTGACAAGCAGAGTGGACAGTGAGAGACAGAGAGAGAAAGAGAGAAAGGTCTTCCTTTTCCGTTGGTTCACCCTCCAATGGCTGCCGCGGCCTGCACGCTGCGACCAGCGCGCCGCGCTGATCCGAAGGCAGAAGCCAGGTGCTTCTCCTGGTCTCCCATGGGGTGCAGGGCCGAAGGACTTGGGCCATCCTCTACTGCACTCCCAGGCCACAGCAGAGAGCTGGCCTGGAAGAGGGGCAACCGGGACAGAATCCGGTGCCCCGACCGGGACTAGAACCTGGTATG
Source organism: Lepus europaeus (assembly GCF_033115175.1). Classification (NCBI taxonomy): domain Eukaryota; kingdom Metazoa; phylum Chordata; class Mammalia; order Lagomorpha; family Leporidae; genus Lepus; species Lepus europaeus. The sequence continues at coordinate 111,217,859 of NC_084831.1, forward strand.
CCAGCGCTGCAAGGCGGAGGATTAGCCTATTAAGCTGCGGTGCCGGCTCCACTCTCCCTCTTTCTTCTTTCCCTACTGGCACCTTCTCACTGCTGGCACTCCAATTTTCGTTTTTCTAAAGATTTTTAACATTTTATTTTTAATATTAGTTATAAATCGATGTTTTTCTCTTTTGGTGTACAGGTTTATAATTCTAAGAAACATTTATTCATTGTTGTAACTACCACCATAATTTGAATACATTATAGTTGTATCACAAAGAAACCCTTCCTTGTGTTAATTTTTATAGTTATTCTTTGCCTCTACTCATAACTCCTAGCTACTACTGCTTTATTCCATCCCTAAATTTTTGTTATTTTTGAGAATGTCATGTAAATGGAATTATATAGAATGCAACCGTTTCAGATTGGCTATTTTTTTAGAGAGATTTATTATTATTTATTTGAAAGGCAGAGTGACAAAGCAAGAGGGAGAGACAGAAATTGTCTTATTCAATGGTTCATTCCCCCAGATGGCTGCAATGGCCGAGGTTGGACCAGGCTGAAGTCAGGAGCCCAGAACTCCATCTGGGTCTCTAACTTGGGTGGCAGGGCCTCAAGTACTTAAACCATCATATATTGCCTTCCCAGACATGTTAGCAGGATGCTGGATCAGAAGTGGAGTAGCTAGGTCTCAACTGTTGCTCTAGTATGGGATGCTGGCATTGTGGGCTGTGGTTTAACTTGCTTTGACATAATGCTGGCCCCAGATTTTTTCATTCACATAATAATACCTTTGAGATTCATATAAATTATATGTATTAATGTCATTTTATTGCTAAGTAGTATTCCATGGGGTACATATACCACCATTTATGTAACTGTTTGCTTATTGGAGATACCTGGGTCATTTCTGGTTTTTGCCTGTTAGAAATAAAGCTGCTATATATTTTAATATAGGCTTTTCCTCCCCATTTAATTAAAAAATTTTTTTTGAGAGTAGTGATTTTTATTTTCATACAGTTATGATTTTTATTTATGAGAAGCACACAAAAGTCTCAAGCAAATGAAAACCCTCAGGCAGCTCAGCTGGCAGAACCTTGTTCTTGATGTGCTCCAAGGTAGGCTACTGGGGGCCAGGGCCACTGGCTGGGGCTGGCAGGATGCAGCAAGCCCGCAGGAGGAACCTGACGATCCTGCTACTCTTCCTGCTGAACCCCTGTTGACCCTTGCTCGGGATAGAGGCAGCTGAGCCTGAGGAGACTGGGACCCCTGGCACCACCAGGTCCCAACTGATCCTAGGGCAGGGGCTGGAGGGGGTGGCCACAGGGACGGGCTTGGGGGCTGAGCTGGCACCAGGGCTTCTCTCCTCTTGCAGCTGTCCAGGGAGGAGAGAGGCAGGCAGGGCGGCTGCAGCAGCAGGATCATGCTTTGGCTCAGGCTCAGGCTCCCTGTGGCACTGGGTTGACAGGGGCTCATAGGTGAGAAGGGCAACCACACTCTGGACCTCCCTCGAGGCCACATATGCAGGTGCGCCCCGTACTCTGTGAGATTGTGCAGTGAGGCTGTGGCCCGACTCACACTCTACCCACAGAGCTGCATCTGCTCCAGGTTTCACGAGTCCGACTGCAGGGACATTGGGCTGAAGCCATCAGAGCCAGACAGTATTGCAGCTCCAGTGCCTGGCAGCAGACCCAGGCCCTCCAGGTACTCCTGGGCCTCTGGGTCCTCAGGAACTCCTAGGGGCTGCACCAGGGTCACCTCCTCACCCTTGGCTTCTTCTTGTAAGAGGTTGAAACACCAGTGTTGCCGAGCCAGTTCTGCCATAGGCCTCTCCCGCATGGGCTCCAGGCTGAGCAGCGAGCTCAGGAGCACCCCCAGCGCCGGGCTGGCTGCACAAAGGCAGCTCTCAACACCCCCTCTGGATGCAGTCCTGCAGTTCCGCCAGGTCCCTCCCACTGAAGGGCATGGCCCCCACTAACATGGCAAAGAAGATCACACCCAATCTCCAGATACCTGCGGCGAAGTTATCATAGGCCTCCAGCTGGCACACCTCTGGAGTGCTGTACTTGGGATCCCTCAGAAACCGTGCACCAGTGTGCCCTCTGCCACTTGGCAGCTGAGCCCAAAGTCCCCCAGCTTGATTTTCAGGTCTGAGTCGAGCAGCAGGTTCTCCAGCTTGAGGTCCTTGTGCACTATGTACTGCACATGGCAGTGGCCCACAGCTGCCAGGATATAGTCAAATGTGGCCTTAGCCTCGGGCTCCTGCAGGCCGCTCTGGTTCATCACATGCTGATAGAGGCTGTCCCCATCAGCCAGCTCCAACACCAAGCAATGGTGACACCTCCAGCAGCTCTATGAGGTTCTGGTGCCTTAGGAGCTGTATGATGCGGACTTCTCTCTTTGCCCATCTGGTGTCCAAGGGGTTGCTCAGGTCTTCCTGGAACAGCTCCACAACCACCTGCTGCTCGCTGGATGCCTGGTGGGCCAGAAACAGCATGCCGAAAGTGCCCAGGCCCAGGAGGGATAGCAACTAGAGCTCAGGCTGAGGGTTGGCTTCAGCCTTGAAGTCCTCAAGGCTTTCAATGCTGTGTCCCTAACTATTCTCTCTGATCTACTCTCTCTAAGATTTCTGTCCACAAACACTAACTAATGAGCTACCCTTACTACAAAACCTAAGAAAATAAAGGGACAACAAAGGGACTATCTGCTGATCTCACTATGGTACCATACTACCTACACTAACTATATTAATGACACACAGTGGCAAGACTAAGTACTATCCAAACAAAACTGAAAACAGAAACCAGAAAAACTCCAGAAAAACAAACACTAAATAACTACACTAACACTGAAATCTAGCAGCGCTGCCTAATTAAACGTGGGAAGCCAAAAACGAAAAAAACTGCAAAAAACCAAAATGGGTACAAAAATAAATAGGTGGAAAAAAACAAACTAAAACAAAATGAAAAAAGAATAAAAAAAAATGAACAACAAACAAACAAACAAAAAAGCACACCAATACCAACAAGCACAAACGCTAGGATAGATGTGTCCAGGTCACACAGGTCACCACAATAGCTCCCTGGTAAGATGGACAAAAACTTGGGCCAGGCAGCTACTTATATAGGTGTGTGGAATTCTGTAACCATAGGGCTCCTTAGGAAGTCAGAGAAAGAAGTGGACCAATGGCAGTCCAGCAGGGACTTGCATGAATTTGTATTTCATGACAATTGGTCCTTATAAAGTCAGAGCAGGGTAGGGACCAATCACAGCTGCAGCTAATCCTAGGCCATTTCTCAACAACCTTCCACTTAAACTAAACCAAGGACCCCAAAAGCTTTTGGCTTAGGTTGGTGATAGTTTATTTTTTTGAGATGTTAAAATGTGTAGGATGTTCCAGTGACCTTTTCATTTCTCATTTAAGGAGTGATAACAACTGTTGGGTTTTTGGTAATTTTTTTTCACAAAGAAACCTTTTATTTAATGAATACAAACTTCATGCATTTCATAAGTACAACTTTAGGAATACAGTGATTCTGCCCACCCTACCTGCCCTCCTGCCCACACTCCCACATCTCCTCCTCCTTTCTCTCCCTCTCCCATTCCCAGTCCTGTGCTCCACTAAGATCCATTTTCAATTAACTTTATACACAGAAGACCAACTCTATTCTATACTAAGTAAAGATTTCAACAATTTGTATACACACACACACACAATATAAAAAACTGGGAACAAGTTTTACAGTTAGTTCTCATAGTAAAATGTGTTGAGGACAGAGGTCCTGCATGGGGAGTAAATGCACAGTGACTCCAGTTGTTAATTTAACAATTAACACACTTATGCATGACATCATTGATCACCTGAGGCTCTTGACATGAGCTGCCAAGGCTATGGAAGCTTTTTGAGTCCACAGTCTCTGTTAGTATTTAGACAAAGCCATAAGCAAAGTGGAAGTTCTCTCCTCCGTTCAGAGAAAAGTACATTCTTCTTTGATGGCCCCTTCTTTCCACTGGGATCTCACTCATAGAGATCCTTCACGTAGGATTTATTTATTTATTTATTTATTTATTCATTTATTTATTTATTTTTTTGCCATAGTGTCTTAGCTTTCCATGCCTGAAATGCTCTCTTGGGCTTTTCAGCCAGACCAGAATGCCTTAAGGGCTGATTCCGAGGTCAGAGTGCTATTTAGAGCGATTGTCATTCTATGAGTCTGTTGTGTGAACTGCTTCCCATGTTGGAACGCTCTCTTCTTTTAAATTTTATCTATTGTTATTACCAGTCACTTGATTTTATTTATACAATCCCTTTAATAATTAATCCTATCTATGTGATCCATTTAACACTTAATAAAATCACTTTAACACTTAAGATGGCATTATTACCACCCAGCTTAATGGGGTTGGAGTCCCATGGCAAATTTTTAGCTGTACCCCTAGAAGTAAGTCCAAGGAATATTTGCAGAACTGTACAGCTTTACAGTTTCAAACTGGGTTGAGTCTAATTGGGTTTCCTCTGAATGTGATTTGGCGTTTCTCTCATGCACATTTTAAGACCTTTATGTTTTACTGTGGAGTTTTACTACAGTGTGTTGTGGTGAAGGTCTTTTCTGATCGTGTTTATTGGTAGTTCCATGTATTTCATGTACTTGGATGTCTCTTTCTTTCTCCAGACTGGGGCAGTTTTCTGTTACTATTTCATTAAGAAGACCTTCTAATCATTTCTCTCTTTCCTCACTTTCTGGTACTCCTAGGATCCATATGTTGGATTGCTTGATAGTATCTTGTAGATCTTCAACTGTTTTTTTAGTTTTCTGATTTCTTCTGGTTTTGTTTTTTTTTTTTTTTTTTGGGGGGGGGGGTCCTGACTATAGTATTTCTAGAAGTTTGTCTTCTAGTTCTGTTATTCTTTCTTCTCTCTCCCTATTCTGTTGTTAAGGCTTTCTGCTGCATTTTTTATTTGATCTATTGAATTCTTCATTTCTAGTATTTCATTCTGACTTCTCTTTAATATCTCAATTTGTTGGGAGCACTTTTCATTTAGATTGTGAATTAGAAGCTTCTGATTGCTTCTAAGTAATCTGACGATTAATTTTCTGAATTCCATTGCTGGCATATCCTTGATCTCTTCATCTTCACTTTCTATTATTGAAGAGTTGTAGTGTCCTTTGTGGGGATTATAGTGTCTTCCTTATTCTTATTTAGGGTATTTCCTTTGTTTTTCATTATATGTGTATTTTTTCACTTTTTTGTCTGTGTAGATTCTTTAGTGGTGAAGTTTCCCTCTGTTATGGGCTGCTGTGTGTCTGTGCATTTAAAGTAGAAGCACAGAGCCCCACCTACTTGAGCTGTGTTCACTTCTCAATGTGGTAGAGGCCGGTATGAGCTCTGGTACACAGAGCCTCCCCTACTAGAACCCAGCTCGCTTCTCAATGGTAGATAGAGCAAGCTTGAGTTCTCCTTTTTGTACAGCTTGCATGGTGGGGAAGAAATTCTTCTGAAATGTTGTGGTCCTCATTCCTGGGTGTGGGAGGGGTGTGGGGGGTGTGGTGAGGTGGCCCCTGCAGTTGATGGGCTGTGTGCATGGGAGGCAAAGGTGGAAGTCCCCTGCTTATGTTTGAAAATGTAAACAAACAAGATGGTTTCTCTCATCCTGCTGCAGGTCTGGGTAGACGGGGCGGGGGTGGGGGTGGGCAGAGATGGGCAAGGTGTTGCCTAACCTCTTTGCTCTTCTATACTTTCTCTTTTTTTTGGTGTGTGGAACTTCAAATGCAGTTCTCCAAGCTCCCCCTCCCACTGCTATCTGCAGCTCAGTGGACTTGGGATTTCCTGTCTGAAGTGGTCTGCTGGGGGCTGTCGCCAGCCTCCCTGGTCTGCGCTGCGGCAGTGCCCCCGCTGTGCCTCCTCCCCTTCCCTTTCTTATTTGCTCCTTCAGTGTTGACCTGCCCAGTCTTTGTTGGTCTCCTAGGTTTCCCATGGTGAATTTTCCACTTCTCTATCTCCAGCATGGATCTTCTCTCCTTTTTAACTATCTATTTTACCCTGCTTGACTCGGATCATCCTTTTGCTATACCGCCATCTTGGGACCCCCCCATTTTTTTGAATTGTGGCAAAATATGCATAACATTTACTGTCTTAACTACTTTAAAGTATACATTTCAGTGGTAATAAATGCATTAAAATTGTCATGCAACCATCCCATCTCCATAACTTTTCTTCAGAACTGAAATTCTACACCTATTAAACTCCCCTTTCCCCCTACTCTTGCTACCACAATTCTATTTTCTGTCTCTTTGGTTTTGCCTTTAAATACCTCATGTAATCCCTCAGTATTAATCTTTTTGTGATTGGCTTGTATGTATTTGTAGGGTTTTTTATGAACATAAATTCTTGTAATTGCCCTGGATCTCAGTTGCTGGATTCTATGATAGCTGCATATTTAACTTTTTTAAAAAGATAGTATTTATTTGAGAGATAGTTACAGACAGACAGAGGAAAAGACAGAGAGAAAAGTCTTCCATTCTCTGGTTCACTCCCCAGATGGCTGCAGTGGTGGGTGCTGCACTGATCCGAAGCCAGGAGCCAGGAGCTTCTTCCAGGTCTCCCCCACGGGTGCAGGGGCTCAAACACTTGGGATGTCTTCTACTGCTTCCCAGGCCATAGCAGAGAGCTGGATCAGAAGAGGAGCAGCCAGGACATGAACTGGCGCCCATATTGGATTCCAGCACTGCAGGTGAAGGCTTAGCCCACTACACCACAGCGGTAGCCCTCTGCATATTTAATATTTTTTTAAAAACCACCCAACGGGGGCACCACCACAGCTCAGACCAGGGAGGCTGTCGCCAGCCCCCAGCAGACCACTTTAGACAGGAAATCCCGAGTCCACTGAGCTGTAGATAGCAGAGTGGTGATACCGTTTTTACATCTCACCAGCTGCAGAATTTGAATTAAATTTCTGCAGAAGTAACTCTGGTTATTGTCGGTTTAGGTGTTAAGCATTGGTCATCATTGGTTGATCTGGAAATAATGGTTGATAGCAAGCACTGCTATATTTATCCATGTGGGTTGGGGTACTGTGGAGACAAGATTGAGGTGTCTCTCACAAGAACAGGACTAGGTAGAAAACCCAGTGGGTGTCCACAAAAGTAGTGGTTTCCCACCCAGTGTGTATACCAGAAATATCTGAAAATTTTTTCATAATACAGATTCATAGGTTTCATACTGAGAGACTAAATTGGAATCTATATTTTTAACTAGGGCTGAAGAGAATTTTAAGTAGACATGACTACATCAATTGGAAACTTGCATTTTGAGATCTGTGTTATTTCCAGAAACTTAGAAGTTTTAGAAACATATACTGTACTATATAACAAATGAAGAATTTTCCATCCTGTCATTTCCCTTTTTTCTTTGGTACTGCTTATACTTTTGAGCCTTCTGTGATACTACATTCCTTTTTAAAAACATTTTCTCTTGTCCATTTAGTTTTCACTGATCCATATTTTTACTGGTGTCTACAGATAAGTTACTGGTTGCCATTTTCTGCATGCTTGTTAGACCTGAAATGATAATTTTGTTTCCAGGTTTCCTCTTCTTCTACTGTATAAATATTGCTCTTTGGCATCCAGGGTTCATTTTCTTTCTCATACCAAGTTATGTTTAACTTATTGTTTGAACAGATCTTAGTTTCACTGATAATTCTTACCTTATAATGACAGGAGTAGACGACAACTGTCAGGTAGAAGAGGAACCTTTAAGTTATATGCTTAAAGGTTGAAGTTCTTCCTAAGAAGGATGTCACTCTTATCAGCTTTTTTTCTCCTTCTCACAGGGAAGAAGAAGAACGTCTGAGAAATAAAATTCGAGCTGATCATGAGAAGGCTCTAGAAGAAGCAAAAGAAAAATTGAGAAAGTCAAAGGAGGAAATCCAGGCAGAAATTCAGACAGAGAAAAATAAGGTAGTCCGAGAAAAGAAGATCAAAGAAAACAAGTCACTGCCACCAGTCCCTCTTGCAAACCTTGTAGGAATAAGTGGTGGGGACCCAGAAGATAATAACGTAAAAAAGAAAAGGGAAAAAATTAAAGAGGTAATAAGCTGAGCTTTGTGATACAGAGTGGTTATGGAAATGTGTTATGTGACTGCGTATAAATATATTTATGCCATCAGTGGTATCATGCATTGGTTTTGTTTGTTCTTGGGTCATAAGTATAGTTCAGGTTCAGAGTTGGCTGTAAGGACTTGAAGTCGGTTTCTTTCTTAATACTGGTTGTGAGATAATTATTGGACAATTAAAAATTTTTTTTTTCAGGCAGATTTAGATAGACAGAGAGAAAGATCTTCCTTCCGTTGGTTCACCCCGCAAATGGCCACTATGGCCAGTGCGCTGCACCGATCCGAAGCCAGTAGTCAGGTGCTTCCCCCTGGTCTCCCATGTGGGTGCAGGGCCCAAGCACTTGGGCCATCCTCCACTGCCTTCCTGGACCACAGCAGAGAGCTGGACTGGAAGAGGAGCAACCGGGACAGAACCGGCACCCCAACCGGGACTAGAACCCAGAGTGCCGGTGCCACAGGCGGAGGATTAGCCTAGTGAGTTGTGGCACCGGCCGGACAATTAAAAATTTCGATATGAACTGGTCTGAATTATTATATCATCTACCCTGTGTTTAGAGAGATCTTTTCAAATTCTGAATTCTATAAATATGTATGTGTAGATCTGTTTATCATTTATCAATGAATAAACAATTTTCTAAGTTCAGTTACAAGGGACTCTGCTAGATGCTATGCAAATCCTCACAAAAACATACTTCTAGATAGTATATCTGCCATGTTTTAAGAAACATGTCATGATACTTCTCAGCTATACTTCAGAGTAAGAGCACATTTCTTCTAGAGAGTGTCTGTAGATTGAAGAATGGAAATGTATTGATTTCAACATTCTTAAAACTTCAAAAGTCTTTCAATTTGTTATTCTTGGAAGGTTAAGTAGGTATTTTAAGGTTGGCCTTATGAATTCTAAAACCTTGGCCTTAGTGGAATCAAAATAAAACTGCTGTCTACTTGTACTTCACCACTACAGTCTATATTTCATGTGTGGATTGCTTAATGCAGTTTCTTTGGACAATAATGGGAGAGACATTGATAGATTTTTTCCAGATATCTCACTTGTTTTCAGATGTCATTATAATTATATTTTCTTGAGTTTAGGGGACCTCAGGATGACTCTCTGGTTCAGTGATTCACTAGAAGTACTCACAGGACTCAGCATATAGAAATACATTTTATTTTAGTTTTCTAAACTTAAGTCTTTATTACTTTACTAAGTCATTTGTTAATATCAGTAGATGGTCATGTCCTCTGTGAATAGGGGTATTTTTGCTTTTTCTTTTATGATTTTTATTTTTATTTCTTTTCTTATTTCACTGACTAGGACTTCTAATATATTGTTGAAAATAAATGGTAAAAAATGGCATAATGGGGGCGGATATTGTGGTATAATGGGTTAAGCTGCTACCTTTGACGCCAGCATCCTATATGGGCTCTGGTTTGAATCCCAGCTGCTCTGCTTCAATCCAGCTCCCTGCTGCTGTGCCTGGGACAGCAGTGGAAGATGGCCCAAGTGCTTGGGCCTCTGAACACATGTAAGAGATCCAGATAAAGCTCCTGGCTTGGCCTGGCTCATCCCTGGCTGTTCAGGTCATTTGGGGAGTAAACCAGCAGATGTTAAATCAACCTCCCTCCCTCCTTCCCTCTCTCTCACTGTCTCTCCTTCTTCCTCTTTTTCCCTCTCTCTGTAACTCTGCTCGTCAAGTAAATAAAATAAATCTTAAAAAAAAGATTGTTCATACTTGATTTCTTCCCAGCTTTAGGGGTTCAATTGTTTTACCACTAAGTATTATGTGTTAGCTATAGGTTTTTTGGAAGATACCCTTTATGTTGAGTATATTTCCTTGCTGAACTTGGCTGATATTTTTGTTTATTTATTTTATCATGAATGAGTATTGACTTTTGTCATGTTCTGTCTGCATTTTTGTTCAGATGATTATGTGATTTCCCATAATGCTTTTATTCTGTTAACATGGCGATTACGTAGATTGGCTTTTGAAATTTAAATTAGTTGTATGTTCCGAGATTAAACTGCCATTGATCATGGTGTAATATTGTTCTCATATATTGTCATTGGAATTTTGCATTTGTATTCTAGAGATATAGTGATCTTGAATTTTGGCATCTGGGTAATGCTGACAGATGTTCTCATAAACAAGCTTGTAGTTAGCATATCTCCCATCTTTTAAGGAACTTGTCAGGATACCCCTCAACTATGCTGTCGAATCAAACCACATTCCTTCCTCATTCCTTCCTGACTGAATAAAACAAGGTGGGAAATGTTTTAATGAATAATATGCTGTTAAATGAACTAATTTTTTTTTAAGATTTATTTATTTGAAAGGCAGAACTACAGAGAGGCAGAGAGAGAGTGAGCGAGTGCATGAGCGCCCGAGTACCTGAGTGCCTGAGTGCTAGTGCTCATCCATCAGCTGGTTCACTCTCCTAATGGCCAAAACAGCCAGAGCTGGACTAGGCTAAATCTAATTAGCCAGGTTTCCCATATGGGTGCAGGGGCCCAGGTACTTGGGCCATCTTCCACTGCTTTCTCAGGTACATTAGCAGGGAAGGAAGCTGGATCAGAAGTAGAGCAGCCGGGACTTGAACCGGCACCCATGTGGGATGCCAGCAGTGCAGACAGTAGCTTTTATCTGCTACACCACAGCACTGGCCCCATGAACTGATTTTTTAACATACCACAGTCTACTATTATATAATTTAACTGATACATAATTAAATATTGTATTCATGGATAGCTCAGAACTCCTTGGATTATAAGATACTCGGCTCAGACTAATTGATTTAAAAATATTTAATAGCTTAATGGCTATAAAGTAGGACTTCAGACTTGGCTTGAATCTATGCCTGTAGAGATCCTTGTAAGTAATTCCATCAGCCTCTGTCTCTTTTGTTGTTATTTATTTTCTCCTTGTTGGGAGACAGCCCTTATCAGTTCCAGTATTATATAATACATACATCTTGAGATGGGAAATAGAGTCTTTCTGTTTCCCAGTGTCTGTAACAATATGTGTAAAATGACTTAGTTGTCACTATTTGACTGGTATGTGCACAGTTACTTTGTCTTGGCAACCTACACCCTGTGGACCAAATTCTGCCGCTGTCTGTTTTTTAAAACAAAGTTTAATTGGAACACAGCCTTGTTCACTTGCTTACATATTCAAAAAGTTTGTGAATAACTGGGACTAAAAGAAGTTCATTTTGATGCAAAATTTTTTTTTGAAATCCATCCTAGTGTTTCTATAATAGACATTTTTCATGATCATTTTGGAGATCTCTAATGTGCATGGATTTTAGAAATTTTTTTTGTGCCAAAAACCTTATCTTTTAATTTAATATTGCATGAACTTTTTGAAGTACTTAAGAAAAAAAAGGTTTGTGGGGCCAGCACTGTGCTGTATCTCGTGAAGCCACCCCCTGCAGTGCCAGAATCCCATATGGGTGCCAGTTCAAGTCCTGATTGCTCCACTTCCAATCCAGCTCCCTGCTAATGTGCCTGGGAAAACAGCGGAAGATGGCCAAAGTCCTTGGGCCCCTGCTCCCATGTGGGGAGACTTGGAGGAAGCTCCAGGCTCCTGGCTTCAAATGGACCCAGCTCCAGCTGGTGCAGCCATTTAGGGAGTGAATCAGTGGATGGAAGACCTCTCTCCCTCTCTTTGCCTCTGCCTCTCTCTAACTCTGCCTTTAAATAAATAAATAAATCTTTTTTAAAAAAGGTTTATTTTTATATTTCTTTGAAAAACAGAAAGAGAGGGATAGAGAGTGAATAAGAGATTTTCCACTTTCTGATTCATTCCCCAAATGTCTGCAACAGCCAGCTCTGAGCTATTATAAAGCCATAATCCAGGAACTCCCATCCGGATTTCTCAAGCACTTATGCTGTGACCTGCTCTCTCATGGGTGCATTAGTAGGCAGCTTGATAAGAAGCGGAGCAGCTGGAACTTGAACAGGCATTTTGATATGGGATGCTAGAATTGCAATTAAGGGCTTAACCCACTGTACTCAAAGCAGTCCCCTCAAATAGCTTTTTACCTAGGACTGGTAGAAATAGCACCCTTGATTGATGCTTCTTTTATAATCCTAGTAAAGAAGCTGTTCTCAAAAGGATTGAGAGCATTTAAAAGGAAAGAATGCCAAGCAGACACCTTCCTCTTTAAGAAAAGTCATTCATCTATTAGATGTAATTTTTTACTGCTGTGTAGATTGAGATTAAACAGTTACATATATTTTCACACTGATAAAAATGCTATTGAATCAAATACTAAGATAGGAATTATAGGAGAGTGGATAAAGGTATAATAATAGAACCCTAAATTACATGAAATTTAAAAATAACAGTTTATGAATAATCTAAATTGATGGATAATATATTTTCTCTTAGATGATGAAGCATGCCTGGGATAATTACAGGGCATATGGATGGGGACATAATGAACTCAGACCTATTGCAAGGAAAGGACATTCCACTAACATATTTGGTAAGTTTACTTTTTGTAATTACTATTTCAGTTTTTGCCTCCATCTTTTAAAGCTAGATATAACTTTAAAGTATTGTTTAAAAATACAAATGTTTTTATGCAACTGTAATTTTACATACCTTTTTTGTAAATTTCAGTCAAGATTTAATTCTGATTGCTTTAGAATATACAGATACTTGATGGATTTTCTATTTACATAATCTTTTTCTCCTTTTTAACTTTAATTAGTTTTTAACAGATTGAATATGATTTGTAGGTAAAAGAGCAAGAACATAATGTTATTTCCCTTCCTCACTCTCCCTCCATCCCATTCTCCTTCCTTCTACCCTTCTTTTTCCTGTCTTTCTTTTTTTTTTTTAGTTGTTAAGATAGTGTTTTAAATTTAAATTACATTAAAAGGCTTAATACTTCACCAAATAAAAGGCTTAACAGATAAAATGCAAAAAGACCCTAGTTTAGTGGGAATATAGACAATGGCTGTAAACAACAATTGAATATATAAATGACCATTTCACCCATATGCAGTTTTTTTTGACCAATTAGTCATTCAGAATTTTTATCAATGCAATACAACCAATGACAACGTGACACATAAATATGTCCTGTGTGATAGACTTTAAGGCATTTCTTCTCAACAGTTTATGCCCAGGAATAATTTTATGCAGATTACAATGCAAGTAATTATGCCTTGCATTTTTATACTCTATTAGTTACCACAGATCTGGGAAAACATATGGTATTTGTCTTTCTGAAACTGGCTTATTTCACCAAGTATAATGGATTCCAGTTGCATCCATTTTGTTGTGAAGAGAGGATTTCATTTTTTACAGCTGAGTAGTATTCCATTGTGTATATGTAACACATTTTCTTTATCCAGTCAATGGTTGATAGGCATTTGAATTGATTCCATATCTTATCTATTGTGAATTGAGCTGTAGTAAATATAGGGATACAGATAACTCTTTTATATGCTGATTTCATTTCCCTTGGGTAAATTCCCAGGAGTGGGATTGCTGTGTCATGTGGTAGATCTACATTCAATTTTCTGAGGAAACCCCATACTGCCTTCCACAATGGCTGTACTAGCTTGCATTCCCACCAACAGTGGATTAGGGAACATTTTTCCCCACGTCCCTGTTTTTTGATTTTTGTATGAGAGCCATTCACTAGGTTCAGGTGAAAACTCATTGTGGTTTTTTTTTATTTGCATTTCCCTGATGGCTAGTGATCCTGAGCATTTTTTCTTTTGTCTGTTGGCCATTTGAATTTTCTCTTTTGAAAAATGTTCAAGTATTTTGCCCATTTCTTAACTGGATTGTTTGTTTTATTGTTGTTGAGTTTCTTAAACTTTTATAGATTCTGGATATTAAGCCTTTTCGAGTCGCTTAGTTTGCAGATATTTTCTCTCATTCTGTCTATTGCCTCTTGACTTTGTTAAGTGTTTCCTTTGTGGTGCAAAAGCTTCATAGCTTGATCTAATCCCATTTTGTATTTTGGCTTTGATTGCCTGTGATTCTGGGATCTTTTCCAAGAAGTTTTTGCCTATGTCAGTGTCTTGCAGAGTTTCCCCAATGTTCTCCTCTAGTAATTTGATGGTATCAGGTCATAGATTTAGATCGTTATCCATTTTGAGTTGACTTTTATATAAGGTGTAAGGTACCTGTCTTGTTTCATACGTCTGCACACAGAGATCCAATTTTCCCAGCACCATTTGTTGAAGAGATTGTCCTTTCTTCAGGAATTGATTTTAACTTCTTTGTCAGAGATTAGTTGCTTGTAGATGTATGAATTGATTTCTGGGGATTCTATTCTGTTCCATTGGTCTACATTTCTATTTCTGTGCTGGTACCAGGCTTTTTGATTATAACCGCCCTGTAGTATGTCTTGAAATGTGGTATTGTGATGCCTCTGGCTTTATTTTTGTTGTTCAAAATTGCTTTCACTATTCAAGGTCTTTTGTGCTTCCATGTTAATTTTAGCATTGCTTTTCTTAGATCTGAGAAGAATGTCCTTGGTATTTTTGATTGGGATAGCATGGAATATGTAAATTGCTTTTGGTAGAATGGACATTTTGATGATACTGATTCTTCCAATTCATGAACATGGAATATTTTTCCACTTTTTTGTGTCTTATTCTATTTCTTTCTTTAATGTTTTGTGATTTTCATCATAGGGATCTTTGACTTCTTTGGTTAATTTTATTCCAAAGTATTTAAAATTTTTTTGTAGTTCTTGTGAATGGGACTGATCTTACAAGTTCCTTCTCAGCTATGGCATTGTCTGTGTATACAAAGGCTATTGATTTTTGTGTGCTAATTTTCTATCCTACAACTTCACTAAACTCTCTTATTGAGTTCCAGTAGTCTCTTAGTGGATTCTTTTGGTTCCCCTATGTACAGAATCATGTCATCTGCAAACAGGAATAGTGTGACTTCCTCCTTTCCAGTTTGTATCCCTTTGATTTCTTTTTCTTGCCTAATGACTTTGGCTAAGACTTCCAGGACTATATTGAATAGCAGTGGTGAATGTGAACATCCTTGTCTGATTCTGGATCTTAGCAGAAATGTTTCCAGCTTTTCCCCATTCAACATGAAGCTGATTGTGAGTTTGTCATACATTTCCTTGATTGTGTTGAAGAATGTTCCTTCTAAACCCAGTTTGCTTAAGGTTTTTATCATGAAAAGATGTTTTACTTATCAAATGCTTTCTGTGCATCTATTAAGATAATCATATGGTTTTTATTCTTCAATTTCTTAATTTGATGTATCACATTTATTGATTTGTATATGTTGAACTATCCCTGAATATGAGGGATAAACCCTACTTGGTCTGGGTGAATGATGTTTCTGATGTGTTCTTGGATTCAATTTACTAGTATTTTGTTGAGGATCTTTGCATAAACTATGTTCATCTGGGATATTGGTTTATAGTTCTGTTTCTTTGTTGTAGCTTTTTCTGATTTTAGAATTAAGGTGATGTTGGTTTCATAGAAAGAGTTTGGGAGGATTCCCTCCCTTTCAGTTGTTTTGAATTTTTTGTTAAATAATTGGAATTAGTTCTTTAAATGTCTGATTGAATTCAGTAGTGAAGCCTTCTGGTCCTGGGATTTTCTTTCTTGGGAGGGTCTTTATTACTGATTCAGTCTCTCTGATTTTATTGTTTTGGTCTTCTCTCCTCCTCACCCCCGCCTTGTTTCTTGTTTGTTGGGCCAGTGATGTATTAGGTTTCTTTATTTTTTCAAAAAGTACCTCTTCATTTTACTAATCTTTTGTATTTTTTCCAATGTTGTTTATCTCTTCCCTTTTTTAAAAAAAAGATTTATTTATTTATTTGAAAGTCAGAATTACACAGAGAGAGGAGAGGCAGAGAGAGAGAAGTCTTCCGTCCGATGGTTCACTCCCCAGATGGCTACGACGGCCGGAGCTGCGCCAATCTGAAGCCAGAAGCCAGGAGCTTCCTCCAGGTCTCCCACGCAGGTTCAGGGGCCCAAGGACTTGGGCCATCTTCTGCTGCTTTCCCAGGACATAGCAGAGAGCTGGATTGGAAGAGGAGCAGCTAGGACTCAAACCAGCACCCATATGGATGCCGGCACTTCAGGCCAGGGCATTAACCCACTGCGCCACAGCGCCAGCCCCATCTCTTCCCTAATTATTTTTCCTCCTAATAATTTTCAGTTTTGCTTACTGTATTTCTTGGTCCTTGAGATGCATTGCTAGATCCCTTATTTGATGCCTTTCTTGACGTAGGCACTAATTGCTATGAACTTTTCTCTTAATCCTGCTTTTGCTGTATCCCATAAGTTTTGATGTTGTATTATCATCTTCATCTATTTCCAGGAATTTTTTTATTTCCCTTTTGATTTCTTCTATGACTCACTGTTCCATTCAGAATTGTGTGCTCAGTCTCTGTGCATACTTCCTAGAGAATCTTGAGTTTTTATTTCTAGATTTATTCCATTATGGTCAGTAAAGATACATGCTATGATTTCAGATTTTTTGAATTTGCTGAGACTAGCTTTATGGCCTAGTGTATGGTCTATCCTAGAGAAAGTTCTATGTACTGATGAAAAGAATGTGTATTCTTCAACTGTGGGATGAAATGTTTTGCAGATTTGTTAGATCCATTTGGTCTATAGAGTATGTTAGCTCTGTTTTTCTTTGTTGATTTCTGTCTAGGCAATCTGTCCATTTATAGAAGTTTTGTGTTAAAGTCCCACATTATTATATATTGGAATCTTGTGTCTCCCTTTAGATTTGTTAATACTGGTTTTAAATAGCCAGGTGTCCTGACATTGGTTGCATATACATTTATTATAGTCACAACTTTCTGTTGAATTGATCAGTTAATCATTATATAGTGCCCTTCTTTGTTTCTTTTAACAGTTTTTGTATTAAATTCTATTTTGTCTATTAGGATGGCCACACTTGCTCATTTTTGTTTACTGTTAGCATGGAATATCTTTTGCCATCATTTCACTTTGAGTCTTTGTGTATGCTTGATGGTCAGGTGTGTTTCTAGTAGGCAGCAAATTTTTATGGATCTTGTTTTTTTAATCCATTTAATAAGTCTGTGTCTTTTAATTAGAAAATTAGGTCATTTACATTCAAGGTTACTATTGATAAGTAACAACTGGGCCCTGCCATTTTTCCATGAAATTTCCTATGGATTGTTTTGGATTTCCTTTGTACTTTTATTAGAAGATTTTCTGCTTTCACATTCTTTCATAGTGATGACTGTCTTTCTTTGTTTCTGTGTGTTGCATATCCTTAAGCATCATTGGTAGGGCTGGATGAATGGTGACAAATTCTTTCAGTCTCTGCTGTGGAAGTTCTTTATTTCACCTTCATTCATAAATGAGAGCTTTGCAAGATACAGTGTTTTTAGCTGACAGTTTTTTTTCTTTTTGAGTTGGACCGTGTCTCTATTTTCTCCTAGTCTGTAGAGTTTCTGATGTAAAATCAACTGTTAGTTTAATTGGAGATCCTCTGAAGGTAACCTGGCGTTTCTTTCGTGCACATTTTAGGATCTTTATGTTTTACTTTTGAAAGTTTGAGTACAATGTTTTGTGGTGAAGATCTTCTCTGGTCATGTCTGTTAGGAGTTCTATGTGCTTCCTGTACAAGGGCATCCTTTGATTTCTCCAAATTACGGAAGTTTTCTGTTATTATATCACTGAATAGGCCTTTTAATCCATTCTCTCTTTCCACACCTTGAGGAACTCATGGGACCTGTATGTTGGATCATTTGATAGTATCTCATAAATCTTTTTTTTAAAGATTTATTTATTAATTTGAAAGGCAGAGTTACATATAAGCAGAGGCAGAGAGAGAGAAAGAGAGAGAGAGAGAGGTCTTCCATCTGTTGGTTCACTTACTAAATGGCTGCAACAGCCAGAGCTGGGCCAATCTGAAGCCAGGAGCCAGGAGTTTCTTCCAGGTTTCCCACATGGGTGCAAGGGCCCAAAAACTTAGGTCATCTTCTTCTGCTTTCCCAGGCCAAGGCAGAGAGCTGGATTGGAAGTGGAGCAGCTGATATGTGAACCAGTGCCCATATGGGATGCTAGCACTGCAGGAGGTGGCCTTACCTGCTATGCCGTAGCACTAATCCCTCTTATAACTCTTGAACACTGTTTTTTATTTTCCTATTTTTTTTTGGTCTGAGATATTGCTAAAGATTTTTCTTCAGCCTCACCAAGTCTTTTGTTAAGGCTTTCCACTGTATTTTTTATTTGACATACTGAAGTCTTAATTTCTAGTGTTTTAGATTGATTTTGCTTCTGATTCTCAAGATCATGGGAAAATTTTTCATCCATGTCATATATGGATTTCTTTGTGAATTTGCTTCTCATTGCTTCTTAATTATTAATAATAATTAGTAATAAATATGGGGGTGGACATTTGGTACAGTGATTAAGTTGCTGCTTTGGATGTCTACATCCTGTATCAGAGTACCTGATTCGAATCCTGGCTCCTCTGGGTGGTAGCAGATGATGGCTTGAGTATGGAATTGAGTTCCAGGTTCCTGGCTTCAACCCGGCCGAGCCTGAGCAGTTGGAAAGTGAAACAGAAGATGGAAGATGTCTATCTGTCATCTGTCTCTCTCACTTTTTTTTTTTTCAAAAAAGAAAGAAAAGAAATGGATATTAATTTTTTATTTTTTTCAAATCAAATCATATTCCTTAGAACTTTTGAGATATTAAACATTTATCAGATAGATACTGGTCATGATACTGCATCATCAAAGAAGGAGGTACCTTTCCCTGAAGGGAGGAGAGAACTTCCACTTTTACTATGACCTTGTCTAAATAAGACCGGAGTTGGCAAACTCAAAAGGCTTCCATAGCCTTGGCAACCTATGACAAGAGCCTAGGATGATTACTGATGCCATAAACAAGAGTGTCAATTGTTAAGTCAACAACAGGAGTCACTGTGCACTTACTCTCCATGTAGGATCTCTGTCCCTAATGTGATGTACAATGTAAATTAATGCTATAACTAGTACTCAAGCAGTACTTTACACTTTGTGTTCCTGTGTGGGTGCAAACTGTTGAAATCTTTACTTAATATATACTAAATTGATCTTCTGTATATAAAGATAATTGAAAATGAATCTTGATGTGAGTGGAATGGGAGAAGGAGCGGGATATGGGATGGTTGTGTGTGGGAGAGCAGTTATGGGGGGGAAAAGCCACTGTAATCCAAAAGCTGTACTTTGGAAATTTATATTTATTAAATTAAGTTAAAAAAAAACAAATTTTAAAGATAGAAAAAAATAAATGCAGCTCATGGTAAG
The DNA here is from genome assembly GCF_033115175.1 of Lepus europaeus. NCBI lineage: Eukaryota > Metazoa > Chordata > Mammalia > Lagomorpha > Leporidae > Lepus > Lepus europaeus. The sequence goes on from NC_084831.1 coordinate 111,237,233, forward strand.
CATCTTTTGTGAGGAGAAAATTACAGGGAAATTGTAGAAAAAGTGAGCATGTAGTCAGGATGTACTGTTTATGTTTTCTATTAAATTTTTAAAATAGCTATGGTTTTTCCTAGCCAAGCAAGCTAAGCAGGAATAGATCCTGTATTATGTTTTGTCTTTTGTTTGTAGGTTTGCTGTAGTTGATTTAAGAGTTTGTTTGTTTGCTACTTCGTCTGTTCTTTTGTACATCTCATATTCTTTTTTTTATTTTTTATTTTTTTATTTTTATTTATTTTGACAGGCAGAGTTAAACAGTGTGAGAGAGAGAGAGACAGCGAGAAAGGTCTTCCTTTTTCTGTTGGTTCACCCCCCAAGTGGCCACTATAGCTGGCGCACTGTGGCCTTGCGCTGTGCCGATCCAAAGCCAGGAGCCAGGTGCCTCCTCCTGGTCTCCCATGCGGATGCAGGGCCCAAGCACTTGGGCCATCCTCCACTGCCTTCCCGGGCCACAGCAGGGAGCTGGACTGTAAGAGGAGCAACCGGGACAGAATCCGGTGCCCCGACCGGGACTAGAACCTAGGGTGCTGGCGTTGCAGGCGGAGGATTAGCCTAGTGAACCGCGGCGCCGGCCTGTACATCTCATATTCTTGCTACTGAGTACTTGAACTTTTTATTTTTAAAAAAATCTGTCTTTTTTGAAAATAGAAAAGATTTAAGAGCAGGTATAGAGCTCAGCGTTTGATTTGACATCCCAAATTCTGCCTCTGTGTACTCAGGATTTTACAGTTAGAAGGAACTTTAGAATTCCTGTCTCTGTGTTCCTGTAACAACATGCAGGCAGATATCAGATTTTTTCTGAAAATATTCTAGGGTGTAGGGGAAGCACTAAGTTAAGACATGTTCTTTTTCCTTTTACTTAATGCTGATTATTAAACAATTCTTTTATATGAAAATTAAAATCAGTGTTTGACTTCTGTCTAGTCATTGGCATCAGAAAACTGTAGATAACAGAAAATTCATTTCAAAATGACTTAAACTAAAAAGGGAATTTAATCAGCTCAGTGAAGTCTTGCTGTCTATCTGATTCCCACTAAGCTTTTCTTTCCCTTTATCTCTCCCCTCTGTTTTACTTCACGTGCTCTGCCTCAGGCTGCTGTGCAGCAGTAAGGCTCAGTCGTTTAACGCTTCACGCCATCTGAATTCTTCGTCTGTAGAAAAGGGCATTGCAGAGAGGAGAACGCTCACGTTTCTTAGAAACTTCGCTGAGAGACTTCAGTTGAATGATTTCTCTCTCTCTCTCCTTTCTCCTTTATTTCTGTTTTTCTTTCTTTTTAAATTGAATCTTGTGCCCATGATTGAACCAAAAACTAAGGTGATAGAATATATTCATTTGCTTTTACCCAGTTAGAATTTGCTTCTGGAGCTTGTGAATGAGGAGAACAAAATGATGCTGAAAAGTTAGCACTGATAATAATTATCAAAACAGTGATTAACAGAATAAATTCTTTTTACTTAGATACTCTGGAGGATTGAAAGAGCTTTGTTAGGGATAGGTCTTTTCATATTTAAAACAAAGAATTTTGATTTGGATAAAAGTATTCTTTGACATCACAATGCTTTTATTTAAAAAATATGCTATTTGAAAATAGGTACGAGAGACAGAGACAAATTCCCACTCCAACCCCTACAGTGTTCCTTGAAGGGGGATTTTATTTTCTGTATATGTGTGTGTGTGCGCGCGCGCGTTTGTGTTTTGTATATGTATATAAGCAAATCTTTTTTACTATTTCAACTTATCTGTGATTTGCTTTGCTACTATTTTATTGCTGATTTCTGCTTTCATATTCATTAGAGAAACTGTTCTGTACTTTTCTTGTATTTTGTCTTCTTTTGGTATCAGGATATTTCTGGTCTCATAAAATGAGTTGAAACTGTTCGCTATTTTGGTTTTCTGGAAGAGGTTATTTAGAACTGGTTTTATTTTTCTCTTTAAAGTTAGGTGTAATTTATCAGCGAAACAGTTTGCATCTGTAGTTTTTTTTTTTTTTTAAGATTTTTAGACTACAAATTAAATTTCTGCTTCATCTTGGTTGAGTTGTGGTTGTTTGTGGTTTTTGAGGAATTTTTGTTTGTTTCATTTGATTTGTTGATATAATGTACATAGAAGTTGTTACCATTTGAATGTAGAAGCTGTAGTGATCATCTCGCTATATTCCTATACTAGTAATTTGTATCTTCTCTTTTTTACTTTGTCAATTCTAGAGATTTATTAATTTTATCACTATTTTCAAAACAGCTTTTAGTTTCTTTGATCTTTTAAATATAATATTTTCTTTGTTTTCAACTTCTACTTTTCTTTCTTTTCTTTTCTTTTTTTTTTTTTTTTTTTTTTTTTTTTTGACAGGCAGAGTTAGAGAGAGACAGAGAGAGAAAGGTCTTCCTTCCTTTGGTTCAGCCCCCAAATGGCTGCTACAGCCGGTGCGCTGCACTGATCTGAAGCCAGGAGCCAGGTACTTCCTCCTGGTCTCCCATGCGGGTGCAGGGCCCAAGCACTTGGGCCATCTGCATTAGCAGGGAGCTAGATCAGAAGTGGAGTAGATGGGATGCAAACCAGCACCTATATGGGATATTGGCACTGCAGATGGCGGCTTAACCTGCGATCCACAATACCAGCCCCCAGTTTTTCAATCCTTGAATCACGTGTTTTGAGATACTTTTTCTTTCTTTCTTTCTTATTTATTTATTTATTTATTTATTTATTTATTTTGACAGGCAGAGTGGACAGTGAGAGAGAGAGAGAGAGAGAGAGAGAGACAGAAAAGTCTTCCTTTTTTCCGTTGGTTCACCCTCCAATGGCCGCTGTGGCCGGCGTGCTGTGGCCGGCGCACTGCGCTGATTTGAAGCCAGGAGCCAGGTGCTTCTCCTGGTCTCCCATGTGGGTGTAGGGCCTAAGCACTTGGGCTATCCTCCACTGCACTCCCGGGCCACAGCAGAGAGCTAGACAGCAAGAGGAGTGACTGGGACAGAATCCGATGCCCCGACCGGGACTAGAACCCGGTGTGCTGGCACCGCAGGCAGAGGATTAGCCTATTGAGCCGTGGTGCCGGCCGAGATACGTTTTCTTGGTATGTGCTCATGCATTTAGGATTCTCTGTCTTCCTGGTAATGCCACCAAAGCCCTAATACCAAAATCAGACAAAGATATTACAAAGAAAGAAAGTATAAACCTATATCCCTTGTGAATATAAACATAAAAATCTTAAGCTAAATCTTAGTAAATCTAGAGTAGTTATATAAACAGAATAATAAAACATGAATAAGTAGGTTTACCCTAGGGATTCCTAGTTATGTTTTAGCATTTGGAAATTGTATGATGTAATTCAAGATATATCAGGAAATAAAAGAGAAATATTATGTGATCATCTTAGTAGATACAGAAAAAGCATTTAATAACATTCAACATCCATCCCTGATAAAAACTCTCAGTACATTAGAATACAAGGGAATTTCTTCAACCTGAGAAAAGGAATTTAAACAACCCCACAACAAACAAAAATTTCAAACAATCTGCATACTTGATGTTGAAATACTCACTTTCCCCTAAGATTGTGAGCTAAGCAAGCTCTCTTACTTCTATGGACCATTGTATTAGAGGTCCTAGCCAGTACACTAAGGAAAGGAAAAAGAATAAATAATGGAATTAAAGAACTAAAGCTGTCTTTACTTGTAGTCAACATGGTCATTCATGAAGAGAATATTGAAGATTCTGACAAACCAGAAAAATTTGACGAGATTCATGCAGAACCTGTGAAAACTTTTAAGTTATTATCTAGATGAATTTAAAAGCACTTTGGTAATTTGATTGGTATCGCACTGAATCTATAAATTGCTTTTGGGAGAATGGACATTTTGATGATATTGATTCTTCCAATCCATGAGCATGGAAAATTTTTCCATTTTTTGGTATCCCCTTCTATTTCTTTCTTTAAGATTTTGTAATTCTCATCGTAGAGATCTTTAACGTCCTTGATTAAGTTTATTCCAAGGTATTTGCTTGTTTTTGTGGCTATAGTGAATGGGATTGACCTTAGAAGTTCTTCCTCAGCCGTGGCATTGCCTGTGTATACAAAGGCTGTTGATTTTTGTGCATTGATTTTATATCCTGCTACTTTGCCAAACTCTTCTATGAGTTCCAATAGTCTCTTAGTAGAGTTCTTTGGATCTCCTAAATAAAGAATCACATCATCTGCAAAGATGGATAGTTTGAGTTCTTCCTTCCTAATTTGTATCCCATTAATTTCTTTTTCTTGCCTAATGGCTCTGGCTAAGACTTCCAGAACTATATTGAATAGCAGTAGTGAGAGTGGGCATCCCTGTCTGGTACCAGATCTCAGTGGAAATGCTTCCAACTTTCCCCATTCAATAGGATGCTGGCCGTGGGTTTTTCATAAATTGCTTTGTATTGAGGAATGTTCCTTCTATACCCAGTTTGCTTACAGTTTTTATCATGAAAGGGTGTTGTATTTTATTGAATGCTTTCTCTGCAGTTTGTTAATGTGGTGTATCACATTGATTGATTTGTGCACATCGAACCATCCCTGCATACCGGGGATAAATCCCACTTGGCCTGGGTGGATGATCTTTCTGATGTGTTGTTGCATTCTTTTGGCCATTTGGGGAGTGAACCAATGGAAGGAAGACCTTTCTCTCTATGTCTCTCTCTCTCACTGTCTGTAATTCTAACTCTCAAATAAAATAAATAAAATCTTTAAAAAAATTAAAATTTCTGTTCTCCATAAGATATTAAGAAAATTAAGGCAGCCACTGACTTGGAGAAAAAGTTTATAGTACATACATAATACTTATGTATCTGGCATATATAAAGGATTCCCCACTAACTAAAGTATACAAAGAAACTGGTAAGTATATCAGCAATCAAGAAAGGTGTAAATAAAGCGTAAATCGTGGCTGCTGCTGTGACATAGTGGGTTTAGATTCTGTTTCTCCTTTCATAAATCTAGATAATACGCATTTTGGGGCAGGCATTATGGTGCTGCTATGGGTTGAGCTGCTATTTGGGACTCCAGCATCCCCTATTAGGTTGCCTGTTTGAGTTCCAACGACTGTGCTTCCCATCTAGTTCCTGCTAATGCATTCTGAGAGGAAGCAGATGATGGCTAAAGGGCTTGGGCTCCTGCCATCCACCTGGCCCACCCCCTAGGCTGTTGCAGGCATTTGGGGAGTGGATGAAAGGTCTTTCTGTCCCTTTTTTTTTTCCACTCTGGCTTTCAAGTAGATGAAAATAAATAAATATTTAAAAAAAATTTTAAAGATCTTTTTATTTATTTGAAAGGCAGAGTTACAGAAAGGCAGAAGCAGAGAGAGAGAGAGAGTTTTTCATCTACTGATTCATTCCCTCCCCACATGGCCACAATGGACAGAGCTGTGCCGATCCAAAGTGAGGAGCCAGGAGCTTCTTCTGAGTCTCCTACACGGTGCAGGGGCCCAAGGACTTTGGCCATCTTCTGCTGCTTTCCCAGGCCATAGTAGAAAGCTGGGTCGGAAGTGGAGCAACTGGGACCCGAAGTGGTGCCCATGTGGGGTGGCAGCTTTACCCACTATGCCACAGCACCAGCCCCTAAATAAATATTTTTTAAAAATCTTAAATTATCTGTTTTCCTGGAAAGATTATCAGTTCTACTACTTTTTTTTTTTTTTTGACAGGCAGAGTGGATAGTGAGAGAGAGACAGAGAGGAAGGTCTTCCTTTGCCATTGGTTCACCCTCCAATGGCCGCTGCGGCCGGCGCATCTCGCTGATCCGAAGGCAGGAGCCAGGTGCTTCTCCTGGTCTCTCATGCGGGTGCAGGGCCCAAGGACTTGGGCCATCCTCCACTGCCTTCCCGGGCCATAGCAGAGAGCTGGCCTGGAAGAGGGGCAACTGGGATAGAATCTGGCGCCCCAACTGGGACTAGAACCCGGTGTGCCGGCGCTGCAAGGTGGAGGATTAGCCTGTTAAGCCATGGCGCCGGCCAGTTCTACTACTTTTGAAATGTAATATGGAGATACAAAATAGGCCTTCATAATTTTCTTAATTTCCTCTTTATCTGTTGTTGTAGTTTTACTTTTGTGTTCTTTAATATTCTCTTGTCTAGTGTTAAAAAAATTAGGTAATAGATTCATTGTATAGTTATTTTCATATGACTGTCCATATTTTACAGTTTCCTTCATTTTTAATTAGTTTCTCTAATTCTCCTACATTTTTGCTGAAGTTTATCCTTTTTCTTTAGTAGAATATTGAATTCAGTTATTTGCATTTGTCCTTATTAAAGTAGGAACAAATTTTTAATGATAAAAGTTTTTCCTCTGAGAACTGCTTTAGGTGATTTCTATGTTCTCATAATAAACTTTTTTATTCATGTTTTATAAATTCTGCAGTGTCATGTTTCACTGCTTCTTTGACCCATGGGTAGTTTTAGGCATTTTTATTTAATCCAGTTGAAAACTTTAGCTGTCTTGGTAAATAATCATAGTGTTAACCAATAATTTCAATTGTGCTGTTCTCTTCCTGAGCTGTCTTTAGCCCATGGCACAAATATAATTATTCAGGACTGATGCAGAATAGATGGATCAGGCCATTTTTCATTCCTGAGTGGTCAGTACTTTTGAGTGAGATGCTTCTACAGGACTAGATAAATAATGAGACAGCTGAGAATCATAACCATCTGCAAAAATCTTGTGAATTATGTGATAAATATTTTGGATGCAATACTCAAAAGAAATATGAAGCAGTTATACAAGAGATAGGGATGTATGAGTGATTAAAAGGTTTGATAAAGTTTTTATCATAATCAAAGCTGAGGAGTAAAAGTAGAAGGAAAGTTTGTAATGACCCAGTACTAATGTTCTAACATGAAGGGAACCAAGTAGTGAGAGGCATGGAATTTAGTGTGTGGGAGCACTTGTTAGCAGGAAAATAGACTTATTGGTAAGTTGAAGAAATTAGTAGGAGCAAATAAACAGGAGAAAGAATAGCATTTAAGTTAAGGACAACTATCAGAAGGACAAATGTGTATAGCTTTAAAGCATCAGAAAAAAATGGGTTTTACCCAATTAAAAGAAGAGTGAAAAAAGGAAGACTAGCTAGTAGAAAATGTGAGCTGCTTGAAAAGTAGTTGCTAAAATGTTGCTAAGAAAACCTGTTGATAAGCAAAGCTGTTATTGATTACCTTATTTTTTAAAAGATTTATTTATTTATTTGAAAGGTAGAGATACAGAGAGGTGAGAGTGAGAGTGAGAGTGAGAGAGAGAGAGAGAGAGAGAGAGGGTGAGGTATCTTCCATCTGCTGGTTCACTCCCTAAATATCTACAACAGCCGGGGCTGGGCCAGACTGAAGCCAGGAGCCAGGAACTTCTTCCAGGTTTCCCACGGGGGTTCAAGGGCCCAAGTACTTCAGACATCTTTTCACTCTTTCCCATGTGCATTAGCAGGGAGCTGGATCAGAGGTAGATCAGCCAGGACTTGATGCAGTGACCATATGGGATGCTGGCACTGCAGGTGGAGGTTTAACCTTCTAGGACACAACACTGTCTCCTGTTGATTACCTTAGTAAGGAGATCACTGTTTCAATGAGAGGGGAAGAATGAAGTTGAGACGCTGTGATTTAAGTATGTTTTAGGAAGGATCTTCCAGTTTAGGCAGTACTCAGTTATGTTTGAGTAAGGATTATGATATTACAGTTTCCATAAGGGAAGGATTTGTGTGCAAGGTGTTCTGAGTTTTGGGATGCAAGCTGTCGTTTGATTGATAGTTTTTGTTGAAAAGTTGATAGGTCTTTTAGGAAGTTCCTGGAATGAACCTGGCTGGTTTTTTTTTTTTTTTTTTTTGCATCTTTTGTCTTTCTGGTCAAGAGTCTCCTAAAAGAAACTCATGTTGTTGAGAAGACAATGTGGTGTTAATATAAACAGTAAACTACGTGCATGATTTTTGTTCTTAGAGGAAAGAAATAATAATTGCGTTTCTGTGGTTGGGAAGAACCAATCTGCTCCCAGATTTTTTTTTTAACTAGTATTTTATTAGGGTTTTTTTTTGCAGGCATACACTCAAGTAAAATTGGCCTGTTTTCTTGTCTTGTGTTTCTAGTATCTAGTTTTGGTATCATACTGATTTCATTGAATTATTTCTCCTTTCTTTATTCCTTCCCTGGAACATTTTTTTTTTTTTTTTAAGATTGGGATTATCTCTTTGTTGAAGATGGGTATATATTATTTTGATTTCTCTGTTCACATTTTGTTTTGTGATTTACCTTTTTTGATTATTAAGGATTATTGTAATTTCTGGTTATTTAGTCTTGTTGTACATTTATTATTAGTTTTTAGTATGTTTTCTGCCCTTCCATGAATTTGAACCAGAAGGACATGGTTGTCTTACAACTCAGTTCATCATCTTTAGCAATTGTTCTTTTTTCTTGAATAAATTCTCTTTTTCCCCCTCATCTCAATTACATATATAAATATCTGATGATTGACCAGGCAGAAAGTTAAGGAGAATTAAACTTCTGGTTTCTTCAACTTCCTAATAGTTAGTACTCTGCCATCTTTAGTAAACTATATTAAACTGTGAGTATGAGTGTGCTTCAAAAAGTTCATGGAAAATAGCATTGGGATGAAATTAAAAGGTTATTTTTATTTTGGCACAAAAAGTTTTTTGGTGCAAAAATAACATGTGGAAAATGCATATTCTGAGCAAGCTAAGCATGGATTTCAGATTTTTGGCACCAAAGTAAACTAACACTTCTAATTTCATTTTTCCATTAATTTTTTGAAGTGCTTTTGTATTTTCCTGATGAAAAAGAGAAAAGTATTGAGTATTCATTTTGATCCTTATTTTTTTACTTTAATTTACATATGAAAGAGACCTTATGTGAAAGAAATTTTTGTGATGACTTTTTTTGTCCTCTTACAGGAAGTTCACAAATGGGTGCTACTATAGTAGATGCTTTGGATACCCTTTATATCATGGGACTTCATGATGAATTCCGGGATGGGCAAAACTGGATTGAAAATAACCTTGACTTCAGTGTGGTAAGTAAATGATTAATAATCTCTATATTGACTATAACAGGACACAATTTCTATGTGCTGAGGTCTGAATGTTTGTATCCTCCCAAAATTCATATGTTCAACCTAATCACTAATGGGGTGGTATTAGGAGGTGGGTTTCTGGCAGGTGATTGGGTTGTATGCTTGGAACCCTCCCTCATGAATGGGATTAGTGCCCTATAAATTAGGCCCTAGAGAACTGCCTTACCCTTTCTACCCTGTGAGGATACACTGAGAAACTTCCATCTGTGAAATAGAAGTGGTCCCTTTATAGACACTGAATCTGTTGGTGTTTTGATCTTGGACTTCCTATCCTCCAGAACTGTGAAAAATAGATACGTTGTTTCTGAGCTACATGGTTTGTGGTATTTTCTTATAGCAGCTTGAATAACCTAAGATGCTAACCTTAGGAGTTTTGTGCATTATAATAGCTATTAAAAGAATACTAAGTCCTCTTTCCTCTTTTGGGACTTTTTTTTCATTTTTTATGTAAAATATAATCTTTTCTGACTAATCTCCATTTACTCTTCTTGCCCCCCCCCCCTTTATTTTTTTTTTTGGAAATAGGGCAGGATGAAATAAACAGTCTTTGCCACATTTTTATTTTGAGGGATGGGGTTAAGGGGGAATGAGACACAAGCTCCTGCTTACTGGTTAACTCACCAAAAATGCTTGCAACAGCCAGGGCTGAGCTGAGCTGAAGCTGGGAACAAGGAACCAGGATATCAATCTACATCTACATAGGTGTCAGGAACCTGGTTACTTAAGCCATTGCTGCAGCCTCCCAGGGTCTGCATTAGCAGGAAGCTATAGTCAGGAACTACAGCCAGACATCAGACCCAGGTACTCTGATGTGATGTGTTGGGCATCTTAACTGAATCTTAAATGTCTGCTCCACTTTTATTACCTTTGTCACTTGAGGTAAAGGAGAAAATAAAAAAAAAATGATGGACTAGAAATATCAGGAAAACTTAAACTGCCTTATGAATTCTGTGTGTGTGTGTGTGTGTGTTAAAGATTTAATGATTTGGCACAACTTTGATAAGTCTTCAAATAAGCCTATGTACAGACTTCTAGCACTTTGGCGTAGTTGTTGCATAGCATTTCTTGGTAGATTT